>NC_140945.1:74683780-75163780 GCF_014529385.1 Adiantum capillus-veneris
GAACCAATATCAACCTGTCAAATGAACCAAGAAAGCTTCAGATTCTGCAGAAATTTTGGCAGAGTCTCCTTTGTAAAATGGCTCTGGTGTACTCAAAAAACAGACCAGAAAAACAACTCAAAAAACCAGTGTCTCTCTAACACTGTAAGCTGTGGGTAAACCTGTCCTGCACCTGTACTGTCTCTCACTGTCCTGTCACTGTTCTGTAAGCATAGACTGTGACAATGCCTCAACGGCAGTAAAGCAAAGATGCAATCCCAACTGTCTAACTCACAGTCAATACATCCTAGCTGCCTATCTAAGGGTGCTCGAGGGATCGCTCCAAGACCTGTATCACTGAAAGGATCTCAACATTCGAGAATCCCCCAGCTCAATAAAACCTCACTCGACCCTCAACAAAGGCTGCAGTAAATCTGACAGTACATAGACTTCCCACAAAGTCATACATCCACAAATTTCCCACTGTATGCTGTAACCGCTGCGGCGGTTGTTTGCTGCGTGACTCACAGCCAACAAACCCTCAACAGACATACATCATCTCTTACAATACATCCCATGTGGAAGTACCTTCAATGTTAGGATGAAATCTGGAATATCAAGCAGCAAACACAAGCTACCTGATGAACTAGTGGATGTCGCCTACAGTCTGTGTGTAGATGCGCCCGTGTCGTATGTGACACACCTCCAAGAACTGTGAGGCGTCCTTCGATGTGTAGACAACCACGAATCAACACTTTGGGAGTGTCGATATCCTCAACACGTGCAGTCGTAGGCCGAAAACGCCAAATTTGCAGAGTCGGATCTGCACCCGTCGAGACTACGTAGTCGAAAATGGCCTGCGCAGACCTTTGTCGAAGCCGAACGGTGGCCAAGATGACCTCAGAATGAAATTCTGACAACACCGAGCCCAGATCAAGGCTCGGGGCAGCACTACAGGAGGCTAGAGTCACCAACTCAGATTGGAGTGAAATTCGACAGGCGAAGACACGGCCCCAAATCTCGTGGGAGAGCCCCAACACACCGAACCCACATTTTGAATACATTTCAATCATCCTATTGTCATATCATACCCTGGCCTGAATCACAAGTTTAGAAAAACTTGAAATTGCATGCAGATTCTTGTCTTTCATCATGTGGCCGCAAAGCAGCACAACAAATTTTAGGTCCCTTTGAAGAGATATGCTTAGATTCTACCAATGGAAGTAGACAAGCAATCATTGTATGGGGATCGGGGAACAAAATCATCAGAGGCTTTAAAATCCAAGACTCTTAAAACATTAAATTTTTACTTGGTGAGCATGAGGAAGTTTCAATAGCTTGAAAACATTTAAAGATACAACCTAACATGGAAACTTTGGATGTAAACAACTTGCATTCTATTTTGTCGACCCCACTCAAATGCACAATAACTATGGGAGAGATTCTTAGAATCAAACCACACCTATGGGCTGACCTGCAAGGTAGTCTAGAAGGACGGGAGTGAAAGGTTTGAAAAGCAAACACATCAAGCAATTAGAGTAAGAAAATTCTTATAGGAAAATGGTCAAACTTGTACCTAACAACAAAGTGGAAGATTATTGTGAGGCTGAAAAAGGTAACACTACTTTGCCAATAGGATATGTACAAGTTAAATATCTGGCAATATTGGACATCTAAGCGGGAATTGCCATTGCAATAAAACAAATGTGGGCATCATGGGATGAATCAACTATAAGAAAGTTGTATGAAATTGCAACTTGCAGTCAAGTATGAGGAAAAATCCTTGGGGTTATTGGAAGGTGTGGCTATCACCTCTTGTGGGATATAGTAAGAGCATGCCTTTGCAATTGTGGATTTTGGAGTAAACCAAACTATGAGATTATATTGGGAAGACCATTCATGACACAAGTATAGATGATTCAAGATTAGGGTTTTAACGCTTTCTACCCTAGGCAATCTTGATCCATTAGAAGAGCAAGTGTGGAAGATTATTCCTATAAGAATTTTTATCAAACTCTGATAAAAGAATTTGATTTGGCATCACTAGCATCTAGTATTATAGATTTTCCATCATGGCTAGAAGATGATACGCCCATGTGGATGTGTGTAACATCTAAAAATTGTAGGATCAATATACTAGCTAAACAGATTAGATTTTGTGATGAAGAGAGAATGAAATCATACTTGTTCAAATTATTTCATGTGTTAAACAACTTGGACCAAACCTGACAATGATCTCAACGCAATAATTTTCAACTACAAAATCAAATGAGGAGATATCCGTATTGAGAATACAAGATGAAAACTCCATCTATGACAAAACTACCTTAGAAATCAAAGAAGAGTGTTACAATGCAATTGATGAACTTGAGGATGACCTTATGACCACGAGTGACTTAGGTTTGGAAAAAGAAAAATCACGTGTAAGATTATTGAGTATGTTGGAAATAGGGTTGCAAGCAAACACACATAGCATGGAGAAGATAAAGAAGCTCAAGGCACACAACAGAGAATATATTGCTTACTGCACAATGGAAAGATGATTTAGCCCTAGAGTGATGGGCGTATATACAATGCATGGGGGAAAAAACCTCCTAATGAGGGAAAAAGTGCCGCAGGGGTCCTAAGTATGTTCACGCACAACACTACCACATATATATGGTAACAAATCCCCCTTGGGAGTGATGTGGTGAATGAGAGCTAGCACCTAGTGTATAGGAAAGTGTCATGCTCTAAGGACATGATCAATCCACAAAGGGAAGTAAGCCCAAAGCTTTATGGAAATCTTTGAACTTCTCACAAGGCAATGCCTTTGTGAATAGATCTACATGGTTATCTTGTGTCAACACATAAGCCAAGTTGATCTCTTTTATTGAGAGTCTCTCTTTAACATAGTGATAATGCACCTCAATGTGCTTTGTGGTGCAAGCATGAAAACTGGGTTCCTTGCAATTGCCGATGCGCTCTGACTGTTAGTGTAGATGATGTTGGCAGAGTCATGTCCAACACTCAAATCAGTCATAAGGCATTTGAGCCATACACACTCAGCGTAGCTGTGAAGACTGCCCTATACTCAGCCTCACAGGTTGCTTCTTGCTCAACCATGATATGCATGAACTATCAAGCATGAAACAAAAACCACTTATAGACACTCGCATGTCAGTTGGAAGATTCCAAGAACAGATGCCTATTTCAAAAAAGAAGATGCCCGGGAGGTTTTTAAAACCCTTGTAACAAAAAATAATTGGAATTTTCCCATCCAAAAACCATTAGATCTTTGCTCACTTTTTATTTATGTAGAATCCGGGGCTAAGAGCTTCCAAGTTGTATCATAAGTTAGACAAATTTCCTAGATAGATCATTTGTACATATGAAATCCTTAGCCACGGTATAAAAGGGAACTTTGTAAGGTTTTGAAGAAGATAGTTCCATTATTAAAAATAAATAGATAAGGTTTCTATGTACATCGTGAGCACTCTCTTGCTGTCAATATTTCATCTCTTTGCACCATACTACACGATTGCCTTATCGTCAAGCCGAGAGCATTAGCACGTTAGCCTTGAGGAGCTCTACATATTGATATCTACATTGCAAGTGTTTCCCAAGATCCGACCGTCGACTCCCACAACATTCTAGGTGACATATCTCACTATCCGAGCATCGTTTTGAGACTCTGTCAATTGCTTTAGATTCCCAACGTTTAGGAGCACCTAGTATGTGTATTCGGCATCAAATTCGACGACCTACAATTTTGCTACTGGAGAAAATTGCGACTTTTCCTAGTGTGAGAATTTGAAGTTTGCTGGTCCAAAAGTGTTTTCGACCTAGTAAGGAATGTGCCTGTCAAGTTTGGTGTTGATTTGTTACTGGTTTTGCATGTGGATGTGTGATTGGATCAGAGAGGTAGAATTTAGGTTTTTCGTAGTTAGAGAGTTCATAGACTGTTTCCACGTAGGGTACGGTGTTCAGAAAAGAGATTGGCAAGCTCTTGGAGTGCCTCCATGCCCTAGTCAAGTCACTTGCTCCTTCGGATTGACATTTTAGTTTTGGGACCGCCGTCTCTTTGTGAGATGTGACAGATGTTGTAAAAATCCCCCTCAGACATTGGTGTCGTTGTCGGAGAACAAGTATCTAGACTAATTTGATTTTAGTGGTGATTTTCTTGCTAAAAGATTTGTTAGAAGACAGAGTAATGTGTTGAAGATAGGTTTAGAGCTTGGTGTGTGGCTTTGTGGGTTGTTAGAGGAATGAAGTTTGCACTAGGCTAAAAAAACGGGTGGATTTCAGTGTTTTTGTAGTAACTTGTTGTTTTTGAGTTTTCTTTTCTCTTGTTTTAGGAGTAGGGTAAGTAGATGCATCTCTGGATGAGGTTTTATCCGCATTTTGGTTGAGACTTGTGTTAGTATATACTTCATGTGAAAATCAACAGAAAGGAGTAAGGAAAGAGGGAAATTCCCCCAAGAAGTTCAATTTTTGTTGAAATTTTGATTTCTTGTGGCACATTAAACCTAAAGTGATAGTAAAATCCTGTGGAAAAGTGACATATGGAAAAAATTGTGATTCTGCTAGCTGACAGGAGAAAATCACAATTTTCTCTCAACTACATGCTAGAAAAGAAATTTTTGGCCAAGACTTGTTTCAATGGTAGGCCTTGATGCAAGGACCACCCCTATCAAGTCAAATTTGAAAAAAGTTACTAGAAGCAGCAGTAGAGGAATAAAACTCTTTTTCTCCCAATACCCAGCTACAGGATTCAAAACTTAACAACGGTTGGGACAAGGGTTCCACTTGACCTAAAAAAGCAAGCCATGATAGCAAAATTGAAATTGAACTCATAGTGTGAGTGTGAGGTCAAGTCCCATCTTTCAGAGTGAGAAATTGCTAAAATTGGGATTAAACTCAAACTAGTTGACCAAACACTATGAAATTTGGTGAGTGTACTCTTGAAAGAAGGCAAAACACTTGGGAATTGGAAAAAAATGCAAAAAAGTTGCCAAAAGGAGGAGGTGAGGAGAAAATATCATTCTTACTAGAAAATGAATTTTTGACCAAGATTTTTTAGTGGGAGGCTTTGATGCAAGGATCACCGCTATCAAGTCAAAATTGAAAAAAGTTGCTAGAAGAAGGAGTAGTAGAGGGAGAAAATCGTGTTTTCTCCTAGCTAGCTACCTGCAAATTTTTTTTGCCAAGTTTTGGACCAAAGGGAGATCTTGATGCAAGGATGATACTCATCAAGAAAAAATTGAAATTGTCACTTTGCACCTCATCCTAAACCAAACCCTAGTCAGAAAGCGTCAAAAAACGCTAAACTTGGCCTAGAACACTCAAAAGATGTCAAAACTGAACCAAAAGGGTAGGTAAGATCTACAGAGAGTGCGGAACCTAATAAAACAGAAAAATATTCATTTGGACAGCTTTGTATTGGCTTTAGGAAAAATTGCATGTTTTTCTTGAAGGCTAACCCAACTTGTTGCCTATTAACGCTCTCTCCAAAAATTGCAAAATCAAATCTCACCTGTTTCTAATTGTTCTCAATTGTGCAAACACTCAATTTGCTTTTGATATAACTCGAGGGCTAGGTCAAAGAGGGAGATTGAGAGTAGGGTCTCATTAGACAAGAAGACCAATCAAGAACTTATATAGCATAGCCTTTGGAAGTCCTAGAACCTATCATTGAAGACTACATGTCTGATATGACATGAGAGTCTTCTGGTTTCTACAAAATGGCTTCTGATCTATATAAAAAAGGACATGAGATAGCTAGTTCTAGCATAGTGCCACTAAGAGCAATGGATTACGACATGAACACAATGTACTAATTTGACAACCACTTTGTTTGTCGAATTGATGATCGTCTGTGATGGAATTCATTGAAGAGCCAGCTATGAAGTATCTAAGTGATAGATGTGTGGAATGTACTAGTGTTACTTATAAAGTGGTAGAGGATCCATACCTAGTAGATAACCTAGGATGAGTGGTATCTGAATGCCGAAGGGATATAGTGCCCGAATCATGTCCATTGCCATCTTCAGAACATCTTAGGTAAGTGCGTTCCTTGAAAACAAAACATGCATTGAGAGATGATGCATCCTATATGTTCTTGATTCAAGAGTTGCAGAGAGTGTCTTGATCTTAGATAGAATTGGAATTTGAAGCAGTATCAAGAAAGGATTTTTGAAAATTCACTTTTTGTGGGATTCTAGTAATTTACCAATGAAGGAGTACGAGCGGAAGTGCAACGCGAGAGAGAGTGCGAGAAGAAGAGCATGACGATATGGTGAACTCGCTCTATTGTCATGTGTAGAGCATAGTGAGTTCTTATTAGGTTTTCCCAAAAGAATATGTGTACATAGCTGGCGGCCCTCCCACTTACCTGGGCAACCACATTGGGCTTTATACCCCAACAACCTCCCACTTAAAGTCCAATGTGGTACTTTAAGTGTGAGAGAAGCTACTATACAAGCTAATATACAAGAGATGTAGAGAAGTGATGTACTACCTTACACCTAACTGCTTGCGAAAATGCGCAAAGCTCTCTGAGGGAAGTCCTTTTGTAAGTAGATCAGCAGGATTTTCTGTGGTGTGAACTTTGACAAGCTGAAGTTGCTTATCCTCGAGCATTTCCCTCATGAAATGATACTTCACATCCATATGCTTTGTCTTTGAGTGATAAACTGGATTACGAGCCAATTGTATAGCACTTTGACTATCACAATATAACACAGGCATCTCTTCTTTGATTCCCAAATCTGTTACTAGTCGATTAAGCCAAATTGATTCTTTGCATGCCTCTGATGCTGCAACATATTCAGCCTCTATAGTAGACTGAGTAACACAATCTTGTAATCTAGAACGCATAAACTTGTTGAATTTATGGTACCATGCCCTCGGTGATTGTTTTAAGCCATAAAGACTCTTTAACAACTGGCATACCCAATCTTCCTTGCCTTTCTCAACAAACCCTTCTGGCTGCTGCATGTAAATTTCCACATCTAAATCACCATGCAAGAACGCTGTCTTGACATCCATTTGGTGCAACACAAAATCTAATATGGAAACCAATGCAAGAAAGCATCTCAATGTAGTCATCTTGACCACCGGAGAGAAGACTTCATCAAAGTCAATGCCTTGTTCTTGCTTAAAGCCCTTGGCAACAAGCCTTGCTTTGTACTTTGGCTGACTATCATGAGTGGTGATCTTATACTGATAGCCGTTTTTCGGCTCTTTGTAATTGCCACAGTGAGTTACCTCACCCTACCAAAATCACCCAAACACTGTGGCTATCCCTACCATTTCACTGTACATAGGCGTGCGTGAGTCACGGGACTTTTCCCATATCTTCTTAAAAAACCCTCAATTAGCTAGTCATTGGGCTAGTTGAGCCCAAAAAAAAAAAAAAGTATATTATGGCCCATGCGTATGTAAATATTTCTTTATATATAGGGCCTAAATAAAAGATTTTTTCATAATTATTTTGGTATTTATTTAAATATTTCTACCTAGGTGTGTGTTATTTATGCTCTGTACATTGCCTCACCATTACCACAATTTTTCTTACCATTTTTCATACTCTTTATTCCATATAGAAATATTTTCATGTAAGCTTCTCTTATATTTGGTGTAACTCCACCCCAACAAAAATCCAAAAAAACTAGTTTTATTTATGTGTATATTTTTTCACTATTGTGATTTTTCCCTTCCTACATCTATTTTGTTTTTTTCTAAAAAATTAGAACACCAAAAATATTTATCTTTTTATGGTAGCCTCATAATGAGAGAGATTTCTTTTGACCCCTTTAGATTTTTTTCACTTATATTATTTATATTTGACATGTACATATTTTTTAGACCCCTCAATATTTGATTTTCTTAGTTGTACTATTCACTTATATCCTAATCTCAACAATATCTTCAATTATAGACCTACCAAATAAGGTCAAGGGTAGGTGGCATGCATACATGCACTATGGAGGGCTCACTCTTGGAGGTATTCAAAAGAATCATCCAAAGAAGGACCCCACAAGGACCTTTGCAGTGGAAAAAAACGGTCGGTTTTGCTGAATTTTTAAAGTTCACTTGCTCTTCGAATTTGAAAAGGTGATACAAACAAAAGTTGTAGCTCGTGGGCTGAACTTTTGCCTCAAATTTTTTCATATTTTTTTGAGCTACGAGCTGTGAGCTATGATTTTATTAGTGGACCCCAATTTTCCCATGTTATGCAGCCACAGTCTCTCTTCGACTTTATCATTTTCCTTTTTCACACACACTTCTCCACTCATCATCCCCACCTCTCTCACCCCTCCTCTTTGCACCCTACTCACCTTCTCCTCAACCTTGAAGAATAAGAGAAACCATGGTGAACTCATACCTCCCACACACAATTCCATTCCAAAATTGACCACCTAGTCTCATTTTTCCTCCTCCAAATTACCCATATCTTTCAAAAAAACCACAAAATTCAGCCTCTTCTCTTAAAAGACAGCATCATGGTGGTTGATTACTCAGCTTCAATTACCTTGTCTCTCAAGGAAGGTCAAGAGTGGAGAAAAAATGTACCGTCAAAGCTAGTGGACCGTCAACAAGCGTCAAAATTGGCCCTACTCAAGACACTTGGAGCATCAACCTTGTAAGAAATCCACCTTTTCTTACCTCTTAAGAGTTTTTCTTCCTTATTTGTATCCTACATGGATACTCCCATTGTAAATATCCAATTCCATTTGTAAATTAATACTAACTCTACTAACACTAACCCACTATGAAAAGTCCTATCACCTCCATTTCTCTCCTCTCTCTTTCCCCACCAACTTCTTGATAATTCCAAGCAAAAGAAATTAGATAAATTGCTGAAAATCTAACCCAACCATGGTTAGAGGAGTAACCCTAGCCTTCAAAATTGCTATAAAAGGAGGGTGTAGCTAGCACAAAAAGGGGGAGCCATAAGCAAGAGCACTATGCTATAGCTTGAGAAGCCAAGCTCAACCTCTCTAGAAGGAGTTCTTGAGTGGAAGCTCATTGTCTTATGCATGTGCATGTGTTGTAATAGGGGATTAGCAAGGGAACTCTATGCCATTGTAAGAGAGAGAGTGATCATTCAATTGAGAGTAGGAAATCTATCATTTCTCCTACTAGTGTAAGCCCAACATTCGCTGAATCAAGGAGGGTGGATTTGGACTAAGCTTGGATACTTTGTCTCCCTTCCAACGTGAAGTAATGGACAACAATGATGCGTAAGTGTCTTGGTGTTTTTTGTTAAGTTCTTGATAGCTTGTCTCTGGTGTTGTCATCAATCTAGCCATAAATCCCACATACTGTAAGAGGGCGACAGGGTGGAGAGGACTCCCCTGGCCTTAAGACAGTGATTGGGGTGGCTTTTCTTGTGATGTGTTGTGGTGAAATTTACGCAAGCTATGTTGAACAAATACTAATCTCACTTTGATTTGTCATGACAGATTTGTAAGAAGGTATTAATGCAACAAGCACCCCCTCCCCCTTTCTCTCTCTTGCTTACATATATAATTGTGTTTGCTTGATCATTGCCGATACGTTTCAAAGCAGCCCGAGCACTATCTCTCTCTCTCTCTCTCTCTCTCTCTCTCTCTCTCTCTCTCTCTCTCTCTCTCTCTTACGCGTCCTAGTTCGCATCCAAAACTAGGTGGTGCCCCAAATTTGTGTAGGGTTAGGTTGCGGGTTTGTGTGTGTGTTTGTTGTTTTTCCAACCCCAACCCAATTGAGCAGCACGGGAGCCTTGAAGGGTGTCTAGAGGTTGCTCTTCTTGTTGCCCGCCCCAGACCGCCTCAAATTGGTGCCCCCACGGAGGACAGGCTTGTGTATGTTTTGTGAAGGCTCAACCTTTAGCATAATCAAGTAGCTTGCATGAATCACGAGAATTTGTATGATCCCTTCATTCCCATTGCAAGGCAAAAGGTACACATAATTGTTAGTACTAAGTTGCAATTTCAGTGAGTAATTCGTAGAATTTTAGGTCCTCTTAGGTTAGCCGAGATAAACACTTCGGTAAATCCTTTTATTTTGCCTCTCATTAGGTACGATATTAGCTTGGACGTCTATATTTTTGTGTTATTTTAAGTATTAGGACATGCATAGGCCATGGATAATGGCCCAGGAATAAAGGTTTTTCCCTTTCATTTTACTCCACACATTAGAATAAACGTTGCAATTAGTAGAAAGATCCATTTTCAACAACGAATGGTGTTCATGTTTGGTGCCCAAAGAGCAGGAGAAATTCTTGCATCACCAAACCCTGCCATTCTACCTCTCATCAACTACCACACTTCTTTTGATGTACATGTGTTCATTTTATTTTAAAATGAAAGTGCAGCCCGGCAAAATAGTGTGTACGTTTGTTTTTTCTTTGTCCAAGTTGTTACAAGAAACAAAAAAACGATCATTTGTTCTAACTGGGAATGTGTGTGCAGTGAAAGTTCAATCCTTAGAGATCTAGCTCTATTACCAATTGAGTTGCAGGAGCAAGTAGTAAGGCGTCTCCCTCATAACAAGAGGGTGGTGAAGTTAAGACGGAAGGTCCTACGCGTGGATTCCATTTTCCTCTTGTTGTTGGGCACTAAGGAAGACCGCGCATTCATCCAACTAGTGTGTGCCCTAAGATTGGTAAATAGAGTGAAATTTGGCGTTTGGCGAGTGCATTTCACCATTGAGGAAGACTCTTCAGGAAACTTGCGGCCAGAGTTCATGCTTCATAGACTCACATTTGGTGAATTTTTCCCTCATTTGCGTCTTATTAATAGTCTTCCTTTCGCTTTCAACAAAGGAGATAGGGAGCTATTCAGAGCTTGTCTTAATAAAGAGAGCATAGAGAAGATTGCAAATTTGTATAAATTCTCATCCTTCTCTACTTTCTATGACACTTTGTTCATAGAGACATTGTAAATCTCTTTATGCTTTTGAATGATTTAACCATAATCCTAAGGAGTTTTTGTCCAGGAATTTTGTAGCACAAGTGGAGTCTTTAAATCTTGCAAACTTGATTGGACTTGATGAGGATGTTCTTTATGAAATTGTGAGAAGGTTGCCTCACTCCGACTGTGTGGAACTCGAAGGAAAGGAGCTCCTAGTCAATTGCTACTTTCTCACGGCCTTCGACGAGCATGAAGATCTAGTTTTTATACAAACCGCTTGTGCGTTGGGAATTGTAGAGCAAGTGCAATTTATCACTTGGGACGTGGTTGCTCTTTTGGATCCAGAAAATGAAATTCTAGAGATTTCTGTTTATCGCCTTAGCTTTGAAGAATTTCAACCCTTCTTAGAGCTCATCAATAGTCTACCTTTTTGTTTTGATCAAACAAATCGAGACCTTATTGAAGCTTGGATAGCTGAAGAAGAAAACCTAGAGTGGTATTTTCTCACTTCTTCATTTGCAGGCGAGTGGTTCTAAATCTCTATTGTATCCCTTATTGTAACTCGTATTGTAATCTTTCATAATAATGGAGAGCCAACGCCAAATGTCTGGATATCCTCTTTTCTTTGGAGAGCCTGGAGAGGATGCAGAATTATTTTTAGCAAATTTCAAGATGTCTTGCCGTATCAAGAGGATAGTAATCGATCAAGAACGTGTAGAAATGTTTGAGGTGGTCCTTAGGAAAGATGCTAGTACTTGGTTTGACTCTTTGCCTGAGGAAGTTAAGGGGAATTACACAGAAGTTTTGAATCGTTTTAAGAGATACTTCTTTGATCCCCAAAACACTCAAAAACTATGGCAAGACATTGTTTCTCATAAGCAAAAAGACTTAGATGACTACTACTTGTACAAGCAAGAGTTTCTACATCTTTGGGCTCTATGGATACGAAATGTTGCTAACCCTGGTGATGGTGCAGAATTTTTAAAGAAGGAGAGGTTCATAGCCGGACTCTTTCCTGACCTTAAGGTAAAAGTTGAGGCGGGTGCACCTGCTACTTTTGATGCAGCGGAAACTAGGGCTGCTGAGAAGTATAGGAAACTCAAGTGCTTAAGGGGAGAGGTTCCAATAGAAGTTCTTAGACCCAAAGGTAAGTCACAAGCATCAACATCTAGGGAGCTTCCTGAGGTAACGGCTGAAGTGATTGAGAAGTTAAATGAATCTTTAAGCAGCCTGTCAATTCACCTTGCACAAGCTGTAGGTCCAAAGGGACAAGCAAAGAAGTCAGAAGAGAGAGAGCCACGAACTAGGAGAGTCTTGCAATGTTGGAATTGCGGAGAGTCTGGACATGGGATGTATAATTGTCCTTGGCCCCGTGGAGAGCCAGGGAGACCTAACTTGAATTACCCAGTGATGAATGCAGGAGAAGGAGCTGGTCAACAACCAAGGCTTCTACAAAGGCCAAATGGACCAAGACCACCTCCACAAGGGGTAGAAGGAGTTCCACCTTTGCCAGATCCAAATGTGCATGTGGTAGAGGTGACAAATTCAAATGAGGTTGACATGGAAGCCAATGGCATTAAGCGTGGCCGAGGGAAAGGTAAAGAGAAAGAAGGAGTCACATCAAAGAGTGACCATGGACAAGACAAAAAGGCAAAGGAGACCAAGGAAACCAAGAGGACTCGACGTCGTATCAACCTCCAAGACTTCCCTCTTGGACATGGTATGGCTCCGTACAACTTGTTGGAAGACATGAGAGGTAAGGGTCCTGATATTTCATGGCCTCAATTTCTTGCATTATGTCCACAAGTTAGGAGGGATTTAACAAGGGCAATTAGCACTAGGAGAAAGGTAAAAGAGAGTGTGCCTGTTGTAAAAATTGCACAAGCTGAAATGAATGAGGACATTACACCGGTGCTAGACTGTTACATCAAAGGAAGATTGGTTAGGAAAGGTCTAGTGGATGGGGGTGCACAAATTTGCATCATGACAGAGGGACTCATGCAAAAACTAGGCATGCACATCCATGAGACACCTGAAATTAAGGTCAAGATGGTAAACAATAGCAAGGCTAGGTGTGTAGGCATTTGTAAAAATGTTTTTGTGGAGGCCTTTGGCATTAAGAAGGCAGTGGATTTCTATGTCATGTCTACCAAGGGAAATGGTTACCCATTTATCCTAGGAAGACCATGGCTAATGAAAATGCGAGCTTTGCAGGATTGGGAGAGTGGAAAGTTAATTTGCAGGAATGACAATCACAAGAAGGTTGTCTTTGACATGAAGGAGCAACGCCAAGAGGAGCTCCATGAAGAATCATCTCGAAGTGAGACGGAAGAAGATTGGACTGAAAACACTTCAGAAGAAGAAAGTAACGGCAGCATTACTGAAGAGGAGTCCTCCATTGAAGTCCCCCGGCAGCATTACTGAAGAGGAGTCCCCCGACAGAGTCTCCTTTGTAAAATGGCTCTGGTGTACTCAAAAAACAGACCAGAAAAACAGCTCAAAAAACCAGTGTCTCTCTAACACTGTAAGCTGTGGGTAAACCTGTCCTGCACCTGTACTGTCTCTCACTGTCCTGTCACTGTCCTGTAAGCATAGACTACGACAATGCCTCAACGGTAGTAAAGCAAAGATGCAATCCCAACTGTCTAACTCACAGTTAATACATCCTAGCTGCCTATCTAAGGGTGCTCGAGGGATCGCTCCAAGACCTGTATCACCGAAAGGATCTCAACATTCGAGAATCCCCCAGCTCAATAAAACCTCACTCGACCCTCAACAAAGGCTGCAGTAAATCTGGCAGTACATAGACTTCCCACAAAGTCATACATCCACAAATTTCCCACTATATTTTGTAACCGCTGCGGCGGTTGTTTGCTATGTGACTCACAGCCATCAAACCCTCAACAGGCATACATCATCTTTGACAATAAATCCCATGTGGAAGTACCTGCAATGTCAGGATGAAATCTGGAATATCAAGCAGCAAACACAAGCTACCTGATGAACTAGTAAATGTCGCCTACAGTCTGTGTCTAGATGCGCCCGTGTCGTATGTGACACGCCTCCAAGAACTGTGAGCCGTCCTTCGATGTGTAGACAGCCACAAATCAACACTCTGGGAGTGCCGATATCCTCAGCACCTGCAGTCGTAGGCCGAAACCCCAAATTTGCAGAGTCGGATTTGCACCCGCTGAGACCACGTAGTCGAAAAATGGCATGCGCAGAACTTTGTCGAAGCCGAGCGGTGGCCGAGATGACCTCATAATGAAATTCTGAGAACAGCAAGCCCTTCGAGCTTTCCCACAAGATTTGGGGCCGTGTCTTCGCCTGTCGAATATCACTCCAATCTGAGCAGGTGACTTTGGCTACCCGCAAATGCTGCCCCGATCCTCGATCTGAGCTCTGATACCAGTTGAAGGAGTACGAGCGGAAGTGCGATGCGAGAGAGAGTGCGAGAAGAAGAGCACGACGATATGGTGAACTCGCTCTACTGTCATGTGTAGAGCATAGTGAGTTCTTATTATGTTTTTACAAAAGAATATGTGTACATACCTGGCGGCCCGCCCACTTACCTGGGCGACCACATTGGGCTTTCTACCCCAACAACCAATTGACAATGTCCAGTGATCCTAGTGTAACCCCTGACCCAAGAACCTTAAAACCCAGAGTTGGAGGTGTTGAAACACCGACAAAGATGAGAGAAGAACCCAACATTAGAAGAGTAGATTCTCCCACAAGAACAACTAGAGTAGAGGATACTCATCCAGAGAAAACCGCAGATAGAGGTGGCTTACGGTCATTATAGGGTCACATATGCCACACCGCACCGAGAGAGTAGTGCTAGATGTGTCTATGAGAGAAGTATCAAGAGTTGTACCTAGAGCACCGGAACCTACAGTGTATGAGAATACTCTCGTAGGAGCTCCGGGAGTGATGAGATATGTAGCTGAGCCAAGGCCCATGCATCGTCTCAAGTAGCAAAATGCATGGAATCAAAGTATAACGGATCATGGGATCCCCATGCACATTGTGCATCATTTAAGCAGGTTTTGAGAGCTGAACACGTCACAAATTTCCACAATCAGTTTGAAGGTTTGGGATTAACTTTGGAAGGCACCGCCCTTACATGGTACCATGGAGCCTTTGGAACAGGAAGACTATGAAAACATAGAAGCGCTATTGCAAGACTATGTGGAGGAGTTTTCCATGTGAGGGATTAAGCACAACGCAGTTTCACAAATCCATTCCTTCAAGCAGAAAGACAATGAGAGAGTACAAGAGACTGTGTTGCAATTAAGCGGTATATTGAGAGATGTCCACCATGAGAGAAACCCCATGAGGATTGTCAAGTAGTGCTATTCATTGATGGGATTAAGGACGAGCACCTCAAGAAGGATTTGCACTTGAAAAAATGCACAACTGTTGACGAGGTCACAAAAGAATCTATTTACCAGGTGTTACCATTCACCGAGCGAGGTTTCTTGAGCGAGTCTAAAAACTGATCAATACCTTCACTTGACACACACACACACACACACACACACACACACACACACACACACACACACACACACACACACAGAGAAAGAGAGAGAGAGAGAGAGAGAGAGAGAGTTCAACTAAAAAATAACAATTCAGCTCAAAAACTCTAGAGGTGTTTATGCATTCCCTTCGGTCTTATTTGTGCCATGCCTTGCAACTCTTGCACAAGAGGGCAATACATAGTCACAAGGCAATGTCTATCTTAGGATAACATTGCAACAGACCAAGCACAACTACCAAATTTGATCCACCATGCACAAACTAGCGACCCATAAGCCGTAGAGCATCTATGGAAAATGGCCATCTCATGATAGCATTGGGACAAACCAAGCACAATTACCATATTCGATCGACCAGGTGTTAACCCTCACGGCTCACGGACACCCTATCACCTATGACGGATGATTGTATTATTTACTTGGTAGAGTCAGGTACCGGACTTGTCGGTCCAATAGGAAAAGGGTAAGAGTGATCGCCGATGAGAGGCACACTCTAACTGGAACATTCAAGGGATTGATTGGCTAAGCATGGGCGCCCAAGTGTGAATGGGGTGAGCTCATATAAAAGTCAACTAAACCTAAAATTCACTCATTCTCTCATTTGTGCAATTGAAGAGTGCTCTTGCTCCATCTCCATCTTCTTCTTCTTCATCTCCTTGTGTGTGTGTGTGTATGAGAGAGAGAGAGAGAGAGAGAGAGAGAGAGAGAGAGAGAGAGAGAGAGAGAGAGAGAGAGAGAGAGAGAGAGAGAATTGCGGCGGCACGATGGCGGCGAGGCGGTTGAGCGCGGCGTAGCGGCGTCTCCCTCTTCTTCGCGGCGAGGAATCCTCCACGAAGCAAGCGTAGAGCGGTGAGTGACACACCATCGTCATCTTTGAGCTTACTAGTTTAAGCTTGTTGTGTGCTTGGAGCCATTTGTGGCTCGCACGCGGTGTATCGGCAAGTTCCTTGCATTGACACGTGCGACATACGCGCATATTTTTGGCGCCGTTGCCGGGGAATGCCATACACTAAGCTTGAATGGCACTCTGTGCTTCTTTTGTGGTGCAATTTCAATTGTAGGAAAGGTAAGGAAGAAGGGTGTGTGTGTTGAGAAGAAGGATTTTGTGTTATACTGTGTATTTTTTTTGTTAATGGAGTTTTCAAAGGTACTATGTTTATTCTCTGTGTATTAAGGTTGTTAGTTTTCTGTGTACAGTAAGTAGGAAGTAGATCTATGAGAGCTAATAGAGTGTATTAGTGTGTAACAGTAGGTGTATTAGTTAGAAGTAGGTAGATAGAGTGTGTGTGTGCTCTCGTGCAGGGCGCGGTGACCTTATCCTTAAAAAAATAAAAAATAAAAAATAATAATAAAATTAAAAATTAAAAATTTTAAAGGTAGGACCGAGATCGGGAATATCTCCCAGATCCAAGCCCAGACCCAAGCTCAAGCTCACGCTCAGGCCTAGGCCTCAGTCGCCTTTTAAAATTACAAATTTTAGCTTCACACGTAGCTAAAAATCGATTTTTTGAGGACCAACGGAACTTCAGATGCCCGAAAATTGTGATGTAAAGCACACGGCGACCCTCTAAGTGTTACGCTCGTTTCGAGCTATCACACACTTTAATAAAAAAAATCAAACATTAAAAACATTAAAAACGTAAAAAACATGAGTGAAACGGACGCCTAAAAAAGGTAAGCGGTTAACCTCCGAGGTTATTCGCCGACGCTTGTAGGGTGCCAAAGGCACATGCATCGATGCTTTGGTCGTGTGCTAGAGACGGAGCAACTAGAGAGAATTTTGATTTACGCGAGTTCTCAATATCCACCTACTTTAGGTTCTAGGCCCTCGATGGGGACCCAAGATAGTACAAACCAAGACCCGAACATAGCGGCTAGTGACTCTTCCTCTGACTACGCCTAATCCCGATAGCTCAAGCCAAGACATGCATGCCATGGGCCCGCGGTCCGGGCCGAGCGTGCTTAGCCGCCTGAAGGAAACCTTTAGTAGAGCCACTCGCTCTGAACATGGAGCTAATGATGTAAATGAGGGGGGTGGGGAAGTAAATTCTCCATTCGTGACCAACGTAGACCCTATACCGTTAGAGAATGTGCACGTGAATACTTCATTCACTGCACCTCCTGACTCTTCAGAGTTATTTTCCTCCGAGGTCATATTACCCGATGATAGAAGCCTTGCCGAAGTGCAAGAGGTTGAGCGATATATCCTTGCAGGCGAGGGAAAAGGAAGTCGAGAGCTTACGCAAGGCAGAGCAACGAAGAGAGTTAAAAGCGAAAGCCCCTATATCAATATCCTTGCTACGAGAGCAATCGAGTGCTCCTGACTTAGAAACCGCTAAGGGCTGACCCCTAGAAAGCAACATGGCATCTAGCTCAAAGGACACCCCATAGCACCTCAATCCTAGATGGAGTGTTCTTAAATGAGAACTGGGAGTACGAACCACAAACAGAAACAACATGCCTTCAATGGGTCTCATGAGATTCTTGGATACAGGGAAGGCTAAACAACCGACCTTATCGCAAATGGAGACTTCCTCGGTAAGTCCGATGGATCCTCCATATGTTGGTTTGCCAGGGGTCTCAGTGCAATCTTAGCCCACAAGTGATAGCATCTTTCCCTTGATGACACCATAGCTACTGAGGCGGTCCGGGGCGGGCAACAAGAAGAGTGGCCTCTAGACACCCTTCAAGGCTCCCGTGCTGCTCAATGGGGCTGGGGCACAACACAACACAAACCAAAACAACAAACCCATAGCCAAATCCCAACTACACAAGGGGCACCACCTAGTTTAAGAGCGAACTAGGACGCAAAAGAGGAGAATCGTTAGAGCAACCCACAAACAAGCAAGGAATTTACACTAACCCTAACACCAATGGAATACTCTCACACCCTAAAACAGAGAGAGAGAGAGAGAGAGAGAGAGAGAGAGAGAGAGAGAGAGAGAGAGAGAGAGAGAGAGAGAGAGAGATAGTGCTCGGGCTGCTTTGAAACGTATCGGCAATGATCAAGCAAACACAACTATATATTTAAGAAAGAGAGAGAAAGGGGGAGGGGGTGCTTGTTGCATTAATACCTTCTTACAAATCTGTCATGACAAATCAAAGTGAGATTAGTACTTGTTCAACATAGCTTGCGTAAATTTCACCACAACACATCACAAGAAAAGCCACCCCAATCACTGTCTTAAGGCCAGGGGAGTCCTCTCCACCCTGTCGCCCTCTTACAGTATGTGGGATTTATGGCTAGATTGATAACAACACCAGAGACAAGCTATCAAGAACTTAACAAAAAAACACCAAGACACTTACGCATCATTGTTGTCCATTACTTCACGTTGGAAGGGAGACAAAGTATCCAAGCTTAGTCCAAATCCACCCTCCTTGATTCAGCGAATGTTGGGCTTACACTAGTAGGAGAAATGATAGATTTCCTACTCTCAATTGAATGATCACTCTCTCTCTTACAATGGCATAGAGTTCCCTTGCTAATCCCCTATTACAACACATGCACATGCATAAGACAATGAGCTTCCACTCAAGAGCTCCTTCTAGAGAGGTTGAGCTTGGCTTCTCAAGCTATAGCATAGTGCTCTTGCTTATGGCTCCCCCTTTGTGCTAGCTACACCCTCCTTTTATAGCAATTTTGAAGGCAAGGGTTACTCCTCTAACCATGGTTGGGTTAGATTTTCAGCAATTTATCTAATTTCTTTTGCTTGGAATTATCAAGAAGTTGGTGAGGAAAGAGAGAGGAGAGAAATGGAGGTGATAGGACTTTTCATAGTGGGTTAGTGTTAGTAGAGTTAGTATTAATTTACAAATGGAATTGGATATTTACAATGGGAGTATCCATGTAGGATACAAATAAGGAAGAAAAAAACTCTTAAGAGGTAAGAAAAGGTGGCTTTCTTACAAGGTTGATGCTCCAAGTGTCTTGAGTAGGGCCGATTTTGACGCTTGTTGACGGTCCACTAGCTTTGACGGTACATTTTTTCTCCACTCTTGACCTTCCTTGAGAGACAAGGTAATTGAAGCTGAGTAATCAACCACCATGATGCTGTCTTTTAAGAGAAGAGGCTGAATTTTGTGGTTTTTTTGATAGATATGGGTAATTTGGAGGAGGAAAAATGAGACTAGGTGGTCAATTTTGGAATGGAATTGGGTGTGGGAGGTGTGAGTTTACCATGGTTTCTCTTATTCTTCAAGGTTGAAGAGAAGGTGAGTAGGGTGCAGAGAGGAGGGGTGAGAGAGGTGGGGATGATGAGTGGAGAAGTGTGTGTGAAAGAGGAAAATGATAAAGTGGAAGAGAGAGTGTGGCTGCATAACATGGGAAAATTGGGGTCCACTAAAAAAATCATAGCTCACAGCTCGTAGCTCAAAAAAATATGAAAAAATTTGAGGCAAAAGTTCAGCCCACGAGCTACAACTTTTGTTTGTATCACCTTTTCAAATTCGGAGAGCAAGTGAACTTTAAAAATTCAGCAAAACCGTCCGTTTTTTTCCACTGCAAGGTCCTTGTGGGGTCCTTCTTTGGATGATTCTTTTGAATACCTCCAAGAGTGAGCCCTCCATAGTGCATGTATGCATGCCACCTACCCTTGACCTTATTTGGTAGGTCTATAATTGAAGATATTGTTGAGATTAGGATATAAGTGAATAGTACAACTAAGAAAATCAAATATTGAGGGGTCTAAAAAATATGTACATGTCAAATATAAATAATACAGGTGGAAAAATATAAAGGGGTCAAAATAAATCTCTCTCATTATAAGTCTACCATAAAAAGATGAATATTTTTGGTGGTCTAATTTATGAGAGTAATAGAGAATATATGTAGGAAGGAAAAAATCACAATAGTGAAAAAAATATACACATAAATAGAACTAGTTTTTTTGGATTTTGTTGGGATGGAGTTACACAAAATATAAGAGAAGCTTACATGAAAATATTTCTATATGGAATAAAGAGTATGAAAAATGGTAAGAAAAAATTGTGGTAATGGTGAGGCAATGTACAGAGCATAAATAACACACACCTAGGTAGAAATATTTAAATAAATACCAAAATAATTATGAAAAAATCTTTTATTTAGGCCCTATATACAAAGAAATATTTACATATGCATGGGCCATAATATACTTATATTTTTTATTTTTTTAATTTATTTTTATTTTTTTGGCTCAACTAGCCCAATGACTAGCTAATTGAGGGTTTTTGAAGAAGATATGGGAAAAGTCCCGTGACTCACGCACGCCTATGTACAGTGAAATGGTAGGGATAGCCACAGTGTTTGGGTGATTTTGGTAGGGTGAGGTAACTCATTGTGGCAATTACAAAGAGCCGAAAAACGGCTATCATTAGCCCTCCCCCTGGATGATGGTATATTCATGTACCATCATAGAGCATCTTTTCCAAAGAGAGTGCTTCAGAGTCCTTGACGAGATCTTTATTGTTTGGCCCCTCAGAATTTTGGCTGGAGTTACACTCATGCTTCATGTAGCAATACTTACATGAGACAGCGGCCTTTGGACAGATCTTTGGTAGATCCTTTGGTAGAAGGCGACTCAAATAGGGCTTCAAGCGATACCCGTTTACTTTCCTGGAGTGCTCTTTACCATTCAAGTCCATAAGCTGATAGTAACTTGAATTGAAAGCCTTCTTGACTATGTATGGCCCTTGCCATCTTGTTTCAAACTTGGCATCAAAACGATTGTCAAGTCGATTGTCATACCTTAGCACAAGCTCTCCTTCCTTGATGCCTTTGTCCTTCAGTTTCTTGTCGTGCGTTTCTTTCGCTTGTGTGGCTTTCCTCTTGTAGCACTCATATGCTGCTTCTCTTTTCCACTCAAGCTCCACTAACGTAAGAAGTCGATCCATCCATGCTTCTTGATCATCTTGTGCTGCTTTGTCATGAAGTCGCATTGTTGGGATGTTTAGTTCAATTGGCTGTAAAGCCTCTTGACCATAGACCAAGTGAAATGGTGTGAACTCCGTGGCTTCCCTATATGTGGTTCGATACGCCCACAAGGCACCATCCAAGAAGTCATCCCACAACTTTGTCTTGTTTTTCACCATCTTTCTAATGATGCCTGCAATGACACCATCAGCTTTTTCTACCAAACCATTTGATTGGGGATAGTAGGGTGTACTGTGACGATGTAGAATGTGAAGTTCTTCACAGACTTCTGTGAGCAATCCCTTTCTAAACCCTGGACCATTATCAGAAACAATCTCCAAAGGTGTGCCAAATCTACAACAAATGTGAGTGTAGACGAATTTGCTCACTGTCCTCTCATTTACCTTTGCCACACTTTGTGCTTCGACCCACCTAGTCATATAGTCTACAGCCACTAGAATGTAGAGTTTACCATTTTTTGTCCTAGGCAGAGGACCCATAGCATCAATGCCCCACTTTTCAAAGGGTCCATTTGCAAGAACGATTTGCCTTGGACCATAAATCAATCTTCTATTCCCATTTACCTGACAATTGTGACAACTTTTACACCAATGTTGGACATCCACATGCAGACTTGGCCAAACATACCCTGCAAGCAAAATCTTCTTCACAGTTAATTCTTGGGAAAAATGACCACCACATGCCTCTTCATGCAAACCTTTTAGAATGGCTGGAATTTCCGCGATAGTTGGTACTCTTCTGCACACTTTATCCTTCCCTCTTTGATAGAGGGAGCCTTCTAGGAAGAGATATGCGCTTGCCTTCTTCATGAGTCTCCTCTTTTGAGCCTTCGTGAAGTCTTGTGGAAACTCGCCCTCCAAAATGTAGCTAATAATGGGAGCCAATGACTCCAATCCCTGGTATCTCGGTTGCTTGATAGCTGCTGCCACCATGATGACCTGCACTTCTCTCTCAACACATGTAACTGCTTGTTGTGCAAGTAAATCGGCATCTTCATTTTGTTTCCTCGGAATATGATATAGTTGCACTTCTTCAAACTGATTAAACATCTTACGAATGGCATGAACTTTTGTCCTTAAGCTTTCATTCTTGCATGCCCAAATGCCTAAAATCTGTTTAACAATGAGAAGTGCATCTCCCTTTACCATGAGACGTTTTATCCCTTGGCCAATGCACATCTTCAAACCATGAAGTAGTGTGTCGTATTCTGCTTCATTGTTGCTAGTTGAACCTGGTAGATTGACCTTCTCTTTCATGACCACCTCTCCACTTGGGTTGAGCAACACTAGCCCTCCCCCTGCTTTTCCTGTGGCTCGTCGAAAAGCTCCATCAAAGAACAAGGTAAAAGCATTGGGAATACTTTTTGGTGGTGGCAATGGTAGGGTCTTTACTTCAGGCACCTTAATCTCCTTTTCGTGCACCCTATAAGTGAGAATCCCTGCCAATTGTGCACGCACACTATCTTCTACCTTGAAAGAGTATTGAAACTCTTGCAACTCCATAATCCACTTTGAGATCCTAGTACTAAGATTCATTTGAGATGACACCCAAGGGAACAAATTCTCTGCAGTGAGAATTACAAAAGGTTTTGGTAGCAGGTAGGATCTAAACTTTCTCACCGCAAACATGAGAGAAAGCATCATGAGTTCTGCTTCTGTGTAGTCTCTCTCCAAGCATTCATGACCCTACTAGCAAAGTAGATGGGTCGCATCCTTGTACTGTGGGGATCTTGTTGTAGCAACACAGCACCAATTGTTTCCCTTCCAACACTAGAGCTAACAAAGAATGTGTACTCCCAACAAGGAGGCATGAGTGTTGGTAGCTCTGACAAAATGACTTTAATGTTACAAAAATACTCTTCAATCTCATCAGACCATGCAAATTCTACTTGTTGTGTTAACTTTTGCAAAGGATGAAGCAACTCTGAGGCTAAGTGAATGAAGCGTGACATATACTTCACCTTCTGAATGAAAGAGATGACCTCCTTAAGATTCTTGGGTGATGGTAGCTCAATAAGAGCCTTTGCCTTTGAAGGATCCACCTCAATGCCTTTATAGGAAACCTTGTGACCAAGCAAGATCACCTCATCCTCAGCTATGTGACACTTGTCGGGGTTGAGTTGACCTCCCATGTCATAGACCTTCTTTAAACCTTCTTCTACCCTTTGTAGATGCAATGATTTTGAGCTATAAATGCAAAAATCATCAATAAAAACCCTAATGGACTTTCCAAAGAATGCTTGAAACACCATGTTCATGAAGCGTTGGAAAGTTGCAGGAGCATTTGTCAGGCCAAATGGCATGACTCTAAAAGCATAACAGCCCCAAGGAGTGATAAAGGTTGTTTTCAATTGATCCTCCAATGCGATACCTATTTGAAAGTAACCCGAGTAGCCATCACACACAGTGTACTTCTCATGACCAGCTACTTCATTTAGTATCTCATCCTGAAATGGGAGGGGAAAGTGATCTCTTTTTGTTGCCTCATTAAGTGGACGATAATCCACACACACCCTCCACTTGCCGTTTTTCTTAGGAGTGACAACAACGGGAGAGACCCACTCTGAATTCTCCACTGGATAAATGAAACCTGCTGCTAGAAGCTTCCTTACCTCCTTGAGTAGAGCCTGCTCCTTAATGACTCCTAGCCTTCGTAGCTTTTGAGCCTTAGGTGTGGCCTCTGGCTTCAACTCAATCTTGTGTTGAACAACATCTACTCCACGCACATCGGTGTAGTCTTTAGCAAAAAGCTTCGGAAATTCCCTTAGCACACATTTGAACTCCTCTCTTTCATTCTTTGTAAGTGTTGTAGACAACATACCTTCTAACATTCCTTCATCTTCCACCTTTTGGTTCTCTTGGGAACCTACCTCTTCCAAACCTCGAGAAGAGGTCTCCTGGTTGTTTGGCTTAAACCTTACCCCCATGACTTCAATGGAGGACTCCTCTTCAGTAATGCTGCCGCTACTTTCTTCTTCTGAAGTGTTTTCAGTCCAATCTTCTTCCGTCTCACTTCGAGATGATTCTTCATGGAGCTCCTCTTGGCGTTGCTCCTTCATGTCAAAGACAACCTTCTTGTGATTGTCATTCCTGCAAATTAGCTTTCCACTCTCCCAATCCTGCAAAGCTCGCATTTTCATTAGCCATGGTCTTCCTAGGATAAATGGATAACCACTTCCCTTGGTCGACATAACATAAAAATCCACTGCCTTCTTAATGCCAAAGGCCTCCACAAAAACATTTTTACAAATGCCTACGCACCTAGCCTTGCTATTGTTTGCCATTTTCACTTTGATTTCAGGTGTCTCATGGATGTGCATGCCTAGTCTTTGCATGAGCCCTTCTGTCATGATGCAAATTTGTGCACCCCCATCCACTAGACCTTTCCTAACCAATCTTCCTTTTATGTAACAATCTAGCACAGGTGTAATATCCTCGTTCATTTCAGCATGTGCAATTTTTACAACAGGAAAACTCTCTTTTACCTTTCTCCTAGTGCTAACTGCCTTTGTTAAATCCCTCCTAACTTGTGGGCATAATGCAAGAAACTGAGGCCATGAGATATCAGGACCCTTACCTCGCATGTCTTCCAACAGGTTGTATGGAGCCATACCATGTCCAAGAGGGAAGTCTTGGAGATTGATACGACGTCGAGTCCTCTTAGCTTCCTTGGTCTCCTTTGCCTTCTTGCCTTGTCCATGGTCACTCTGTGATGGGACACCCTCTTTCTCTTTACCTTTTCCTCGGCCACGCTTAATGCCATTAGCTTCCATGTCAAACTCATTTGAATTTGTCACCTCTACCACATGCACATTTGGATCTGGCAAAGGTGGAACTCCTTCTACCCCTTGTGGAGGTGGTCTTGGTCCATTTGGCCTTTGTAGAAGCCTTGGTTGTTGACCAGCTCCTTCTCCTGCATTCATCACTGGGTAATTCAAGTTAGGTCTCCCTGGCTCTCCACGGGGCCAAGGACAATTATACATCCCATGTCCAGACTCTCCGCAATTCCAACATTGCAAGACTCTCCTAGTTCGTGGCTCTCTCTCTTCTGACTTCTTTGCTTGTCCCTTTGGACCTACAGCTTGTGCAAGGTGAATTGACAGGCTGCTTAAAGATTCATTTAACTTCTCAATCACTTCAGCCGTTACCTCAGGAAGCTCCCTAGATGTTGATGCTTGTGACTTACCTTTGGGTCTAAGAACTTCTATTGGAACCTCTCCCCTTAAGCACTTGAGTTTCCTATACTTCTCAGCAGCCCTAGTTTCCGCTGCATCAAAAGTAGCAGGTGCACCCGCCTCAACTTTTACCTTAAGGTCAGGAAAGAGTCCGGCTATGAACCTCTCCTTCTTTAAAAATTCTGCACCATCACCAGGGTTAGCAACATTTCGTATCCATAGAGCCCAAAGATGTAGAAACTCTTGCTTGTACAAGTAGTAGTCATCTAAGTCTTTTTGCTTATGAGAAACAATGTCTTGCCATAGTTTTTGAGTGTTTTGGGGATCAAAGAAGTATCTCTTAAAACGATTCAAAACTTCTGTGTAATTCCCCTTAACTTCCTCAGGCAAAGAGTCAAACCAAGTACTAGCATCTTTCCTAAGGACCACCTCAAACATTTCTACACGTTCTTGATCGATTACTATCCTCTTGATACGGCAAGACATCTTGAAATTTGCTAAAAATAATTCTGCATCCTCTCCAGGCTCTCCAAAGAAAAGAGGATATCCAGACATTTGGCGTTGGCTCTCCTTGGTCTCCTTTGCCTTCTTGCCTTGTCCATGGTCACTCTGTGATGGGACACCCTCTTTCTCTTTACCTTTTCCTCGGCCACGCTTAATGCCATTAGCTTCCATGTCAAACTCATTTGAATTTGTCACCTCTACCACATGCACATTTGGATCTGGCAAAGGTGGAACTCCTTCTACCCCTTGTGGAGGTGGTCTTGGTCCATTTGGCCTTTGTAGAAGCCTTGGTTGTTGACCAGCTCCTTCTCCTGCATTCATCACTGGGTAATTCAAGTTAGGTCTCCCTGGCTCTCCACGGGGCCAAGGACAATTATACATCCCATGTCCAGACTCTCCGCAATTCCAACATTGCAAGACTCTCCTAGTTCGTGGCTCTCTCTCTTCTGACTTCTTTGCTTGTCCCTTTGGACCTACAGCTTGTGCAAGGTGAATTGACAGGCTGCTTAAAGATTCATTTAGCTTCTCAATCACTTCAGCCGTTACATCAGGAAGCTCCCTAGATGTTGATGCTTGTGACTTACCTTTGGGTCTAAGAACTTCTATTCGAACCTCTCCCCTTAAGCACTTGAGTTTCCTATACTTCTCAGCAGCCCTAGTTTCCGCTGCATCAAAAGTAGCAGGTGCACCCGCCTCAACTTTTACCTTAAGGTCAGGAAAGAGTCCGGCTATGAACCTCTCCTTCTTTAAAAATTCTGCACCATCACCAGGGTTAGCAACATTTCGTATCCATAGAGCCCAAAGACGTAGAAACTCTTGCTTGTACAAGTAGTAGTCATCTAAGTCTTTTTGCTTATGAGAAACAATGTCTTGCCATAGTTTTTGAGTGTTTTGGGGATCAAAGAAGTATCTCTTAAAACGATTCAAAACTTCTGTGTAATTCCCCTTAACTTCCTCAGGCAAAGAGTCAAACCAAGTGCTAGCATCTTTCCTAAGGACCACCTCAAACATTTCTACACGTTCTTGATCAGTTACTATCCTCTTGATACGGCAAGACATCTTGAAATTCGCTAAAAATAATTCAGCATCCTCTCCAGGCTCTCCAAAGAAAAGAGGATACCCAGACATTTGGCGTTGGCTTTCCATTGAATTGATTTCAAAGTGACACCCGTTTTTGTTTTTCTTTCTTAAAAAGATTTACACAATAATGCTTTCTAGCTTGCAATCTATTCTACAACAAAATAAAGATATTCACATCAAACGACCTATGATAATCAATAAGAGGTAGGATGACAGGGTTTGGTGATGCGAGAATTTCTCCTACTCTTTGGGCACCAAACATGAACACCATACGTTGTTGAAAATGGATTTTCCTACTAATTGCAATGTTTATTCTAATGTGTGGAGTAAAATGAAAGGGAAAAACCTCTATTCCTGGGCCATTATCCATGGCCTATGCATGTCCTAATGCTTAAAATAACACAAAAATATAGACGTCCAAGCTAATATCGTACTTAATGAGAGGCAAAATAAAAGGATTTACCGAAGTGTTTATCTCGGCTAACCTAAGAGGACCTAAAATTCTACGAATTACTCGCTGAAATTGCAACTTAGTACTAACAATTATGTGTACCTTTTGCCTTGCAATGGGAATGAGGGGATCATACAAATTCTCGTGATTCATGCAAGCTACTTGATTATGCTAAAGGTTGAGCCTTCACAAAACATACACAAGCCTGTCCTCAGTGGGGGCACCAATTTGAGGCGGTCCGGGGCGGGCAACAAGAAGAGTGGCCTCTAGACACCCTTCAAGGCTCCCGTGCTGCTCAATGGGGCTGGGGCACAACACAACACAAACCAAAACAACAAACCCATAGCCAAATCCCAACTACACAAGGGGCACCACCTAGTTTAAGAGCGAACTAGGACGCAAAAGAGGAGAATCGTTAGAGCAACCCACAAACAAGCAAGGAATTTACACTAACCCTAACACCAATGGAATACTCTCACACCCTAAAACAAGCGAGAGAGAGAGAGAGAGAGAGAGAGAGAGAGAGAGAGAGAGAGAGAGAGAGAGAGAGAGAGAGAGAGAGAGAGAGAGAGATAGTGCTCGGGCTGCTTTGAAACGTATCGGCAATGATCAAGCAAACACAACTATATATTTAAGAAAGAGAGAGAAAGGGGGAGGGGGTGCTTGTTGCATTAATACCTTCTTACAAATCTGTCATGACAAATCAAAGTGAGATTAGTACTTGTTCAACATAGCTTGCGTAAATTTCACCACAACACATCACAAGAAAAGCCACCCCAATCACTGTCTTAAGGCCAGGGGAGTCCTCTCCACCCTGTCGCCCTCTTACAGTATGTGGGATTTATGGCTAGATTGATAACAACACCAGAGACAAGCTATCAAGAACTTAACAAAAAAACACCAAGACACTTACGCATCATTGTTGTCCATTACTTCACGTTGGAAGGGAGACAAAGTATCCAAGCTTAGTCCAAATCCACCCTCCTTGATTCAGCGAATGTTGGGCTTACACTAGTAGGAGAAATGATAGATTTCCTACTCTCAATTGAATGATCACTCTCTCTCTTACAATGGCATAGAGTTCCCTTGCTAATCCCCTATTACAACACATGCACATGCATAAGACAATGAGCTTCCACTCAAGAGCTCCTTCTAGAGAGGTTGAGCTTGGCTTCTCAAGCTATAGCATAGTGCTCTTGCTTATGGCTCCCCCTTTGTGCTAGCTACACCCTCCTTTTATAGCAATTTTGAAGGCAAGGGTTACTCCTCTAACCATGGTTGGGTTAGATTTTCAGCAATTTATCTAATTTCTTTTGCTTGGAATTATCAAGAAGTTGGTGAGGAAAGAGAGAGGAGAGAAATGGAGGTGATAGGACTTTTCATAGTGGGTTAGTGTTAGTAGAGTTAGTATTAATTTACAAATGGAATTGGATATTTACAATGGGAGTATCCATGTAGGATACAAATAAGGAAGAAAAAAACTCTTAAGAGGTAAGAAAAGGTGGCTTTCTTACAAGGTTGATGCTCCAAGTGTCTTGAGTAGGGCCGATTTTGACGCTTGTTGACGGTCCACTAGCTTTGACGGTACATTTTTTCTCCACTCTTGACCTTCCTTGAGAGACAAGGTAATTGAAGCTGAGTAATCAACCACCATGATGCTGTCTTTTAAGAGAAGAGGCTGAATTTTGTGGTTTTTTTGATAGATATGGGTAATTTGGAGGAGGAAAAATGAGACTAGGTGGTCAATTTTGGAATGGAATTGGGTGTGGGAGGTGTGAGTTTACCATGGTTTCTCTTATTCTTCAAGGTTGAAGAGAAGGTGAGTAGGGTGCAGAGAGGAGGGGTGAGAGAGGTGGGGATGATGAGTGGAGAAGTGTGTGTGAAAGAGGAAAATGATAAAGTGGAAGAGAGAGTGTGGCTGCATAACATGGGAAAATTGGGGTCCACTAAAAAAATCATAGCTCACAGCTCGTAGCTCAAAAAAATATGAAAAAATTTGAGGCAAAAGTTCAGCCCACGAGCTACAACTTTTGTTTGTATCACCTTTTCAAATTCGGAGAGCAAGTGAACTTTAAAAATTCAGCAAAACCGTCCGTTTTTTTCCACTGCAAGGTCCTTGTGGGGTCCTTCTTTGGATGATTCTTTTGAATACCTCCAAGAGTGAGCCCTCCATAGTGCATGTATGCATGCCACCTACCCTTGACCTTATTTGGTAGGTCTATAATTGAAGATATTGTTGAGATTAGGATATAAGTGAATAGTACAACTAAGAAAATCAAATATTGAGGGGTCTAAAAAATATGTACATGTCAAATATAAATAATACAGGTGGAAAAATATAAAGGGGTCAAAATAAACCTCTCTCATTATAAGTCTACCATAAAAAGATGAATATTTTTGGTGGTCTAATTTATGAGAGTAATAGAGAATATATGTAGGAAGGAAAAAATCACAATAGTGAAAAAAATATACACATAAATAGAACTAGTTTTTTTGGATTTTGTTGGGATGGAGTTACACAAAATATTAGAGAAGCTTACATGAAAATATTTCTATATGGAATAAAGAGTATGAAAAATGGTAAGAAAAAATTGTGGTAATGGTGAGGCAATGTACAGAGCATAAATAACACACACCTAGGTAGAAATATTTAAATAAATACCAAAATAATTATGAAAAAATCTTTTATTTAGGCCCTATATACAAAGAAATATTTACATATGCATGGGCCATAATATACTTATATTTTTTATTTTTTTAATTTATTTTTATTTTTTTGGCTCAACTAGCCCAATGACTAGCTAATTGAGGGTTTTTGAAGAAGATATGGGAAAAGTCCCGTGACTCACGCACGCCTATGTACAGTGAAATGGTAGGGATAGCCACAGTGTTTGGGTGATTTTGGTAGGGTGAGGTAACTCATTGTGGCAATTACAAAGAGCCGAAAAACGGCTATCACTACCATGCCTACCCCAATGATGGGCATGCTGAGAAACATGCCATGGACCTCATTTGTTAGTAAAGCACCGATACATGGTAGCTCAATGCCTGCAACAATACCTACAAGTGTGTACCAATCGTATACACCCATGGGTCCTCGTACTCATGTAGTCCCTACCCCTCCCATTGTTTCAACTACCTATGCTCCACAAACACAACACCCAAGTTCTTATTTCCATGGGACTATACTAGCTAGCATTAGCATGTCACATCCGACGTCTGCTATGCCTAGGGCCACACATATGAACTATGGACCACCACATGGCACAACATCGTACCCAACGTGGAACCCGAGGGCTTCTTATGCGCCAAGCCCAATTCCAATACCTACTCCACATGTAGTCTCTGAAGCACCTCCACCCACGGTGCCTGCTCACTTAGGTGACTTGGCAACATTTGCTCAAGCTATTGGTCGATCTATTGCTAAGAATATGCCTAACGCGCCTGATGGAGAGACTAGAAGTAAGGCAGTACAAATAGCCAAGCTCACACAAAAATTTAGTGGAGACGAGGATGTGAGAAAGCATATCGAAGTGTTTGAACAAATATGCGATTCTCTAGGAGAACACAATGACGTGCATAAGAGTAATGCTTTAAGCCTAACCTTAAGTGGGAAGGCAGGGGATTGGTATAGAACCCTAAGGGTGGAAGAAAAAACGATTTACCCTACTCTTAGGAGACTGTTCTTAAAAGAATACATATGAGAGGGAGTGCTTTGGGGTGTAGCCTCTCAGCTCCAGAAATCCCAACGAGAGGAAGGAGAGTCGGTGAGAGACTTTATAAGTCGCTTGAAGCATTTGAATTCTCGTTGTAATCCAAATGAGCGCTTCAACAATAACCAATTGCTTGATAGATTCATTAGGGGATTACGACATGAGGATATCTACAATGGCCTAGTCATTAGAGGTATCACCACTTGGGAAGCAGTCACCACCAATGCGATCCAATTAGAGGATAATTTAATGATTCAAGGAGAAAGAGTATTTGTTGAGTCTAAATCTATTAGCTCACAAGCATCAGGGCATTAGCCAATGACCCTAAAGCCTATTGCTAAGGAGCCAAAGATATCTGAGATGACTTTACCAGATCTCACCAAGGCTATTCAAGAGAGTCTTAGAGACAATCGTGCTCCACAAAACAATCATATGTATCCAAGAAGGGAGCAACAATGGTGCTCAGTATGTTATGGATCGCATAGTACCAGTGAATGCCCTACTTTGAGAGTAAAATTCAATGGGAACTGCAATGCCTGTGGGAGGTATGGTCATCAAGCTAAGGATTGCATAGTATTTAAGCGCGCGATGGCCAATAGACCAACCTTAGCATGGACATACACACCTCGAGTGCTTGCATTGATGCCGGTCCCACCTCTTGAAGAAACATCACAACACATGGTCCCTAGGACCCAAAATGTTGTCCAAACAACACCCTTACCACCTCCAGTGCTAGGACCGCAACCACCACATCCGAGAATCACTTCTATGAATCAAGTGGGTTGCGAGTCATCTATTTCTTGTTTGGAAGGCTGTGAGGAAGATATAGATCCTAATATTGCCTATGGGATGGATGTGCTTGAAGAAAGTCCACAATACTACATGGAGGACTATTGGGGACAAGTCAAACCTGTATATCAAGTAGCTGCTCTTGCGGCAAGAGGCCAAAATATCAATTACACTCCTAAGAGACCACCTCTTCAAGAGGTCCACATCGTGTAACCGAGTGTCCTATTAGGTTACAAAAGAACGCCACACTAATGCAAACCAATCCAGCAAGCACGTCTACAATGCCGATACTCATGTGTAATCGATGTGGCATAGATCATTTGATTGCCCAATGTCCACATAATCCAAATGCACAGAAGATCACGCCATTAAACTTGATTGAAGTTACCGAGCAGCCATCTCCAAGTACACCTGTGGTACCAGTAAACGTACTCACACGATCGATGCTCCAAAAACAAAACTATATTCTTGAGGAAAGAGACACAGCATCAATTGCCCAATCTCAGAAAAAGAAGAAAACACGAAGGAAGAGATTGCAAAAAACAGCGAAGTCAGACCCCAGTTGAAAGACCAACATAGGGATTGGTGACCACCCGTATATATGAACGACGTTGAAGAAGATTCTGATTCAAGAGAAACCGTGGAGACCAAAACGACCACTAAGATAGAAACCAACAAGGAAGATCTTCATTAGCCACAATGGCAAGGATCCAAGAAGAAGATAGGAACTTATCCAAACCCTACAGAGGAGATTGAGAGAGTCAAGGAATTAAGGAGTTTGGTAGAAGATACCCAAAGGGATCTAGAGCCAGCACCTAGGCAGATCAAGATTACAGACACCGTGTTCGCTACGCAACATCAACCTCACCAAGTCCATAGACCCTTAGCCATACCTAGTGTCATCCAAGAAGAAAGTGACTTAAAGTCATGGGAAAGTGGGCGTACTCACTTCTTGATCGAAAGAATGTTTACACAAGGACTACTTGATCCTATCGAAGAAATGGAGATCCCATCTTCCCCACATCAAGGGAGTGAAGTCCAAAAGGTGCCGTTAAACATTGCCAAATTGATGGATTTCATGTCTTCAGAAGTTAGAACCACCATCATGTCCAAACTATATAAAGACCCTGAGCTAGTCTCAGGTCTTCGAGCCTTCCTCAATGGAGAGCTGAAGTTTGGGCTACCACAATTTGCCCACATGGATGGAGCTGGGGAGATGCCAACAGAGGAGGAACACTTAGATCCACAACCCAACCTAGATGAGAACGTTGTTATAGAAATACCTGTTACAAGTTGGGACAATACTTCGAGGGTGATGAATCCAATGCGACCATCCCAATCACTACTAAGGGATTAACTGTGAAGGGAATCCTTGATGGTGGCGTTGGGGTTAGCATTGTGACAGAAAATTGCTGGGAAACTATGGGAAGACCTCACCTTGCAACCACAACCATAGTAGTGAAGATGGCCAATGGGTCTATTGTTAAACCTATTGGGATGCTAGAAGATCTCAAGATCAAGGTCTTTGGACATAAAATAAGGATTACCTTCATTGTTATGGATTTCTCCAAACACACTATGGCATTGGAGATGATCTTAGGACGTCCTTTCATGAGGGAAGCAAAAATGGTGCATGACTGGTCTAAGAACCATGTCTACCTGCAGTTCCAAGATTCTGTCATTCGAGTGGATCTTGTGACGGGTCGAGCACATCCTCTAGGAAACAGGTTTATAGTTGATCATAGATCAGACACCACAGTTCACTCGGCCCCATTGCAGTATTGTTACACGTGTAAAGCGGACACTGATGTTGGGGAAGATTCTCCTTATATGGATGTACTACCTGGGATGACTGAGTCGGACAATGTGGATTGGGTCCACCTAGCAGCAACCATAAACACTTGGGGAAATACGGGTACAACCTGGGTAACACATGAGGGGGACGAAATAAAACCACTGGTACCCTTAAATATGCTAGAAGCAATGCATATAGCTTCTGATGATCTACAAGATGAAAGTTTGACTGGCATTGGAACCAATAGCGCTGACAAGACTATAGCCCACACGATTTGGAGTCAGAATCATCAGTTGAAATTGACTCTGAGGACGAAGAATCTTAGTTAAATCTTAGTGCAAATGTGGGGACAAACCATTCAGGGCCCAGTGGTCACCTAGATGACAATCTATCCAAGGGAGTAGAAAACGCAACTAGTGATCTAGTGACTCTTCACTAGAGATCGGCCGTAATCGAGAATTAAACAAGAAGAGTAAGAGATATAAGAGGCGGCGATATCGAGCAAATGTGCGTGCTAGATTAAGTGCAAAAAAATCTACCGTAGAATGACTTAATTATATAGGGGCATGTGATGCTTATCAGAAGTTGGTAGATAACTAGGGTGAATACCTTCAAAGCGTTAGGTGGTGTAGTCCACAACCCATTGACATCGTACAACTAGAGGCTACAGAGAAGCCAAAGTTGAGCCGTACTGTAAGGAGACGACAAAATCGAGAGTTAGCTCAACAACAAAAGAAATCACAAAAATCACAGTCCACAGAACAACAGAACTCCACAGACTTACACCCTGCACCTGAACATTTCAAATCCTATACCACAGAGGAACGTAAGGTTGTGTATACAAAGGCTCAAAGAAAACCTATCGATGGGAGCAATGGAATCTATGACGGTCCAACGATAGTTAAGGAAATAGAGTTAGCAGACCCAGGAGAAGAGTCTAAACCTGTTTTCATTGCTCAGGATTTGACCGAGACTGAGGAGTGTGTACTTAAAGAACTTCTCAAGGAATTCAGGGATATATTTGCCTGGACATATCATGATATGAAATGTGTTCCACCTTCTGTGGTGCAACACACAATCCCCATGAATAGCATGGCTAAACCAGTTCAGCAACGACCCTACCCAATGAATCCTAAATATGCAAAAATCATTCAAGAAGAAATTGAAAAGCTTGTGGAATGCGGATTCATATACCCTATTGAGCACTCAAAATGGGTGTCACCAATAGTGATTGTGCCAAAAAAGAATGGGAAACTCAGAGTGTGCGTGGATCTCAAGAAGGTCAATGCCGCCACTAGGAGGGACCATGACCCCTTGCCATATTCAGAACATGTGCTTGAAAGATTTGCAGGGAAGGAAGCTTATAGATTTTTAGATGGGTACTCTGGCTACAATCCGATCACAATTGCGCTGGAGGACCAAGCTAAAACAGCCTTTATAACCGAATTTGGAGTGTTCGCATTTCGTGTTATGGCTTTTGGCTTAACCAATGCCCCTGCTACCTTTTAAAGATTAATAAACACTGCTTTTAGAGAATATTTGAGGGAGTTTTGTGAAGCTTTCTTAGATGATCTTTGTGTTTATTCCTCTTGGAAAGAACATCTATCATGCTTACAAAAAGTGTTTGAGAACTGTAGATTGTATTGCATCTCCTTAAACCCTTTCAAATGCCATTTTTGGGTTAAACATAGAGTCATTTTAGGGCATATAGTGTCCAAAAATGGGATTTCCACAGATGAGGGCAAAATTAAAGCCATTGCTGAATTGCCACCACCTACAAATTATAAAGGAGTTCAAAGGTTCATGGGCCATGTTGGTTATTACCGACGGTTTATTCTAAACTTTGCCGAGATAGCTCGTCCTTTGTACAAGCTTCTTATTGGGTTCCAATGGACTGCAGAGTGTGACCATGCTTATGAGTCATTGAAAAAGACCTTGACTAGTGCTCCTATTCTACGAGTGCCCCATTGGAATGTAATTTTTCATGTGCATATTGATGCATCGAACTTTGCTATTGGGTGGGTTCTAGCTCAACCAGGAGAACATAAATTGGACTACCCCATTAGCTTTGCAAGTCGTCAGTTGAATGATGCTGAGAGAAACTACACCACTACAGAGCGAGAAGTTTAGGTATGATTTATGCAATGAAGAAATTTCGCTACTACCTTCTGGCCAACAAGTTTGTGTTCTATGTTGATTATCAAGCCTTGTTGTATCTAGTAAATAAACCTTGTTTCACGGGAAGAATTACACGATGGTTGTTAATTCTCCTTGAGTTTGATTTTACCGTTGTGGTGAGACCTGGTAAAAGACATGTCATGGCAGATCATTTGTCTCGTATACCCAATGGTGAAGCCCCTACTGGAGTCGATGATGACTTGCCCGATACTTCTCTATTCTTAGTCGAAACCATACTTGAATGGAGTGAGAAGATTGTGAACTTCCTAGTTAAGGGTTTTCCCCCCAAAGAGCTTCATAAAGACATAGCTCGAAAACTGTTAAAAGAATGTGAACCTTACTCTCTCATTGCAAGAACTCTCTATAGGCTAGGGAAGGATGATATTCTTAGACGTTGTGCCCGTGAGGATGAGTATTTATACATACTGCAAGAAGCCCACATGGGTATAGCCGACGGACATTTCTCAGGGGAACTAACAGCTAGAAAGGTGTTGCAATCAGGCTATTGGTGGCCTACCTTATTCAAGGATGCATCACTTTTTACAAAAGGATGCGATGAATGCCAACGTTACAATATCACACAATGAAAGGATAGGATGCCCTTACATCCTGTTAAAGTGACTCAACCATTTGAAAAATGGGGTTTGGACTTTGTAGGCCCAATTAGTCCGGCAGCTCGTAGCACTTAATCTGGATATATTATCGTTGCCACTGACTATGTGACAAAGTGGGTGGAGGCCAGGGCGATAGTAAGGCTGATGCGAGGTCAACTGCCAAGTTTCTCTTTGAGAACATTATTACAAGATTTGGTTGTCCCTTTGAGATTGTGAGTGACAATGGTACTCATTTTATAAATGGAGTAATAAAAGAACTCACTACCAACTTTATGATAGCTCACCATAAGTCCACAGCTTATTATCCACAAGCAAATGGCCAAGCTAAGAGCACCAATAAGACCTTAATCTCTATCTTGACCAAAACGGTGGAAGCTCATCGCACAGATTGGGATTTAAAGCTTACATCAGCTCTATGGGCTTATCGTACTGCGTACAAAGTTGCCATTAACTGCACACCCTTCAAGATGGTGTATGGCCAAGAAGCGGTTATGCCATGGGAGTTTGTCGTTCCTAGTCTTCGAGTAGCTTCTCAAGAAGGTTGGGATGGTAACCCGTTAGTTGAGCGATTATATATCCTTGAAAGACTAGATGAAGAGAGGCAATTAGCTGTGCAAAATGCACTTGTGGAGACAGATAGGAGGAAAAAATGGTTTGACCGTCATCTACAGAACAAAGATATCAATGTTGGTGATAAAGTCCTTATGTATGGAGTGCGTAACAAAAAGAAAAAGTTAAAATATGTGGGAAAAGGACCATATAGAGTATGTGAGACAAGGAATCATTCGTGTGGAGACTCTTGATGGAGTTGAAACCATTGGATTCCTCAATGGGAGCAAATTTAAAAGATACTATGATCCTTTAAGCCAAGAGGAGCTACGTGCCATCCATACAAAAAAAGCAGCCAAGGCACAAACAGAATTGAAGAAGATACAAGCTCAAGGTGAGGCTAAGGAGCGACAACAACGCATAAGACGAAAACGAGAGGCTAACCTTGGAGTCACATATGCATTCCACGTTGAAACCGACAAGGATTGGTTGGACTCTGACACACCTCTAGGATACCCTATTGAGCTAAACAACACCTATGAAAAAGTTCTATATAACGCCTTATTGGACACGGGTGCTAAATATAATCTGCTATCATATGGGGTGTGGTGTCAGTTAGGGAAGCCACCTCTATTTGAGAGTATTATCCAAGTCAAGGGTGTCAACAAGAAAAAAACTGCGGTTTTTGGAACTGACACACTTCTGTCAGTTATGACAATGGGGTTGTAGCTCAAGACTTTTTGGTCATGCCTGTTGGAACTATGGAGGGTAATATAAACCTAGGACGCACGTGGATGATAGCCACCAAATGCACTATTGATTGGGGGATAGGTGGTGTCACAACACTGAAACCAACTCTTAGCCCTGCCACGTAAGCCATAGTCCCTGAGATATTGCCTCTTAAGGAAATAAACCCAAAACATTGCATGTCCAAGAGGTTGAACCATATGTACCCATAGCCCAAGTCTCTAGAGCTTCAACTGATGTAGCTGAAATAAAGCTTGAGACACACAAGACCCATCCCAATATAACAAAAAAAACATACAAGTGGGTCCCTAAAGCTTCTTTAGCGACCATAGCTAGTGCTAAAAGACAGGAGCCTAGTAAGAGACGCCCCATTCGCCCCAAGAAATGTAAAGAAATGTTGCATTGGATTCCTAAAAAACTATCGGAATCCCAAGGCTACTATGAAGGAAATGATCAAATTTGGGTGCCAAAACGTAAATTGTGCTCTTACTTGTCACTTGACCCATGTGAGCCCAATCCAGTAGCTCCAAAACAAATTGACGATCGCGGAAAGAAAAAAATCAATGAATGCTACACACCCCTCCAGAGATATTTTGGGTACCGAAGAAAGAACAATTTGTTCCACCTAGCTCAGGAAGGGGGGAGTCCCATGAAGCTTCTAACTCCTCATGTAATGCATCCATAGAGGTAAAAGCTTCTCCACAACCTCCACCTACAATAGTGGACCTCCATAAAGCTACAAAGGAATCCACACCTCCCAGTGTTTAAGAATTACCTGATGAACCACTTCAAGTTCGATCCTGGGAGAGTACCTTACCACCCTTGCAACTTGATGAGGTACCTAAGGTAATAGAAAACTATTGGAAAAAATCCTCACCTATTACCAACTGGAACAATTGGTTTCAAAGGGTGTCGAGCACATTTCAAACGGTATGATCTACCCAAGGAAGGGGGGAGTGTTTGCTGACAGTCATCATTCACTCACTCCCCTCTCAACCTTCCTCCCTGACCTCTCAATCTCCAATCTTAGGGAATGTATATATAAAGCCTTATACTCACAAAAAAGAAAAAAAATAAAGAGCAAGAGCAATTAGCAAATGAGTATGCACAACAAAAGTCAAAACATTGACCCAGACCTACACATTCACATCCGGTACACTAAAACAGAAACCTATGTCATCAAACACCTTTGATCCTCATCACTCGAGTGATGGAGGGTAGGTAGAATTAGTACCATAGGAGTGTTTCTGTTTTAGAGTTGAGTGATTAGAAAAGTTCCTTCTTCCCACTGATGTGCCTCCTAGCGGTATTCTTTGTGTTTCCTAGTGTGTACAGGAACGTGTTGTTGTTGTTAGGATTTGGACCTTCATGGAATCTTTCTCTCATCCACTTTTCAAATCAAACGCGACCATCAACACAAACAAGTGTTTCTTGTCCATTAGCATGGCCCCTTATCTTTTTTACATCTATGTTTGTCTGCTTTAATTGTGATTGGTAGCATAATATTCATCACAATTGCTTAGTATCAAACATTTAATTCAATGTAATTTTTGTCATAATCACTTGTCTAGGCTTAAAAATCAAGCAGTCCGACTAAGCTAGTTTGACCAAGCTAGGCGTTAAAGATCTTCTCGTAATACCATGGAGAATGCCTTCCTAATTATCAATGGTTACTTAGGTTCTTAATTAGATTTAGGCAGCATTGTGTGAAATGTACTAGGGCTTTCTAGTGGCCTTAGTCCCTATTGACCTTTAGCTTAAGTATTATAAAGGGAGTTTACTAGTGTGATGAGCTTGGGGAGGGTAACAGTGTTATATGACCCCCCAAAGTTACAAAATTAAAATGCCAAAAACGAACAAACAAAAAAATCAAGTGCCATAATGTAAAATCTTAAGCTGGAAGAGAAATCTCAGCTTGATTTGGTACTTCACTCACATGTATCGCCTATGGTACTAGAGCCCTAGAGGTTCCTAGTGTGGGCGCTTTTCCTTGAAAAGCAAAAAACCCAAGGCATACAAAATAAGCACACACATCAAAATTGAATCACTGTGAAAATACTTTGGGGGTTCAAAGAAAAAGTAATCAGTCAGGCAATGATTTGATGAGAAATTCCTTTTATCGTAGCTTAACTATAAGGTCTTCTAGGTATAGCCTCTAGTCAGCCCTCGAACATGAAATACTTGGATCTTGCGATTAAACAACTTAATTGACCAGAGAAAATTGAGAAGCTTATCCATGGTATTAGTAGTCGATCCTTAGTGCCTTTCGATCGTTAAATTAGCGACCCCAGACTTGTTTAATTTTTTACCTTTACATCTGTTTATGCATTTGATTATATTGCAATTTAATGTTTATTGCTGACAAATGGTTTGAAATTCTGTTACCAATCACATTGTCTGCCTACAACTGCATATGCTTTTTAATTCTATGAGAATGCAATTATTGTGCTAATGTCGTTTGATTTTGCAGTGACTGAAGAAGGCTAAGGACATTCATCTCAAATGCTCTTCCACCTAGACAAACGAGCTTCAACTCAATAGCTTCCGAGGACGGAATCTACATCAGGAAGGGGGACATGTTAACCCTCATGGCTCACGGACACCGTATCACCTACGACGGATGATTGTATTATTTACTTGGTAGAGTCAGGTACCGGGCTTGTCGGTCCAATAGGAAAAGGGTAAGAGTAATCGCCGATGAGAGGTGCACTCTAACTGGAACATTCAAGAGATTAGTTGGCTAAGCATGGGTGCCCAAGTGTGGATGGAGTGAGCTCATATAAAAGTCAACTAAACCTAAAATTCACTCATTCTCTCATTTGTGCAATTGAAGAGTGCTCTTGCTCCATCTCCATCTTCTTCTTCTTCATCTCCTTGTGTGTGTGTGTATGCATGTGTGTGTGTGTGTGTGTGTGTGTGTGTGTGTGTGTGTGTGTGTGTGTGTGTGTGAGAGAGAGAGAGAGAGAGAGAGAGTGAGATCGAGCATTGCGGCGGCACGACGGCGGCGAGGCGGTTGAGCGCGACGTAGCAGCGTCTCCCTCTTCTTCGCGGCGAGGAATCCTCCACGAAGCAAGCGTAGAGCGGTGAGTGACACACCATCGTCATCTTTGAGCTTACTAGTTTAGGCTTGTTGTGTGCTTGGAGCCATTTGTGACTCGCACGCGGTGTATCGGCAAGTTCCTTGCATTGACACGTGCGACATACGCGCACACCAGGCATAGACTAGCGACCCATAAGCCATAGAGCATCCATGGAATGGAAAGAGAGAGTCAACGTAGACCATGAACAAAAATCCATCTCTCTGTCTCTAACCTGACCCTAAAAGATGACATCTCTCTCTCTCTCTCTCTCTCTCTCTCTCTCCCCCCGCATGCCACCCTCTAGCATTTTCCCTTGGGATACATGTGAGCATCTTCTTAGATTCTCACTAATGGAAGAAGCTCAAGTAGGGGTAAGGGAGGACCCAATTTTTTTCTCTATCTTGCTCTTTCTAAGTGTGCGAAGATATTGGGTCTCTCTCTCTCTCTCTCTCTCTCTCTCTCTCTCTGTGGCAGGTTTGTAGCCGGTAGAAGAGGCAGTTTGTGTGTCGCACCTCACAAATCCATTGTGTGGTTAATGACAAGAGTAGCACCAAGAGAATCAATATCCGTTGGAGTGATAGACATCAAGAGGGGAGGGGGGGGGGGGGGGGATAGAGGGCATCATAATGTGCACGTTTGTCTCTGTCCTGCATCATCTCCTATTATGGGCCATGCACAATATTGAGCTATCTCTATCCTGCCCAATATATCGCAGATGTTGTACGTAGTACAAGCGTGGGGGGAGGAGAGCTGCTTCAATTTGCAAATGTGGAGATGAGCAGCAACCTAGAGGGATAGATGCTAGCTCTGTGTCAATTCAGTAGGGTATGGTGAAGGGCGTTTTGGGTTGAGGTTGATTAACAAGAATCTTAGGAGATACTCTATCTTCTAGAGAAAAAGTGAGTGGAAGAGCAAAAGTGGACATGGCACATGGGAAGAAAGAGAGAGGGCGGTGGATTTTTTGCATGATGAGTGCAGTGTGCATTGCAGCAGATCAATGAGGGGTGCAAGGCTAGGCCGCATGCATGCATAGTCTCTCAATGAAGGGTGCAAGGCCAAGCCACATGCACGTGCACAGTCTCTCTCTCTCTCTCTCTCTCTCTCTCTCTCTCTCTCTCTCTCTCTCTCTCTCAAGAAGTACCTTTTTGAGGCATTGGTGACACTGGTTCTTCTTTATGGAGTTGAAGTGTGGGGCATGAGAATCTCAAAGTCTACTTGGAAAGAGTTTGAGAATGTCCAAAAGCATTTTCTTACAAACTTTCTCCAAGTTAAGACACAAACTCTTGCACAGTCTCTCTCTCTCTCTCTCTCTCTCTCCTTCCCTCTCTCAAGAAGTACCTTTTTGATGCATTGGTGACATTGGTTCTTCTTTATGGAGTTGAAGTCTGGGGCGTGAGCATCTCAAAGTCTACTTGGAAAGAGTTTGAGAATGTCCAAAAGCGTTTTCTTACAAACTTTCACCAAGAAGACACAAACACCATATATGCTCATACTTCTTGAGTCGGGATCTCTTCCATTTTAGGTTATGGGCATGGAAAGGGTTGTGGAGTACATGATAAAGATGCATCAAAACCCCTCACATCGACTTCCTATAATTGCATGGGAAGCAAGCAAAAAAGTTCAAAAGATGCATAAAAGCAAGATCTTGAGCACGGGATGGATGCAAGACATAAAGAAGTGGTTTGGGAGATGGGATGCATTACACTTGCTACATGATGCTTCAATCGACTCCCAAGTGATTGAAGCTTTTCTACAACGCCAATGTATTATAGCTTGGGAGAAATCCGATGGGTCACGCTTCATACATTACACCACCCATATTACCCCCAACTACAAAACCATGTTCTTCGTTGAAAGAGGAAACCGTACTCACACTTACATGCTTGAGCCTATCCCCTTGTCAGTGATACGCACTATCACAGCCATTTAGCATAGCTCCCATTCCCTTCAATGCAAGAAAGGGCGTTGGGGCAATGGAGAAGAGTCAATTCGATTGTGCACATTATGCTCACTGCAAGTTCGAGAGTTTGAGCACCACATACTACTAGAGTGCTCAACTTTTGGTCACATCCGGACTTGCTTCTCTCACATTTTCAGCCATGACTTAGACCTACACACTTTCCTCTCCTAGCCACAGTGTGGGCTCTCCATTGCAACTCTTTTGGAGCATCTAGAGTCACTCATCATCCATACACATACTACATCACATGTAACTTTGGTCCCATAGGTCATATTTGACCTCCGAGGACAATAATAAAATCTCTCTCTCTCTCTCTCTCTCTCTCTCTCTCTCTCTCTCTCTCTCTCTCTCTCTCTCTCTCTCTCTCTCTCTCTCTCTCTCTCTCTCTCCCCCCCCACCTTTGTGTCCAACAATAGCCGCACAATATCTCTATAGTTTGTCTCTCAAAGAGAATGTTCCTGCAATGGAAGGGGGGTAGGATAATGTGGTGATCAACGTTTAGGAGCTTTGCCAGGCGTAGCTGCAAAGGAGATGGCGATAACGAGAACATGGGGCCACGAGCATGTATGTGCAATGGGAGCATGATAGGAAAATGCGGTGATTAGCATTGTGAGCATGAGAAGCTTTTCATGATTTCCAAGAGCCATAGAGCAAATGGGTAAGGGAAAAAGGGGGTTGTGCCTCTGCGACAAACAACAGCTTGAAGTTTCATCGATCCAAGGAGAGAGAATCTCAAATCGTGGGCACATACTCACTCAAAATAAAATAAAATCTACTATTAGATAAAAATAATCTCTTCTCATATTTCTCCAATCCCCTCCTAGTCCAATCTCCCCTTCCTCACTGCAATACCTCCCATCCTCATCTCATAGCCTTGAATTGTACTGTTAAGGCGGTTACGCCGCTAGCAGAAGCTAAATAGCGAGAACTCAACCAACAACAGAATTTGTCAGACGAGGACGGAGCTTGACCCGCAGGCGCATGGAAACAACTAGGTGGGTGTCAAATCACCTACTCAACCTTCTAATGACAATCACTACTAAGGAAATCAAATCTAAGTTCTAAAATACGCAAGTGACTGAAATCTGTACTACGAACGAATGCTATACGAAACAGGATCTAGAATCATTGAATCAATCTCAAACTCAAGGGGAAGTCTATGCACTAGGTAAGAACAACACCCTAAAGACTTGAACTGCAAAATCAACCTATAACCACTCCGTGCGGTAAACGCGTATGAAGACAGGCCGAAAAATACAGGTGACCGAAACTTGACCCCGATGGTACTAATGTGTAGCTCTACTCGTTGTGGTTCTATAGATATGGTGCACACTCAAATCCGACACACGAGTTGGAAGAAAACTCACACCGAAGCTCGTAGGAACTTACCACACATAGAAGCCGATAGAGCGCACTCTTGGTATTAGTGCGTAGCTCTCACCGTTGCTAACACAATGGCGGTGTCGCTTCTCCAATGGCAGCTCCATAGCTCGCGTAGCAAGTAGATAAGACTCCCTCTCTCTCTCACTCTCTCTCAGACACAGTCACGGTGCTCAAAAACTCACTTGATTAATAATCTGAATCTCCTTAGGTTACAAAAATTTGGCTTATATACCTCAGCCTTGGAGGTGAGAACATCTCTAACTAATTACATCAGCAAGTGAAATTACTTCGGAATTACAAGCTGGAAACTCAATTGAGTCCCGTTACTTAATGAATGGCTCAAATCAAAATTAATGTCGGAAGGACATTTCTTACAATCAATGGTTACAAAATGATGAGTGTGAGCAAAAATGTGGGTGTGATCCTCTACCAGCTCAACACTCCCCCCCTCCGCGTTCATGTCGTCCCTGACATGAATTTTATGCTTGGTCAATAAAGTCCTGTCGTCTTGAGCATCTGCAAATGTGATTCGTATCGTAGGTTGCCGATGGTCAAGGTTGGGCCGAATATTTTGCTTTCGTGGGTGAAAAAGCCGGTGTAGAAAGCTTCTTCGAATGTTTGCATGTGGAAGCTAGGCAAAAACATAATCCTCTGGTATAGGAGGTGCAATACTTTTGGAGAAGGCTGCAATGAAAGATCATACATCATATCAGTCACTGTGTCGGCCGTCGATAGTAGACTCGAGGTCGTGGCTTTATCTGGCGCGAACACTTCAATGCAAGCTAAGAGAGTCTTGCAAATTTTCTTGAGCATCTGACACGAAAGGTCAGGAGAGCCAGTAAAGAGCTTGATGGTGCCCGTTAGGGTTTTCACCATGTAGGCTTTACCTATTCTCTCTCCTGCCTTTGGTCCGCATCCTGGAATAATTAAGCCAATTTGGCTTCTTTTCTGCAATCCTGCCATGCTCTTTCCAGTTTCTGACTCTTGGCACCGGGCAGAAGGTTGCATTCTCCCAAATCTCCTTTGGTGCCTCCACCAAGTAGATGAGGTAGGCTGGGTATTTGTTCAGCCAACCTTTCCTCCATCTAGGTTGTGAATCTACTATCTTCTTTGACTGTTCCTCCTTTGTGATGTCGCCTTCGTAAAGAGCGACATACTGCTCCTCCTCTATTCTCTTTTTCGTCTTTAGCACTTCAAATTTCATCAAAGGGAAAGGCAGGCTGGGTTGCATCCACTCTTCATGGAGCACTTTTGTGTCTAATCCCTGAAGTCTAATGGAGATGAGGAGTCTCCTCTCCCATTCCATTTCCGCCTTGGCACTCTCCTCTGCTGACTTTTCTATTTGGTCATGGAGCCTTTGTTCTTCTTCTTCAGAGATTCCTGAAGTCGAGGCCACCTCGTGAACTGGGGCTGGATCTTCAATTGTGGTTGCCTCTCCAGTTTCTGGTAGCTCTATGGCGGCTCCACCTGATTCTTCTTGTGGTGTCTCTGTCTCTCTTCTTTGTTGCTCTTGTAGATCTTGGAGCTGTTTGCAGAGGGTCTCATTCTCTGTTCTTAGTGTTTGATTTTCTAAAGTGAGCCTCTCCTCTGCTGTCAATGATCCCTCCGCAATGTGCAACCTTTGCACTTGCTCTAATCTTAGCTCTCTTTGTAAGCTTCGGACCTGGTCTTCCAGAGCTGGTACAAGAGCTCCCTCTTGTTCGGTCCCTGCTCTGCTAGCTCTAGGAGTAGTCCTGAGTCTAGTGATTGTTCTTTCTTGGAGCTCGACTCTTTCCCTTAGCTCAATGAGCTCATCTTTAGCCGCCTCCAAGTCGTCTTCCATCCGCTCCCTTGCTTCTTGTGCACTTGTTACTTCTCTTGAGGCCACGGCTAGCTGGAGTATCAAGCCGTCTCTCTCATTTTCCGCGTCGTAGAGTGATGCTTTATGACTTTCAGATTCAGTCATAGCATTCTCTAATTTCCTATGCAACTCGGCTTCCCTTTGTTTGGCTGTCTCAATCTCCACTTCCTTTGCCTTGGATCTTTCTTTGATCTTGTTGAGCAGTTCATGCACCATGTGCATGTCTTTTTCATCTTCATCTGTCAACTCTAAAGCTTTTTCTGCCACCACCTCCACTGGCTTCGGCTCTTCTAGTACGTTCTGCTCGTCCAGTTTCTCTTTACTCTCTTCTCTACTCTTTATTTTTTCCTCTGTCCCTCTCCGATCATCTTGTTTTTGTAGGGTGATCCCATAAACTGCCTCAAGGGCCTCTGCTTCAGTGTACCCTATCGCTACCAGATCCTCATAATCGTTTTTCTTTTGCTGAATTGGATCTATCTCCTTTTCCTTGGTCCCGGCCTCCGGCTTTTCCATACCAGCCGTGTCCATCTCTACTGTGGTCTCTTCCACAATGATTTCCGTCTTCTTCGGGCTTGGTACATCAGTAAAGGAGGGCTGATTGTCCTCAGTCATCTTGGCTTTCCCTTTGTTTGCTTGCCCGTCTTTCTCTTGAGGTTCAGTAGACTCATCTACTTTCTTCTTCCCCTTGTCGTCCTTTTTCAGCTCAGCTTTTAAAAGCTGTACTTCCTCTTCAGTGTATGGCTCGACAGGTTGCTGCTCCAGTATAGCCTCTGACTCCTCATAAGCTCTAATATATTGATCATATTGATCAACATGTGGCCTGGCTGAGCTAGTTCCGACTTTAGTGGGGTCTGGCACCCACTTTTCTTCAAAGTCCCCCTTTAGAGCTCTTTCCGCTCTAAACTGCTCTACCAGCCTTTCCATTCTTGCCGCTTTCTGACTTTTGGTTTGCTTGGGAGCAACCTTCTTCTTTGCTTTCTTCATAAGCGGCTCATCCACATTCTCTTCAGGTTCTGAAACTATTTCTAGTTTCCTGCGTGCTCTTGTGGACGCCCTCTTGGATACTTCAGGCTGTTCTTCCTCCTCATCGGCTTCTCTAAGCCACTCATTCTGGGAGGGAACCTTTGGCCATTGATCTCTGGCTCCAATAGCTTCATAAGCTATTCTTGTCAGAACTTCAGCTCCTCCTATATACTTTGGCTTCTCGTTGTGCATGGCAATTACTTGCTCGTGGATGTGTTGAGCGTAATTCACCTCTTTTGGCATATTGCTCTTCAATGCCCATGTGATGGTAGTTGCAATGGCATGGGGTGGTGTCGTATACTTTTGCGGTCTTTTACTGCAAATATGGAGAAACTGGTTATACAGTCGGCAAAGGGTTGCCGCTCTTTGGTCTGCCATATCTCCATAGGTTGCATTCTGTTTCTTGGACCCATAAACCTCTATAGCCTCCCTTCTTTCCCTGACAGAGCTCCCTTTGTTGTTCAGCTTCAATGCATCTGCAATGAGCTGTGGAGTGATCTGTACCTCTACTTTCTCCCCATCTATTGCTGTCAATGTGGCTTTCCCATCCTTCTGAATGGAGGTTGCCAACTCATACACTCTTCTTGTATCTACACCTGATGGTCTCGAGGTGAAGAATCTGTGCAAGTCTGCCCTTTCCAGGTACCTGCTGATGTTCTCTGACCTGCTATAATCCACCAATTCTTGTGGGATCATCGGTATATCCACCGCTTGCCCTTGAGGATCTCTGAAAGTCCCCTGGTAGATCTTTATTCCCTGTTGTTCCAGTACTGCTTCCTCCACCCAACTTTTGGTTGGCTTGAGGGTTTCTGCTGGAATGTCAAAGGGTTCTGCTTCTGCAAGAGCATCTTTGATTGTCGGTCTTTTTCTCTTTGTTGCTGATAACTTGGCGGAATCCATGGATCCTGTAACTCCAATTTCAGAAGTTAGCGTCTTTTTAGTACTGAAAGCCGAAATGAAGCTTTTAACTATTCAAATGACTTGAAAATTGAAACATGAGCTATTCAGGGCCTAAGGATGCAGGGTAGGTGAAAAAATATGCAAACTGGGATCAAAATCATGCTGAAGACATCATACGCGTATGATGTCTTTTGTGTCAAAATGACTTCATATTGGTTGTGCTTGTAGCTGATAGTGTATACATGAGTATCATATGCTTGGATTTGAGTTTGGATCCCATTTGGTCAAGTTTTGGCCAGTTTAGTCCAGATCAGGCTCTTGGCAAAATTTTGAAAGGGAATTGGATTTTATGATCCAAATTGGATAAAACTTGGTGGTTCACCTTCAAATGGCATGTAGATCACTTCTGTTTGGTGGTTGAAGCCCTGAGGTGCCAAAATCACATAGTGAGACATCATACACGTATGATGTCTTTTAGTGTATTTTTGGACCAAATTTCTCTATAAGCTTGGATATGGCTTGAGATAGGCTTATTCAGTGGATTTATGAATTTTGGATAGATTTTGGGCTAAAAATGACTCTGGAGACATCATACGCGTATGATATCTTTTTCATCAATTTTTCATGGGATTGGTTCTGTGGACTCCCCATGTACTAGTGAAGGACTATATCTACTCAAATCTTGGTTTGGACTTGAGTATGTTGGATTTGGGCTAAAATAGGCTTTGGATGAAGGATTTTCCCTCAATTGGGCTGATGGGGTGCTCCACTTGACCAAATGGTTTCAAACTTCATTTGTAGCATGTATTAGATATATATAATGGATGTATGATGACAAATGAGCAACTTTGGCTCTGTAAGTGCAAATAGACATCATACGCGTATGATGTCTTTTGTGTCAAAATGGTGCTTTTTGGTTCCAGATAGCTTGTAGATGTGTTAATCAACAATCCTACAAAGTTTCATTGAGTTTGGAGTTATTTTGACAAAATTAGGACCAAAAATCAATTTTATGGCCTACTTTGCGTCTTTTTGGTTTTCCTTGGGTTTTCTAACTCCAATTCTCATGATACTTGGTTCATAGGATGTGATTAACATGTGGAATGAGGCTATGCACTCAAATGTTGAAATGGATGTGAAAATCATGTTGTGAGACATCATACGCGTATGATGTCTTTTCTTGAAATGTTGGTCTTTTTGTGCAAAGAATGCTTTGTGCTAGTGCCCTAAGCCCTGCTAACTAGTTTTCAACTTAAAAAGTCATCAGTTTAGCTAAAAAGCCTCCTTATAGGCATTTCAGTCTCCGAAGTCGTCTTTTTGCCTTGGAGTTGAATTTCTTCAACTTTTCTTCTCGAGAGTTGCATTTCCAGCTCATTGGATATGTTGTGAATCCATCTATTTGGTTGGACTTGACTTTGGCTCCCCGTTCTCCATCTTTCTCCATTTGGTTGCCCGAAAGCGTCTTTTTCACCATCGGTAAGTGAATCAGCTTTCTTTTGGGTTTTGCTTGCAAACATAAGTCATCCATGTATATTTGAAGCTGCTTGTGAAGTTTCATGTCATTTGGTCGTCAATTTTAGCCGTTATGCCAAAATGACGCTTTGTGTGTCCGCAGCCGAATCGGTTGTTCCGACCTACTTTTGGTGATCCAAACCTGGAGATACTCCATGGTTGCATTGTCCTTGATGTGGTTGAACTTCATGTGAAGTGTCGTGTCGTTTCGACAACTTTTTCCTGTTTGCCTCTTGCAGGCTCTGTCGACCTAGGGTTTTTCAAGTCGTTCTTTCTCGAGCTTTGAGTGTTAGAAACCCATCTTCTATGCTAGGGTAACCCACCTCTAAGTTCTTGCAAGGTTTGGTTAGGCGGTTGTGCCCCTACCAAGCGTTCTTCCCTATTCCCCGTTTGCTCTTGTTTCTTGGTTTTGGTCAGTTTTCGCGACAAAAGTTAACGATAAGCATCAAAACCTTATGGCAACGAGTCTACCTCTCATGTCTGGTGTCCTCTGAGCTCTCGTAGCAGTCGTAGAAGACCGTAGAAGGTTGGATGCTCCTGTGTGCTCTTTGCTCTCTCCAAGAAGGTAATAGTGGAAATGAGCTTGAAAGTGAAGTGAAAAATACTTAACTTCGGACTTCCCGGATCACTTGTTACCAAATTTGACATGTGCTCCTAACTCGTCGTGAAATGCACTTTAGGATTTGAAATTTCTCAATTTGGACTCCGTTTGACCTGTTTCTGAGAAATCTGTCCACTTTGCCAAAATTCTGTCATTTCGGGCTTTCCGCAACTTTTTCAGAATTGTACCCAATTTTTACCATGGGTTGCCCTTGTCATTAGGACCATCACCGTCTATTCTTTTCTTTTTTCCGATCTCATTTCACCTGCTTTTTAATTTTTCTTTTACTTTTATCAAGAAAATCATAAAAAATAAAAGAAAATAGCAAATTGAAGCCAAAAAATTCCAAACATACACAATAAATAGCTGGTAACCTTGTGTATATGAATATACACTTATTTGTGATTTTTAGACTTGGATTACCACTTTTTTTTCACTTTTTTGCTCCAAAAACACTCTTATTTAGTGATATTTACACGTCTAGAGACCCAAATTCATCATTTGATCTCTTCTTGTTGCAAAACAAGGTATATAAGGGCATAAATATTATCAATATCCGCAATCAAACATAAAAATTGAAAAATCATGTAAGACACTGCCCTTGTAATATAATTTTTGTTTTTCTTTGTTTTTTGGTGCTTGTAGCTGCTTTGTAACTCCTGTATACCTGTATACCTCCCCCCCTCCTAGTATGAGTCCTCCCGGACGACTATGAAGTGTCTGTGGGTGAAGCATTGTAGTTGTTTTGGTCGTAAGTTCCCAATGCAATTGCAGAGCGATGATACAACAATCTTTCCAATAAAGCTGCTCTTTGTTTGATTGAAGGATTGGTGGTCGGGTTTTGGGTTGGTGATACTTCGGTAGTAGAATCAGTAGATGGATTCATCTTTACCTTGTTGTTCTTTTGCACAATCCAAATCTGCTTCCGCTTCGCTTGTGCTTGCCACAAACTCTTTGCGACCCAAACCTGCTTTGTCCTTTGTGGTGATTTCCTCGCCTTGAAATACCTAGGAGTTTCCGTTGATTGTACTGAAGGGATTTCCTGTTTACAAATCTTTGGGATCCAAATTTGCTTGCTATAGCTTTGTGCCGTCATGAACTTCTTTGGAATCCAGATCTATTTCATTGTCCTTGATTGTTTGGAATCACTCTGTTGTCTGGTATTGAAGACTCTGTTTTCCACCTTTGTGTTCTCTGGCACAACCTTTTTTGGTCTCCATACCAACTTTGACTCCGTTTTTTTCCAAGGTTGAGCTGTTATATTATTGCTTGTATTCCTTATCCACTGTTGAGAATTCCTCGTCGAAGAGTAATCCGGTTGTAAAGAAACTTTTGGTTGCCATTGCTTCTTCTTTTTCTCTGGTTGTTGTTTACCTTTGTCTTTGGATTCGTCCTTTGGAGTTGGCTCTGCTCCTTTGGTGAACTTAACTGATTGACTTTCACCTTCGTATTTGATAAGCACTGATTTAGAACTCCAGTCAGTCATTGCATTGTATTGCTTCTGCCATGGTTGTCCTAGCAATAATGGTTGTTGTGTAGCTTGGTCTTCAACCACGTAAAACATATGAGGATACACATACTGGTTAATCTGTATATGTAAAACTGTGCATCCGACAGTTTTAATTGAATTCTCAGAGTAACTCTTTAACTCTTGCTTGGCAGTTTGTAGTTTAGTGTCATTTGTCAATTGTCTATACAAATTGAGTGAAAGTAGGTTAGCTTGAGCTCCTGAATCCAATAGTGCTCTGGCTTTGATTTGGTTGGTTCCTACTTTGCATTCAATGATGGGTTCTTCTTTGTCATTATCCATTTCTGTTATACTGACTGCGTTTATTCGTATTGCTCCTTCATTGCGCTGTTTCTGACGCAGTAGTCTTCTTTTCTCCATTTTTTCCTTCGCCTCGGCTTGCGCTTCCTCCACAATCATTTTCTTGTTCTGGACACGCAACTTTTCTTGATGTATTTTGAGAAGCATGTCTTGGGTTAGCGGCAAAAGATACTTTTTTACTCTGCATCCACTAATCCAATTGGGCATTTCTTCTCCGTCTAATATAGCAAGCTTGACGGCTCCACTTGGTGATAGATCTTTAATCACCAGAGGTCCCATCCCTCGCTTTTTAAGCTTCTTAGCATGCTGTTTCAGAGTGTAAACTAGGACATAGTCCCCAACCTTAAACTCTTTAGTCCGCACATGCTTATCAAAAAATTCCTTTTGTCGCCTTTTTTGAGCGTAGATAGAAGCTACTGCTTTTAGGCGAAGCTCGTCTAGCTTTTCCAGGTCATCTATTTTATCAGAAAGCTCGTGCCCTGTCCACTCTAGATCCTTAGCCACCCTTAAGGTTGAAATCAAGAATTCTATTGGTAAGATAGCATTTAGCCCAAAAACCATGTTATATGGGGTCGTTCCTATTGATGTTTTATATGCTACCATATATGCCCATAATGTTGAATGCAACTTCTGGTCCCAGTCAGTTCTCGACTCAGATACAATCTTCGTAAGGACCGTGCATATGGTTTTGTTTGTTGCCTCTGCTTGTCCGTTTGCTTGTGGATGATACGGGGCTGATTTCCTATGGATTACCATGAATTCATCTAGAAGGATCTCTATCACTTCATTTATAAAATGTGTGCCTCGATCACTCACAATTTCTATTGGCAATCCATATCGTACAAAGACGTATTCATATAGAAATTGTGCCGTGGTTCTGGCATCTGCTTTTTGAGTTGCCTTTGCTTCGACCCACTTTGTTAGATAGTCTGTAGCCACAATGATGTATTGTGCATGAGTCTTATATGCAGGAGGTGAAATGGGTCCGACATAATCAATCCCCCATTTTGCAAAAGCTCTTGCCCCCATCATTGGTCTAAGCGGCATATCATCTCTTTTAAGTGGTACTTTGGTCCGCTGACAGTCATCGCACCGTTTAACGTATTCCTCAGCGTCCATATGTAATGTTGGCCACCATATTTCTGCGGCTAAGACAAGTTTTGCTGTCTTATCACCTGAGAAATGGCCTCCACCTACTCCTCCATGAGCTTGCTCTAGGATTATCACATACTCAGACTCTGATGTGCAAATCCTAAGCTGGTTGTCTTTACCTCTCTTATAGGGTTGATCTCCTATTAAAGCGTAATCTCTAGCTTCTGTCTCTACAGATTTCTGACGAGCTTTTGACGTTCCTTCTGGGAAAGTTCTATTTGTGAGATATTCAACAATATACTGACTCCATTCTGGAGCGATCATTATCTGATATAATGTCGAATACTCTGCTGGCGGTTTTGATGAACATACAATACATACAGTGACATATTCATGTACGCTTTCTTTCATTCCTGGCCAATAGACTCCCAATTGTAACAAATTCCTATATGTGTTCCTTCTTGAACAATGAAATGCACATTCCTGAACATGTGCTTCGCGCAGATATATATCATATTCCTCAGGATTGATGCATAGTCGTAAAACATGATCATTTCCCAATTGATACAACCTTCCTGCAATCAATTGAAGATTCTTGGATTGCTGAATAGCAATATGTTTCTGGTTGTATTCTCTTCTATCAAACTCTCCTCCATAGGTTAATAGGCCAATGACATTTTGAGACCACTTCGGTATCATTTCTATGTTGAACAAGTACGCGTCTGGCATGTCGTCATCTACTCCTATAGGGTCTTCTCCATTCGTCAATCGCGAAAGATGATCAGCTCTAAGATGCGTTTTTCCTTTCTTTACTACTACCGTGAAGTCGAATTCCAGTAAGATAATGAACCATCTCACTATTCTCCCGGTATTGCATGGTTTATTCACTAGGTAGAGCAAGGCTTGGTGATCCGTAAAAAACACAAACTTGTTGGCTAGAAGATAATGCCGAAATTTCTTCACAGCATATATCATTCCTAACCCTCTCGCTCTGTTGTGGTGTAATTCTTCTCTGCATTGTTGAGCTGTCGACTGGCGTAACAGATAGGAAAATCCATGTTTCCTTCTTCTGGCTGAGCCAGAATGCATCCTATTGCATATGCCGAAGCATCTATATGCACATGGAATATCTTCTCCCAATCTGGTGATTTCAAGACTGGAGCAGTAATGAGTGCCTCTTTCAATTTCTTGAACAATTCCTCACACTCCTCTGTCCATTCAAAGTTCACTATTAGCCTGTAAAGTGGTTGGCCTATTATAGCGTACATGTAAATGAATCGTCTATAATATCCGCAATGTCCCATAAAGCTCTATACTTGTTTCGCATTGGTTGGTCTAGGCATATCCACTATAACTTTTATCTTCTCTAAATCCGTGGATATTCCGTTTTGTGAGACAATATGTCCCAGAATTCTGCCCTGTCGGACCATAAACACACATTTCTCAGGATTGAGACAAATGTGATATGTCCTACATTTCTCAAATACTCTTCTTAGGTGTTCTAGATGCTCATCTCTCAGAAGAGAATGTACACATAAGTCATCCATGTATATTTCTAGAAACAACCTTAAGTATTCTTTGAAAGCATGCGTCATCAGCCTCTGGAAGGTTGCGGGAGCATTGGTTAGACCAAAAGGCATAACCCGATAAGCATAAATTCCCCACTCAGTTGCAAAAGCTGTTTTATGTTGATCTTCCAGTGCTATGGCTAGCTGGTTATATCCTGAAAAACCATCAAGAAAAGAGTATGTTGTTTTCCCTGATACACGCTCTAGAACATGATCAGTTATCGGCAGGGGATAATTGTCCCCGATTGTTGCAGCATTCACTTTCTTTAAGTTGACACACACTCGGAGTTTTCCGTTCTTCTTGGGTACTACCACAATCGGAGATACCCAATCGGTGTGTTCAATCTCGTATATGAATTCAGCTTCCATTAGCTTATCTATCTCTTCTTTGATTCGCTTAGCAAATGTATCATTATATGTGTATGGTCTCTGTCTGCTAGGCTTTGCGTCTTGTTTTAGTGGGATTGTGTGTTGGCATATCGATGGGTCAACTCCCTTTAAGTCCTTATAAGACCATGCAAACACATCCCTATACTCTCTGAGAAGACTCAAAAGTCTCTCTTCCTCGCCTGGAGACAAATCTGTGGCTATGTACACCGGTCTAGGTGGCCCATCTGGAGCTCCTAAATCAACTTTTTTTGCATCCTCCGGTCCGTCATAAGATTCGTTCTCCTTCCTCTCTCGAATAGGTTGGGTTAATACCACCTTCCTATCCTCTATTGTGAATTTCCTATAGTGAGAGGGAACATCCATGTTTTCCTTGATTTTGGCGTTTTCGTCCTCTCCACTCTCAATTTCTGTCGTCCAAACTTCTTTCAGAGTTTTCTTGAGCTCTCTGTACTTGTTTCTACGTTCTAGCTTGGACTCCGTGTGTTCTCTGTTGCGCTTGTTCTTTTCTGATTTTTCAGTTTCAGTTTTCGTTCCATTCCTTTGAACTCGATTTCTTGAGCCTCTTTTGTTTTTCCGTAAGCTCTTTTGATCATTGCCTCTCATTCTCCCAGAAACCTTGTCCTTAACACAATCTTCCGCCTTTACTAGCATTAGGAATTGATTTTTTCCTCTTATTCTAGGCATCGGATTGGTTCTAACCCCCTTTGTTTTTCTCTTTGCTCTATAGCGTTTCTGGCGTTGTTTAGTTTGGTTCGGAAAATCATAAAATCGGACATCTGTTATAGTTTCTTCGTTTCCGCTTGAATTGTCTGTTGACTCGTTGTCTGCTTCATTTCCCCCCTCAGGATGATCGGGACTGTCGTGAAACACCTCCTCTTCATCTTCCTTTTCCAGTGTATCATTCTTTTCAGTTTCTTTTTCGAGTACAGTTCTCAACATGAAGTACGGAACCACGTCGTACCCGTCCTTGTCGCAAAATTTTGTTGTGGGACCATCCGGAATTGCACAAACATCTAGGATTGCTAGAATGTGTGTCCATTCTAATGGTTCAAGCGTGTCCTCTGGAAAGGGTTCTCCTATATAAGTTTCGTCTTCGATAGCCCTTTCTAAAACACATTCTTCTTGTTTCAGACTTCCACATTTCGAAGCTCCACACATCCATAACTCCTTGGGTTTACCTAACCAAGCTGGAAATTCGGATCCTGCCAAAGTAGCTGAATCAAACTCCTCCATCGGTGTTCGGTTCACATCTTTGTAGCTATGGTCTTTCAGGTTCACACGTGTGGTGGTTTCCATATTTCTCAGGTATATGTGATCGTAGCCCCAATCCTGGACCATTTTCAACTGTCTCATGAATGGTCTTCCCAGTATGATATCATAGTTATTCTCCTTGCCAAAATCGACAATAGCAAAAGTATGTTCGTATTCAATGCTGCAAGAAGTCACTACGACTTTCTCTAATAACCCCATAGGTTTCTCCATGTGTCCATCTGCTAATTGGAGTTTCAACCTAGTCTTCCTTATTGCTGGTTTCCCCCATTTTTTCCAGATTTCTTTCGTAGCAATGGCTACCCCAGCTCCGTTGTCTAGTATTGCCATCGTCTTCACTCCTTGGAATTCAATTGGTAAGGTTGTATTCCCCTCTTCACCTTCGCAATACTCTCCGACCTTGTTTAAGGGTACAGGCTCAGCGTTCTTTTGTGGTTTACTCAGCTCTTGTATACCCTCTTGCAGTCTCGATGTTGGGTCTTTTACCCCAAATTTCTCCAAGCATTTTCCTACAGTGGTCCACATATGTGGTCTTAACCTCAAAAGCTCAGCTAGAGTGATAGTGCATGTCACTGGTGTTGACAAGATCTCTATCAATCCTTACGAGTCCATGACTTTTTCTGATGAGATTCTTCGTGAGGGAAGTGCTCTAATCTCGGATTTTGCTTCATACTCTCCTAAGTATGAAGGTAAGGTATTCAGTGAATGAGGTTTGCTCTCCATTGTTCTAACAGAGCCCCCATCTCCCCAGTAAGATTGCAGATCCAAGTCCACTTGAGATCCTGCCTCAAATTCCACTATGGGAGGGTTCCTGATGTCCTTTTCCCAATTTGTCTGATTAGCTTGGCAACTTAGCTCGTTTGCAAAGTTTGCCTCTCTCACTTGTTTCCAAAATTCATTGTAATCCTCATCTCTTCTGTAAGACCTCTGTATGACTGGATGAAAACTCTCTATCTCCTGATCGGTTGTGTTCAACACTATGCGGTCATCCTTGCGTGTATTTTCAGGCTTTTGTGCACTGGGAGTCTTTTCAGCTACCCGTGAAATGATAGTCTCCTGCTGAATTGGGTTTTTCGTTCCACAATTCATTGTTTCTTTTGGTGGTTCTAATAAGGCTTGTGCAGTCTTGATCATTCTCTGGCACATTTCAAGTCTCTGCTTTTCCAATTCCGCGTTTGGGTATGGCATCCACCTCTATTCTTGTGTTTGGTTGTTCTTTAACCTAGCTTCGTAAGCTCTCATCAGTGCGTCCAATGGTTCGTGTACTTTGTCGACTAGCACTGATCCCCCTGAGCTTAAGCTTGTTGTTTCTTTGATACTCTTTTGTTTCGTTCTGTCAGGGCTCATCTCTCGTTTCCCGTTTTGACTCTCAAGTTTTTCTAATCTATCTTTAGTTCGCTTTAGTTCCTCAGCTAGAATAGCGTCTTCACGTTCTTTTCTCAACGTCATGCGTGCTTTTCTAGCTTTCCATGTGTTTCTCTGACTCCTCGGTCCTTGACTAATCACTTCAGTCGCTAACTTTCCATTCTCAGGTTCTCTAGTGGTTTTCTTAGCTTGAGCTCTAGTAACAACTTGCGTTGGTATTAGAGTTTCATTTTCAGACCCACTGCTGGTAGGAATAGTTTCTAGCATATTCAATGTCGTCTTTTGCACTTTGTTTGGATTCTTTGAACAATCCTCAATGAAGTGAGTAACCCCACACTTAGTGCAATAAGCGTTAATTCTAATGATTCCGTATGTGGACAAACATTCATCAGATGGTCACCTCCACACTTGTAACAGGGTCCTAGTGCTGGTCTTGGTCCCATTTGATTCGTCCTTTGTGGATAGGATGGTCTTTGTCCTGTTAACCCTCCATGAGCTATGAACATCAATGTTCTTGCGTCCAAATTGTATCTCTCTTCATCAGAAGCACTTGTAACTGTTGGTATTCCAACAGTCCCAATCATGGCCCATGGTTCTGGTTGTTTGGGTTCTTCTGGTGGGTAATACACAGTTGGAGACATGTGTGCACCAGATTCTTCATAATAGGCTTGAACAGGCACTAGGGCTTGTTCTTCCTGATTCTCTAAGGTTGGTGCATATCTAATGCCCACTGGTCTTTCTCCTGGTAAAGGTGGTTGTTGTCCCAATACCGGTTGCGGTCTTTCTATCCCCATAGGTCCTGGTACATTTCCCGTTGGGTATCGAGGTACTGGATGTACTTGAGGTGGTGCTAATTGAGCCGGAGGTGCATACTGACGCTCCCTTACATACCCTTTGTTGTAATAGCACTCCTCTGTTGGATGATTTGTCCATTTTTGCTCAATAGCACACCATTTCAGCGGTTTTGGCAATGGTTTTTGGTATGGTGCCATCCTTTTTAGAGCCTCTTCTATCATTTGCTCTACATTTGGCATGGTTGTTGTTTGAACATTCTTTTTAGTGGTAGTCTCGCTTGCTACGGAGGAGGAGCTACTGGATGCAAAATCTGTATCCGCTGACACCTCTCCATAAACCGTACAGTTATCCACTAAGTACAATGCCTCTCTCGTTACTTGCTCGAAACTTGTACAAGCTTTCAAGTGCAAGTACTTCTTGAGAGTGTCGTTTCTCAGTCCCTCAATAAAGAGAACAGATAGTCTGTCATCTTGTGGTCGTTCACGTACTGGACATCTCTCAATGTATTGTTTGAAGCGAAGTGAAGCTTCCTTCACTTTTTCGTGTTCTCTCTGTTTAAAAGCATATATTTGTGAGGCCGTATTGTGCTTAATCCCTCGTTTTGAGAATTCCTCAGCAAACTCTCTTAGCAAATGGTCAATGTCATGGAATCCCCCTATGTTCAGTGGTTGAGACCATGTCAATGCCGTACCTTCTAGAGTAAGACCAAATCCCTCGTATTGTGTATGGAAATCTGTTATCTGCTCAGCTCTTAAGACTTGCTTAAAGAGTGACACATGTGCATACGGATCTCCTGAACCACCATACTTCTTTGGCATACACTTGGCTACTTGAGATGGTCTCATACGTCTATGGTTTGCTACCAATCTCATTGCTCCTGTGTCCCGGCTAAAGCTTTCTCTAGCATCATGGACTTCATGGGTTACCCTTGTCGGTTCCCTTGCCCTGAATCTACTACTAGGAGGTAAATGTGATGGTTCCGCTTTGAACCTTGGACCTGGAGTGGTATATGTGGGGATTGGAACTGCACTACCTCGATTCGTATCCATTGACTCTCTGGAATGTAATGATCCCATTGGTCCAAGCTTCGAGTACGGAGGTTGGCCGAAAGAGTCAGCAACCTGAGTTCTTTGTCCTCCTGTTGTCATTGGGTTTTGCACTCCATTTGTTGGTGCTGGTCTTTGTGAGCTAGAAGTAACATAATACTGATGTAGTGGTCCCCCAAAGTATGTATATCCTTCTAATTCTTTCTTGCCCATTGTCTAGTATTGCCTCCCATACTTATCGTAAGCAGCAATTTTCACTTCCGATCCCTCTGTGTAGGTAAAGACATAAAATATTTTTTGGTCTGTCAACTCTCCGGTGTAGGGTTCTTCACATCTATAATAGAGATCTTGCTCCCCATTATTATATTTGTATAGCCCCACATAGATGTTATCAGTGTTGATCCTTGTAGTTTCATTCTCTCTTCTTAACCTCGCATCAGGTAAGTTCATTATTGGTGCTTTCTCCTCAAGTTCTTCATCTACTTTGGCTTTGGTGCCCATCAATCCCCACTTGTCCACAATGTTAGGGTTTAGGACTACCAAGTACATGGTACCCTCGTCATCTAGATATCTATCTCCGCTCTAGCTCACAAGCACTAAGTCCTTGAACTCACTAGGTCTCTCCTCTATCTTTACACAATAGCGGTCTATTCCATCTTTGTAGATCTTGGCACCTTTTTCATTGTCGTACTGGTATTTTATGAACAATAGCTTCATTGTGGCGGAAGGGTTTGATGATCCTGCTGCCATATTTTCTCTGTTGTTCAGGTTCAAGTGTTCCAAGTGTTCGGTGAAAATCTCGTAAGATCTCTCCGAAGAAGTATCAGAGACACTTCCTTCAAAGATCGGCTCTAATGGTTGCACCCAACTTTGGTTTACACTTCCCTCGGTTGATATGACACTTGTTGGTTCCCCTTGTTTTGGTTGGTTATTCTGGAGGTTCCTGCCCGATCTCAAATTCATCAATTCCCCTAAAGGACTTTAACTTTTCCGTCTCGGCAATTTGTTTTCCTCAAGTTTTTGTGGTCAGAATTGATCCAAACTGATTGATACTTGGTCAATTGTTTAATCTTGTCAGTTGGACAACTTCTGTTTCATCAAGTGAGAATTTTGTTGCAGTTATGCTGAAAAAGACATTATACGCGTATGATGTCTTTTTTCACAGATTTGGACTATTTTGGTTATGCTCACTCTCACTAGCCCCCTTATGCTCTTTCCACTCACAAAATTCAGTTTGAACTCTGTTTGAGCAAGTTATGGCTAATTTAGGCTTTTCTTGGCAATTTTCCGCTTTTGACTTGTTTTGGGTCAATTGTGATCCAAATGGGATGAAACTTGAAATATAACCTCTATACAGCTATTACAATGGATCTGTGTTGACAAAGTATCAAAATATGTCCAAAATTAGGTAAAAGACATTATACGCGTATGATGTCTTTTTCATCAATTTGGGTCAATACTTGATATTTATGCTTTCTACAGTGTTTGTAACAATCTTGTCAGGTCAGATATCAAAAATAAGCAGTGGATGTGCCAAAAGACATTATACGCGTATGATGTCTTTTTTCACAGATTTTGACTATTCTTGGTTTTAAGCCTTCTCCAATGTTTATAATTGACTTTCAAGTGTTTTTGTCAGGTTTGAATATAAAAACAAGATCTGAATCCAAAATTTCCTATTCTTTGCGTTTCTTGGACTCCGACTTGTCTTTTTGGGTTTCTTTGAGTGTTAATGCTCTTGTTTTAAGTTGAAATTAGGGTATAACTCCCCTTTTGAACACTCTGGTAAAGTCAAAATTTCTGTTTTGGTCTCTGTTTGGTCATTTAGACATCATACGCGTATGATGTCTAAAGTTGCAGATTTCTAGTTTTTTGGCACAGAATCCTTCCTAAAGCTTTCTCTAGTGCTCAGCAACTCACAGATACACAGAAAATTTCTCTGACTTTTGTTTATTGCAAGTTTCACTACTAACTCGACGGTTTACTGATCTAACATGCAATCAACCATATCAAGCAAATACTCCAATGATTACTAGCTCTAGATCAGGATCAAATGAAGTCCTACCTAAGCTATTCCTAATCATAAAATGGGTTTGGTAATTGTGATTTTAAAGATATCCACTGTCACTCACGGACTAGCAAATTCTTCTTCTATCAACAACTACTCAACACCAACAAAACAACAAACAAATCTAAGCTAAACTAAAAATACTGTCAACACGGAAGACCCAGGAATACCCCACTTCCTAGTATCTCTCGAGATCTTCGGAGTCCACCACTCCTAGATCTTTTCTAACTAAAGTATACAAAGTAGTTTATACGACTCACCTCGTAGGATTAGTCTAAGGTCACCTACTTAGGGCTCTCGTCCCCGGCAGCGGTGCCAAATGTTAAGGCGGTTACGTCGCTAGCGGAAGCTAAATAGCAAGAACTCAACCAATAACAGAATTTGTCAGACGAGGACGGAGCTTGACCCACAGGCGCATGGAAACAACTAGGTGGGTGTCAAATCACCTACTCGACCTTCTAATGACAATCACTACTAAGGAAATCAAATCTAAGTTCTAAAATACGCAAGTGACTGAAATCCGTACTACGAACGAATGCTATACGAAACAGGATCTAGAATCATTGAATCAATCTCAAACTCAAGGGGAAGTCTATGCACTAGGTAAGAACAACACCCTAAAGACTTGAACTGCAAAATCAACCTATAACCACTCCGTGCGGTAAACGCGTATGAAGACAGGCCAAAAAATACAGGTGACCGAAACTTGACCCCGATGGTACTAATGTGTAGCTCTACTCGTTGTGGTTCTATAGATATGCTGCACGCTCAAATCCGACACACGAGTTGGAAGAAAACTCACACCAAAGCTCGTAGGAACTTACCACACATAGAAGCCGATAGCGCGCACTCTTGGTATCAGTGCGTAGCTCTCGCCGTTGCTAACACAATGGCAGTGTCGCTTCTCCAATGGCAGCTCCGTAGCTCGCGTAGCAAGTAGATAAGACTCCCTCTCTCTCTCACTCTCTCTCAGACACAGCCACGGCGCTCAAAAACTCACTTGATTAATAATCTGAATCTCCTTAGGTTACAAAACTTTGGCTTATATACCTCAGCCTTGAAGGTGAGAACATCTCTAACTAATTACATCAGCAAGTGAAATTACTTCGGAATTACAAGCTAGAAACTCAATTGAGTCCCGTTACTTAATGAATGGCTCAAATCAAAATTAATGTCGGAAGGACATTTCTTACAATCAATGGTTACAAAATGATGAGTGTGAGCAAAAATGTGGGTGTGATCCTCTACCAGCTCAACATGTACTTCACTCCATGCCACTCGCAACCTCAACCGATGCTAGTTGAAAATGCCTTTTGTTTGCAGATTGCCAATGTAGCACAACCCACCTATAAAGGCTCTCCATTGTAACTCTTTTGAAGCATCTAGAGTCACTCATCATCCATACAATTACTACATCACATGTAACTTTGGTCCCATAGGTCATATTTGACCTCCGAGGACAATAATAAAATCTGTGTGTGTGTGTGTGTGTGTGTGTGTGTGTGTGTGTGTGTGTGTGTGTGTGCGCTTTGTGTCCAACAATAGCCGCACAATATCTCTATAGTTTGTCACTCAAAGATCATGTTCCTGCAAGCAATGGAAGGGGGGTAGGAGAATGTGGTGATTAACGTTCAGGAGCTTTGCCAGGCGTAGCTGCAGAGGAGATGGTGATAACAAGAACATGGGGCCACTAGCATGTATGTGCAATGGGAGCATGATAGGAAAATGCGGTGATTAGCATTGTGAGCACGAGAAGCTTTTCATGCTTTCCAAGAGCCATAGAGGAAATGGGTAAGGGCAAAAGGGGGTTGTGCCTGTGCGACAAACAACAGCTTGAAGTTTCATCGATCCAAGGAGAGAGAATCTCAAATCGTGGGCACATACTCACTCAAAATAAAATAAAATCTATTAGATAAAAATATTATCTTCTCATATTCCTCCAACCCCTCCTAGTCCAATCTCCCCTTCTCACTGCAATACCTCCCATCCTCATCTCATAGCCTTGAATTGTACTTCACTCCAAGCCACACACCTACAACCTCAACCAATGCTAGTTGTTAATGCCTTTCGTTTGCAGATTTCTACTGTAGCACAACCCACCTGTAAAGCCTCATCACCTTGTTAGCAGCAGCAAGCTAACCCATGTAACATCTTTTGGGAGCTTTTATTATAAAAACACTTATTCTTTTAATAAATCGAGAAGATTGTAACTCCTATTTTTCAAGTAGATATTGTAATCGATGAGCCGGGGCTATAAGCTTCCAGATTGTATCAATTTATCCTTAGTTGGCTCCCAGATTATTGGTTTTGACCAAAGAAACCTTGGATAAGGTATAAAAGACAAATTTTGCAAGTTATTGTTAAGTTTTGGATAATAGAAACACAGCGTGAGCTAACGGCATTGCAACCGCAAGTAAGAGCTCTACGCATTGATGTAAACATATCATGGTAATTCGTAGCTTTTGGCATCGCCGATCTGTTGCCTAATTTTGTTATAAGTAGGAATTTAAACTAGGAAATCACAAAGTAAGCATAGGCGGGGTATTGGGGCATCATTGCTAAGCATTTAGATGCATTCGTGGTAAAAAGCGACTAGGTGAAAAACCTATTGCTGTTAATAATCACGTTTTTTGAAACGAATTGAAAGTGAGATTTGAGACCATAAGCATGCTTGCTTAGGTCTTATATACTTGTCCTAGAAGTTTCGTAACATTCGGATGTCGTTTGATGTTGTAATGGTCATGTTTTGTTTGTCGATTAACGATTAGCTTTTGATGACTTAGGTAATTTGAGTGTAGCTTGTGTTAGATGTGATTTGTCTATTGTTTTCGAAGAGATTGACACCCTCTTGTAGCCTCTATGCACTAGTCAAGTCAGATTCGTCCCATGGATTGACATTTATGTTCGTGGTTCTCGCTATGTCTTCAATAAGATAGGAGTGAGGTTAGAAACCCATCCCACATTTAGCATCATTTTCGGGGAAGAATAAACCTAAACTAGGAAAAAACAAGAGCATTTTGTGTAGTGTCCTTTAACTTCCTCTAGGAACACCTAGAGTAAAACTTTCTCTTTAAAACCGCATAGCTTAAGAGTGTCGTCTTTTGCTGTGTAGAAGTAGCTTGGAAGTAGATTGTACTTGCTAAGTACCTTGTAGGATTGTAGGATTAGATTAGGATTTTGAGAATGATTGATGGATGAGACAAGTCTAAAGATCAAGGTTCAAAAGACCATAAAAAAAAAGAAAACAAGTGTTTGTGGACATTTTCCACAACCCAATTGCAGAAGAACCTAGGAGTAGGGTAAGTAGAATTTGAGGTGGGATCTCAAATCATTGCTCACTCCAAAAGAATCATTTGTGAGTTGTTTATGTAAAGTTGCAGAATTTTAGGTCTACGACTTGAAACAGCACCAAAAGACTGTCAACAACCACTGAATCTGGTTGGAGTTTATGCTCTAAAAGTTGTATGAACTAGTGGGTAAGCTTAAATACATTTGAGGTAAATTTTTAAGAGTTTGCAAAAACTCAGATTATTTACATTTTCTTGAGAATTTAGGCCAAATTAAGATTTGACTTGACTCACAGGCTTAAAACATGTCATAAAAAGACTGTCCATTGGAAAAATTGCAAAAAGTGTTCATTTTAGGCCAAAAGTAAATAGTCGTGATTATTTACTTTCAACTCAACATTGACCAAGGTTGATACTAGAGACTCTATGCATGATTACAAATATCTTTTGTAAAGGCTCATAGAAATTGGATCATGAAACATATCAAAACCTTGATAAAAACTAAAATTTGTACTGATTGTCAAGAAATTGAGTTTGACTTGGTAAATCTTGCTCAAATTTAGCGAAACTTGACTCAGAGGTTTAATTTGAAGTGCTTAACATGTGATATGCTCAGATGACCAAAAAAATGTAAAAATTTACCAAGAGTAAATAATCGTGATTATTTACTTTTGTCCTATTTTTCAACTTTTTTGATCAACCAAGCATACCACCAATTCTATCATGTTGTATTGAGCACTCATAGCAAATTTGGTAAGATATGGATCATTAAAGTGAAAATTGTGGCTAGATTTGAAAAGTCAGTCTGTAGACACAAAACTGTTGACAAATTGAGCATAGTTTATCCAAACTTGGTGAAACTTAGCTAGGGACCTTATGTTGAGTTGCTTAACTAGTTTATATCAGCATTTTGGCAAAAAGTTGCAAAGAAATGTCAGAAATAAATAATCGCGATTATTTACATCTGGTCGAGAATTAAATATTTTTGCACAATTGAGTATACCAAAAGGTCAAGCATATCAAGTAGACTCCACATATCAAATTTGGTAAAACTTGGATCACAAAAGTGAGACTTAAGAAAGATTCTTAAAAACTGAGTCTGCGGCGGACACTAAACGGTTACTTGGGCAAATCTTGTTCAAATTCAGTGAAACTTGTCCAGAGACTCCAACAAGGTGTTTATATGGCAAAACAAAAATTAAGAAAAGTAAATAATCAAATTATTTACTTTTGAACCCCAGAGACAAGATTTTGGACTTTCGAGCTTGTACATAGGGTTAGAACAACATAATACAAGGCCACTAGTCAAGTTTGGGTTCTATTGGATCCAAATTGATACATGTTAACTCAGTTTCTAGGTTGCAGATTAGCTCTTTAGCTCTTTGCAAGGGTAGAATCTGGAAGTCTCATTTGCTAACTCACTTAGATCATATTGAAGTGATATACATAGACCAATCACAATAGTTAGCAAAAAATGTACAGTCTTTAAGAGAAAATTGCTAACTTGGTTGAAACTGACACAGGAATCAGGTTGCAGGCAAAGAATTGAGAGCTTGATAGGAGTTGAATTCAAGTCAAGTGGAAAAATGGATAACAATTTAATCCAATGGTAAGTACTCTATCTAGGGCTTAACAAGTCTATATGAACCTTAGATCTGGCCGTATAGTAGCAAATCAAGGTATATTTGGAGAGACCACTAATAGGGTATCCACCGAAGAGAGTGTGAATCAAGGTGATCACTTGGACACTATTTTTGAAGAAGTCTCAGACACCTGTTTCGACTCAACATCTGAAATGTCTTCATATTCAACTCATTCAGGAACTAGAACGATAGTGCGATATAAGCACATACTCACCTTTTATAAGACTAATGTCCATGGAGCTCAGGTTTACTTGGATCCTAACGAACAGTATGCCGTTTGCATTGATGACCATGACATAGAGTTTGAAGAGGAAATAAGGGCAAACAAACAAGGAAAAATATATATGGATAAAAACGGGACTCAGTATTTAGAAGGTGAAACTCCTGATGTAATAGACAAATGGAGGTTAGAGGTGAATACCATAATTCTGGATATGGCAGCAAAATAACGTTCACCCACTTTAGAATTCGAGGGATACAATCAAGTTGATATGAAACCTTTGAAACGGCTTAGTACGGATAATCCTAGGATCAGAGTCTATTGTTGGGAAGATGAAAACGTCAAGGATCTTTTATGGGCTTCTCAGGCTAATCAGGGCAGTTAACACCCATGAAGATCATCTATATCTTCAAAATAAAAGACAAGGGTTCAACAGATCTACCAACTTACCTATTTACTATGATGAGTCCTGAGGAGGGAGAAGAGACCAAATACCAAGGGTACTCTATAAGAGATTGGATATTTGGCCAAGGACCAGAAACTATTCTAAGAGAGGAGCTCCGTGAGAGATCTTTTGGGAGCAATATTAGAAAACCCGAACCTACCTCATCACGAAGAAAACCTAGTGACATTAAAGCCAACCCAGGGCTACATGAGTCATTATTTCCAACAGATTGGTTTGAAGGACTCGAGACAAGAACAACTGCCAGAAGAACTAGAGTTGAGCCAAATAGACTTGTCAGACCAGCTAATTTTAAAAAATGGATCAAAAAGTACAGTGGATCTGGGATCCATATGACCACTTAACAAGCTTCAAGCAAGTGCTAAGAGCAAAACATATATTTGATTTCTGCACTCAATTTGAGGGATTTAGAAGGAAAAGCTTTGACATGGTTCCTAAACATTCCACCAAGGTCAATCATGGATTTAAATACATTAACTCAAGGATTTGTAGCTGCATGTTCCAAAACTGGGATCAAACATAATACGATAGCTTAAATCTATAGCTTCAAACAGAAACAAGGTGAGTGTGTTAGGGATTGTGCAACTAGAATGAAGCAATACATTGCAAGATGCCCAAACTAGAAATACATGCAGAAGAAAGGCTAGTGTCATTGTTTCTAGAGGGATTGCTAAATAAAGAGCTTTATGCTATACTGTATAACAAGAAACATATGACCCTAAAAGAGTGTATATCAGATGCTATTGACTTGAGAGACAATTGTGATAATTTCAATGAAGAAGATATCCCTAAGGATACTCAGAGTGAGAAAATAGCATCCTCAAAACCAACACAAGTCAGAACAGCTGGTGTAGCACCACTTATAGCCATAGAAGACATACTCAAAAGGATGAACGAAATGATGAATAATATACAAAAAGCACCTATACCTCAACGAGGACAACCGATTAGACTACAAAATGGTATGCTATTGAGGGTAAGTGGACCAACCATGAGACCAATGAGTCCTATTACCGACCAAAGTACGCTGGTAATGTTCAATATGTACCTATGAGACCACGAGGACAACCCATGTTTAGATATTAGCCTAATATGGCCCCAGTACAAAGACCACCAATGGGTATGGAAAGACCACAACTAGTGTTGGGTCAACAACCTCCATATCCTGGACATAATGTAGTGCCTGTAAAGTACATGCATTCAGAAGGAGTCATAGATGAACAAGCACTAGTGCATGTTACACCTTATGTAGAGCCTAGCCCATCTACAGTAATGGTAGAAAAAGAGGGGTATAATTCACATCCACCTTCAATGGAAGAACCTGTGACTTATGCTACACCAGAGCTTACACTGATGTACTATGTGGCTAATCAAGGTGTTATACCTCCTATGGTAAGACCTATGATTAAGCGAAGGACTAGAAACTTCCATAATTGTGGTACAAATGATCATTGGAAAAATGAATGCTTAGAACCTGACAAGAACATTAAGCCATTGAAGCTTTTTGTACACAATGTTGCAAAAAGGGTGGACTGGACACTTCCTTGAAGACTGTTCAAAAAATCTGTTAAACAAAGGAAAAGCAGTGGTGAATGTAGTCCAAGTGATGCCTAGTAGCTCTTCAAAGAGTGAACCTATTGTTCCAATCAAGGTGATCACTAGAGCCGAGGCTAAGAAAAAGAAACATAACTCCTCTGATGAATCAAAGAATACTAAAATATCCTCTCAAAAGACCAAGAAAAGAAGAAGTCAAAGGTATGAGATGAGAAAAAAGAAACAAAAGGAAGAAAAAGCCAAGAAACTATTCCAGGAAAAAGGTCATAATCGCAAAACCCATGTATGGTATGATTACACTCTTTGTATGGACTTGTGAGTATGAAGAATCGTTCATGAAGCTTAAACGAGCTCTCACTTCAGTCCCAATATTGAAAGCACTAGATTGGAATAAGATATTCCATGTCTATGTTGATGCTTCCAATTTTGCCATCGGATGTATATTAGCTCAACTAGGAGACACAAAATTTGATTTTCCTATTTCTTATGCTAGTAGATAGTTGAATGTGGCAGATAAAAACTATACAACCACCAAAAGAGAAGGATTAGGGATGATCTATGCCGTAATAAAGTATAGAAATTACCTATTAGCCAGCAAATTTGTGTTTTTTATGGACCACCAAGCTTTATGTACTTGGTCAACAAGCCATGCAACACAAGAAGAATAGTGAGATAGTTCATCATTCTTTTGGAATTTGATTTCACTGTAGTTGTAAAAAAGGGCACCACACACCAAAGAGTAGATCATTTATCAAGGATTATTTCAGGAGAACCACCAAAAGGGGTAGACGATAATCTACCAGATGCATATCTGTTCTCTGTAGAAATGATATCTCATTGGTAAGAAGATATGGTTTCATTGATGACCATAGCTCAAGTGGGTTCTCAAATACCACTTCCTATTACACCCGGATTAACTGGGCAATCGGCTATGTATCAATTACTAGCTGGAAGACTATACAAAAGAAATCAAGATGGAATACTGGTTTTGTGTATTAATCCTGAGGAGAAAACCCAATACCTAAGTCAAACACACATTACCATAGTAGGACTTCACTTTGGGGAAGGCCAAACTATGCAACGGATCTTGAGACTTGGAGTATTTTGGCCAACCATGGAAGTGATGTTCACTCATTTGTAAAATATTGTCTTCAATGCCAGAAACAAACACCCATACCTCATGTGGCATTATTTCAAATATCACTCGTTCCTAAGTGGAGTAACTATCTATTTACTTACTTATCAAGCAGAACATTTTTGGAGGATACATTGAGTAAACCCCGCCAAAGAGCTATTGAAACTAAAGCTAGAGACTATGCTCTTATTGGAAACCAATTGTATCGGAGAGGAAGGGATCAACATTTGCGTCTTTGTGCAAATGAAGATGAATATATACCCACTCTAGAACAAGCACATGCTGGATTAGATGGAGGTCACTTTTCTAGTGAAACCACCACTAGAGCAATTTTAATGGTAGGCATATGGTGGCCAACACTTTTTGCAGATGCCAAAGAATATGTTCGAAGGTGTGATGCATGCCAATGAGAAAAAATGCCAACTAGGGTAGATAGCATGCCTTTAAGACCAATGATGGAGACTAGATCTTTTGCAAAATGGGGCATAGATTTTGTCGAACCAATACAACTACCTTCTTATAGAACTCAAGCTCAATATATCATTGCAGCTATGAACTATTTGACCAAGTGGATAGAGGTTAAGGAAACCAGGAAGAATGATGCTAGAACCACAACCGCATTCTTGTATGAGAATGTATTCACAAGATATGGACTTCCAATAGAAATTGTCAGTGATAGGGGAACTCATTTCCTCAATGAGGTAATTGAGTATATAAATTTATGGTCATCCATAAAAAATCCGTTCCATATCATCCACAAGCAAATGGACAAGCTGAGCACACGAATAAAATTCTTAGCTCGGTATTGACTAAAGTGGTTAGTTCAGGACGAACTAATTGGGAAATGAATTTACATGCCGCTCTATGGGCTTATAGAGTTTCATTCAAGATAGCTTTAAATGCTACACCCTTTAATCTTGTTTATGGTATTGATGCCATACTACCGATAGAATTTCTATTGCCGACACTAAGGGTAGCAAAAGATCTTGAGTGGACCGGACATGAATTGTCAAAGAGGCTTGAAGATTTAGAAAAGCTTGATGAGCAAAGGCTAACAACTATAGCTCACATCTATGCACAAAAACGAAAACAAAAATAATTTTTTGATTCACATCTAGTCACAAAAATCTTCAAAAAAGGGTTAGTCTATTCCCTTAAGCAACACATTCCCAAGTTCAAGAAAAAGAGAAATGGACCGTTTATCATTGAAGACGTATCTCCAAGTGGAGCAGTTAAGTTATCCACTCTAGATGGTGAACCAATGGCTAACTGGATTAGTGAATGCCGCTTAAAGAAGTACCATTTGCAACTAACCAATGATTTGCTAGAGAAAATGCATGCAACAAAGCATAGAAAGATTAAAAAATAGCAGGTTATTGCTGAAGCCCAAGAGGAAGCTCGACTTTAAGTACTCAAGAGGAAAGCTGCTTTCAGAAATCAAAAAACACCTGTTCCCATCAACACTTTGGAACTAGATGAAAGACTATGGGAATCACAGAATGATGCAGTATAAATGGATGATGAATGGTTGGATGGAATGGACCTTTGCATCAAAGTACAACTAAACAATCATAGCACAAATGCAATGGTAGATACCGGAGCTTGAATGAATGCAGTCAGTTATTCCACTTACAAGAAAGCTACAAATCAGTCTTTAGCATCGGGAATATCTGCTATCAAAGGATGCAACAAAAACCAACACCGGCATTGGGAGTAGTCAACTTGAATGTGATAGTACATGGATGTTCATGCCCTCATCAATTTGTATGCATACCAGATGAACATATGAATGAAACAATGATTCTTGGAATCTCATGGATGCGGACATACAAGGCAGTACCAGATTGGGACACCGATAAACTCAAGGTATCACTTAAAGGAGGACAACCCTTAGTTCCAATTTCAGTGAGCAAAGAGGAATGGAAAAGAGGCCGCCCACAAAAGAAACCAGGGAGTAATCAATCTACTTCCTCCTCTAGACAAGCAAATGCTACAAGTAGCATGCAAGGAGTCACGCAGATTTGGGTACCAAAAGCACAAATCAAGGACAATCCGTCTCAAATTTGGGTGCCTAAAAAATTATCTACCATATTGAAGAAAGTTTCACATCTAATGACTCAGAGAAAAACATCTTCTAGAAGGGAAACTAACACAAGATGGGTTTGGAGGAAAAAGGAGTATTTATCTTCTCCACAAAATGTAAAACCAAGATACCAGTGAAGAGTTAAATCTCAACAACAATCATAATTGATACTATAGCTCAGGAAATCAGTGTGCCAAAGCATCTAGATGGTACAATCAGACAAAGATCACACAAATTACAGAATCTGCTATTTAGAAAACATCAACATGACACCTCGACCACACGGAAGTTCTTGAGTTAACTACTCAAGACCCAACTCTTGCACAACATACTAGTTTGAATTGTATTGACCTTCAAAGCATGATAGAGCCAACCATGGCTATGCATAGACACGATTGTTCAACCCATGTACACAGTCGTCCCAAAGTACTTCATCTAGGAGGGATGGATGGAATGTTTAGTAATTAAGGGCAATGTTTGAAGAGGGAGGAAAAAAGTTGGATGTTAACGTGTGGTTTTTTGCAAAATTACCTAATAATTCCCTTAAAAATCATCAACAGGGAAATTTCAATTGATAACATCTCCCCGAATAGTGTAAATACTATCAGAAAATACATAAAAAAATAGCCTTTTTGCTTATTTTCATCAACTTTTCTTGATATTGGAACTTAAAAATGGATAAATTTACCAAAAAGCAATAAAATAGTGTTCTTCAATGGATTTTCTTAATTGTTGATTTTTCAATTTTCTTTTTTAGTGCATTTTATTATTTTCTTTGATTTTTTCAATAAACAGGTCAAAAATTAATAACAAATAGCAAATGAGCTCAGATGGAGAAATCAAAGATATGCTGACGATCAGAAGAACAAGATGGACATGCACAAAAAATTTCAATCAAAACGACAAACGAAAGCGGGAAGCTTAAATTAGGCCGCCAAGACCTATTTTTGCAAATTCTTATAGAATGAGCTAATGGAGTCCGATTGAGGAAATTTTTGAGTCTAACATAGATTTCACAGCATAGTAGGAACTAATAGGGAAATCTGGGAAAAAATAGTTTGGGAAGTCCGAGTATAGATATCCAAGGTAGCCCAAAATCACCTCATTTCCACTAGTCACTGTTGGAGAAGAGAGCTCTCTACCTTCTTTGCACGCGATTTTCGAAGTCCACAGTCGCTCCTTTTTAGCGCCGTCTCACACGAGACATGAGGGGTAAATTCTAAACTTATCAAAGAACATTTTTATACGGTCGAGTAGCAAGTCTAGGCCCAGGAAAAAACCATAGAATCCCAGTTGTGTACGAATTTCTACGACACAAAAATGACCAAGGCGGCTTGTCAGCTCAACCGAATTGGACGAGACTTGAACTGTAGCATGCCCCTATATAGTAGAACACTTCCATATCATTAGATGACCATTTGGCAGGGGTCGAGGGGATCCCCAAGTAAATAATATAGGTTTTTGTTACATGCTAGAATTGGATTCTGACTCCACGGGCAGCTTATAGACAAGGTCTATACACAATGTACCTAGATGGTTTCAAGAAAACAATCACGGCAAGCTCTCAAATAGCAGGAAACGGCTTGAAGGCTACAAAGTGTCAAATTTGACATATGAAGTCAAACTGACTCCGAATGAGCCCAAACTAGAAGAGCAGCATCAAGACTATATAGCGGACAAGTCCATGGCTTCAAAAGTGACCAAACAACTCTACACACCAAGTAGTCACAAAAACTGATGATTTCAGAGTTGACAAGAGCACGAAGTGATGCCGACACGACCAAACCTTACCAAATTCATTTTAGGACTTGTTTTAGGTGTAATGAAGATATGTGGATCATAAAATTATCTTTTCATGTGACTGTAGTTAATAATCACGATTATTTACTTTTGTGCACATTTGACTTGAAAATTATCTTGTCACTTCACCTATCATTTGTACACATCTATCTCATGTCACATGTCAACTTTGAGCCCAAAAGATCAAGAAAATCTCCGATTTTGTAAAAAAAACGCACTAAGGCTCTGTCCAAATTTTGAGGTAACTGTCACATTTTTTGATCCAAATCGACCCATATCTCACACGGAGGATCTATATCATGTGTAGAACCAACTTGCAACAAAAAATGTCCAAGTTGATGAAAAAATTATAAATCACAATCATTTACTTTTTTACCAAAATAAATTTCAACTTTGACCTTATGGGACCAAAGTACATGTTGTGACAAGCCCACCAATCAAGTTTGATCACATTTGGATCACAAAAACCCAAAATCCCTTCATATCTACTATTTCAGAGTTTGAAACCTAAATCTAGCACCATTTTTACCTTGTGCACTCAAATGAGCCTACACTTTACTCAGAGTATCTAAATCACATGTTTTTCAAACCTATGAGGTCAAAAATGCAAAAAGTTGAAAGAATTTCCCAGCTCTAAATAATCGCAATTATTTACTTTGGTTGCAAATTTTGCATGGATTGCATGGTTATGATCCTTACATGTTTTTATGCATCTATGCATGCTCCAAAATTGATTTGAAGCAAACTGGACATCATTTGCCAGCAATTCAGACTTAGGGCATTTCAGAGCGGAATCCGTGGAATTTTCTAACTTTGACACTGTATTCTCCTATTAGGTGCAATGCAAGCGGCTGAAAAAGCAAAGAAGAGGATGACTCAGAAAGAGAAGCTGCAAGAATTGCCACCATACCAGTTGGAGCCGAGCTTTGTGAAAATGGCAAAGGCAACCTACCTATCCAAAGAATAGCTTGAAGAAAACAACACTATAGTCTTCACCGACAGGTTCAAGAGTGAAGATGGAAACCATGTAGAGTTACAAATGCTACCCAAGGAAGTTTATAAGGTAGCTTCAAATCCAGACACTAAAGAAACCAACAGAAGACTGGGACTTTGAGAATTCTACAACCAAGAGCCATGTGGAGTAGATTTCCAGTGGGCCTATGAACTATTATCCACTATCAAAGAGCATGGATCTACTCAAATCACGAATCAACAAGGACAGAAAGTTGAAGTGGTTATCAACAAGGACATAGTGGCCGAGGCACTAAAGTTGCCAACGGAAGGTATGACAATGAGAGCCAGGGATAGGAAGACGGCTGGTACATTCAACAAGGATACAACTGCCACCACATTCTCCAATCTCATTCTAAAGCAAGTGGAGGATCCCACCTGTCTTTATCATCAACACTTCCATTTCCTCTCAAAGAGACCACCAAGATACACAACTCCAAATCATGCAGTTGCAACTACTTTCATGTAAGTGTTGAAGTCAACAACAAGGAAAGCAATAGATCACATGCAGTACGTGCTTACAACACTCAAGAGCACAAAGAAGGAAGGAAAGATAACATACCTAGACGCTCTAGAAATTCTAACACAAATCGAATTCCATGCTATTGGAATGGCCGACAACTTGCCGCCAGCCCCGGATTAGAATACATGGATAGTATTAGCTCAACCTTCTCCACGAACCACAAGATCGAAGAAGAAAAGGGTATATAAATCAGATGAGGAATCAACAGAAAGCTCGCCTGAAGCCCACAACAGTGAAAGCTCTGACAATGAAGAAAAGAGGGCAAGGAGAGAAGAAATGAAAAAGAAAGCAGTAGCAGCCCATCAGAAAGAACCTAAGCAGAAGAAAGCAAGGTTCAAGAGGGGAAAAGGGTCTTATGAAAGAAGTCGCCAACTTGCAGGAGAAAACCCGGAATCATGGAGTTTGAGGGAGATCAAGCGTCCAAAGACCAAGAAACCTGCGAAGAAGGTACCAAAAGTTCCGAAGGATTTTCTTGAGCAAATGTATGCAGAAGCCGAAGCCTTGAAGATACAAGAAGCTCTAGAAGCGCAAAGGAAAACAAGAGAAGAATCGGCTGTGCAACAAAGGCAAGCAGAAGCTGCACAACAACCTGAACCACAACATGAATAAGGAGAGATGTCTCCAAGACCCACTTCACCCATTACAGAACCAGAAGACCATCCAATGTCGACTCTAAGCCCTTTACCAACTAAGAAATCCAATGAAGGCAAGGAAGCAAAGGGAAGAGAGAAACAACAGGAGGAAGACAATTATGAACAACCTAAGGAAAGTGACAAAGGTGAAGCTGGACCTTCTACAACAACACAACCAGAATTAGCTGAAGCATCTACAAAGTCTCAAGAAGAATCGATTGAACCATCTACGAAGCCACAAGCAGAATCCGTTGCACCATCAAAAGAGCCATAAGCCGAATCTGTTGGAACTTCTAAGCAGCCTCAGATAGAACCTGAAGAATGGGAAACAATGGATGAGGTCATCATTCAGGTTAATGAGTATGCAAAGTAGATGCAGATGATGAAAAAAAAGATGCAAACAGGAGCTCTGAGCCAGAGTGCTAAAGCTAAGAGTTGAAACAGGTGATATATGCTCTACAAGGTGGGCTCAAGGACAGGATGAACATTATTGAAGATCTCCAAGGACAGATCAAAGAACTTAAAAATGAAGTAGAACAACATCAAACTGTCAAGGAAAGGCAACAAAAAGAGATGGAAGATTTAGGGGAGCTCCTCATCATCACGAAGCTGTCAAATGCATGCAAAAGCAAGGACCAACAGCTGACGAAAGTGACCAACAAACTTTTAATCACTACTCAATCAGTCCAAAAGATCCAGGTGCAATTAGATGTAGCCAATGCCTCATTGCAATATTCCGAGCAAAGAATCAATGACCAAGCGGTAGACAGATAAAGAAAAACCCAGTTGTAGCTTCAATTAAGGGAATAGAGGAAGTCTACAAGACTTTGAAAAGAGAAACAAGGACCTGGAACTAGAGTTGAAGCTATAACAGACACAAAGACGAGACCTCGCCTTAATGCGAGTACAAAGGGAAGAGTAGTTGCTCAAGGAGATAGATGATTTAAAGAGAGCCAACCACTTGCTGAGAGAAGGGCATACAGAAGCTCAAGAGGAGGCAGGAACCTCTGAACAACCAATTATAGACATACCATGAGTCTCCTTTGCGGATATGGAAACACAACCAACAGAAGCGCAGACTGGAGATTCTGAATTCTAAGTACCAATCACTGAAGAAGATCAAGTTCCAATGGTCTAGCTTTGTAAAGCTAAAGAAGATGCAATGAAAGAATAGATAGTCCATGAAGTAGATGCTAAATGGAAAGCGGCAATGGATTGGGAGTTGAGAGTTCTCCACTCAATCAATGTAACCCAGCTCACTCCCAACCAAATCAATGCTCAATGGCATCAAGAGTCACTGCCCTACCCTTTGATAAAGGTGGAGCTACTGCAAGTCAAAGAAAGACTTTACAAGGATATGCAGGAAGAAGGTTCACACCCCAAATGGAGAAAAAATTGGCTCAACAAAGGTACCTCATTCTGTTTACAAGAGAATCTGCAGCAATATAGAAAGATCCTACATTCTGTCCTGTACCAAGGGTAAAGACATGGCAGGCACACAAATCATTAAAGATGAAGAGGCCAACATGACTCAATTACCCGAAACTGCCAGCTCTATAGCAGGGACCAGTAGTGGATGAATACATGGTGAAAACCCTAACGGGTGCCATGAACTTCTTCAAGAGCCTCCCTGACCTCTCATGTGCAATGCTTTATAAAATCTGCAGAATGCTGCTTACATGCATTCAAGCTTTTCATGAGCCTGAGCAAGCAAGAGCCCCATGGATGTATTTCTTAGAAGGTAACAAAGGCTTGTGCTATGATTTGAGCGGACAACCTTCAAAAGAAGTCCTGTACACATTCTACGCCAGAAGTATGTTCTTGCCACCATCAAGAAATATGTTGGCATTCAAAGAGGCTTTTTATACAGGTTTCTTCACATGGTGGACAAAAATTTTCGGGCCTGTGATCAGCAATCTGATATCAAGGTTTGTTGGCTATTCTGCCATCAAACTTAAAAACAAAGTCACTATTCAATTTTGCATGTCCCTGACAAAGAAAGATGCATCAGATATGAGAAAGCTCTACACGCACTTACACTAGTTTGGTACCAAAAAGGACACTTTAGTGTCCTTTTTTTGCGAATTTAAATAAAATGGTACATAAAATGTAGAACACATCTCAAGAAATGCTTTTGCAAATTTATATAATGTTATTCAAAGTACTCATAGAAATTATAATCCCTCACTTTTGATCATAACCTCAATAGTAACTACACTCATGAAAAGAAACTACGCAGAGCAACATTCAATGTTTCATTAAAACTCGTACTCTCGCCTAAGAAAAAAATGAACAGGGTGCATGCAATAATTTGTGGTAACTACTTATATATGTGCTTGATATTTTTGCAACTGTCTGTGAGAAAAAAATCCTTTGTGACTGGAATTAAATATAGAAAGTCCTATGGGTCAAATATGCAACGTTCACAAATTCAATTAACGATCACAAAAAACATTTAGTTCATCTAAATTTACAATGTCTTATGATGCATATATACTAGACCTATGACTCCATTACATAAGGTGATAATTTTTAATGGTTATGCAAGCAACATTTGGTGATTTATGGCGTATCCAAAAAACTGTGCATGTTGTAATTATAATTTTTTATTTATCAAAGATAAGCTTTAAAATAAAGTCCACTTTTGGATTTTTTCGTTCATCTCAGTTATTTGTATGCAAATAACTCATATGGACACAATTGGGAGATTTATATACACACTTTCATTAGTTTTTCATCGCAATGTTTTTTTTTGCAAGAAAATTTGCACTACATTTTTTTAAAAATGAGCTTAAATTACAAGATGCCTATGAGTTTGAACCCTTGAAAAATGCTTAGTTGATGGGTATTGACCTATAGATACATTATACACCTTAGGTTTTTTCCCATAACCTCATCATGTTAATGAAAGAGGCATTGAAAGACCAAATTTTTCCTCTTTGCCAACATTTTCAAAATATTGATCTTTTGATTATAACAAAAAACTAGTCCCATAACTAAGTAATGAAGCTCAATTTCTTGCTATAATAAGTTTTTTCCTATCCATACACCTTGAAATCTATGCAAAATCTTATTTTGATGAGAAGTTATATTCAATTTATGAAAATTTTGTTAAAACTGCACTAAATTTCTATGATCTTTCATCTTAAAACTTATCATTATAATCTTAATTTGGTATTAATTTTGGCAAAAGTAAAATTTGGCTATGTTCTTCACCTCATAGTTGACCTAAGATATGAACGACCTATGGATTGTTTTTCTAGATTCACCAAATAATTATGACAAGTTGCTAGAAAAACATGACACTTTAGTGTCTCAAGACATTTGAGTGTCCGATTACAGAACTAGTGTTAAAGACCGCCTCGCCAACCGTCAACCCGAAGACTATTTCAGCCCATGAAATTGTGTCAAGGACGACACAGTCGAGCAGGGGGGGAATGTGAGTAGCAAGCTAACCCATGTAACATTTTTCGAGAGCTTTTATTGTAAAAGAACTTATTCTTTTGATAAATCGAGAATATTGTAACTCCTATTTTCCAAGTGGATATTGTAATCGATGAGCCGTGGCTATAAGCTTCTAGATTGTATCAATTTATCCTTAGTTAGAGCTCCCAGATTATTAGTTTTTGACTAAACAAACCTTGGCTAAGATATAAAAGCCAATTTCTGTAAGTTATTGTTAAGTTTTGGATAATAGAAACACAACGTGAGCTAACGGCGCTCCTTCTCTCCTTCTCGTGCTTCCTAGTCCCTTCCCAGTTGTCACATTGCAATGCCGTCTGTTGCGTTGCAACCGCAGGTAAGAGCTCTACGCATTGACGTAAACATACCATGGTAATCCGTAGCTTTTGGCATCGTCGAGCCCGCGGCCTAATTTCATCATAAGTAGGAATTTAAACTAGGAAATCGTAAAGTAAGCATAGGCGGGTATTGGGGCATCATTGCTAAGCATTTACATACATTCGGGGTCAAAAACGACTAGGTCAAAAACTCACTGCTAGTAATAGTCGTGTTTTCTGCAACTCATTGAAAGTGATATTTGAGACCATAAGCATGTGTGCTTAGGTCTTATATACTTGTCCTAGAAGTATTGTAACATTTGGATGCCGTTTGATGTTGTAACGATCATGTTTTGTTTGTCGATTAGCGATTAGCTTTTGACGAATTAGGTCATTTGAGTGTAGCTTGTGTTAGATGCGAGTTGTCTATTATTTTTTAAGAGATTGACACCCTCTTGTAGCCTCTATGCACTAGTCGAGTCAGCTTCGTCCCATGGATTGACATTTATGTTTGTGGTGCTCGCTATGTCTGAAATAAGATAGGAGTGAGGTTAGAAACCCATCCCACACAGCTCTTGCTCGCAGGGCAGCCCTACTTGCATGGTCGTGCCACCTCTCTCTCTCTCTCTCTCTCTCTCTCTCTCTCTCTCTCTCTCTCTTTCACTGCTATTTAAAAAATTTGCATGCCTACCTTCAACCACTTGTTCTTCTTTGACTTATGCATGCATCCATAATGATCACAGGACCCTTTCAATACACCCTCCTACATATCTCCTTACTAGGGTCTATCTACGCTATGAAGATATTAATTTTTGAAATCGCGACTTCTACTACTTAGAATCATTCACACACTTATTCTCTTGCAAAGTTTAAATGAAGAACCCATTTACAAACTAAAATTGCTTCCAATTCAAAAGGGAAATGTATGCCTAATGTTGTACTTCACACACACACACACACACACACACACACACACACACACACACACACACACACACACACACACACACACACACACACACACACACACACACACACACACTAAAATACACGAGTTGTTACTCAAGGTTCACCACTTTATTTAGTTAAAAAAAACTTGGTTTTTTACAAAAAAACCCCCCCTCCTTGCTCTTCACCTTTACATGTCTAGTAGACCATCCATTACATGATCACACAAACAGCTGTCACAGTAAAAACAGGTGTTTGGACGTTCTGAAAATGGTAGGATTCGAGTAAATAAGATTACACCATACTCCAGAGTTCGTGGGGTGATGTTGAAATACCCTTAGAGTGGCTGACCATAGCTGCGATACAAAAAAATCTTTTGCGGGGGAATAAACTGCGCTAGCAGATATAATCGTTTTGAAAATCTCGCTTCATTGAATATTCTACATAATAGTATCGTGGCCCTATGCCCATTGCTTCAATTACCATCGCAAGACGAATGTTATTCATAAAATGCTCTCAACCCCAAAGAGTCACCCTTGTCACTCGGTTCTGATATGTCCACCACTTCGTCTGAGACACAGATGTGCCTAAGTGCGAAAATAAAAGCCGTTCATAACGAAGGAGTGTGGCTCGCTTAGTAGACTCACTTGACTGCTGAAGATGTGCAATAGATATAGCTAAAACCTGATCCCCATTATGAGCCATAGCAGATAAATGTGTAGAATACACCTGATGACAATTTTAGATGTTTGATTTTAACTCTCAAATAGCTACTCTCGACAATTGCTATGCACTGGTTTGATAAAAAGATGCTCGTCTTTTATAGACATATTGGTGACAGAACCCAATGGTTGTGTTTTATTAAAAAGGAAAAGAACTTTACTTCGTATGCCTCATCTAGTAGGCTTTGGCATCTGTCTCTAAATCTGTCCTAGGGGAAGGATCTTTTACCATAGACTCTGATGAGATGTAGGTTTATGGGTTACTGTCGGTTGGTACCCACCCTAGGCCGAGAGCACTGGCTCGTATGAAGACCGTGTATCGGTATTACGACTATTGGCAAAAAAACTCTTGCTATCTACGGCCACTTTCAATTAAACACATAACGTGTTTTGGTATTTTGTAGTGTTTTTATTTTTTGAAGGTGGGGACTGCCTTGTACATAAAAGGAAAAAGATTTTTTTAAAAAACCTAGTAAAACTTCCACCTGTATTAGATTTCGTATTCATTGCAGTACTCTGTTGTGTCCATGGCATGTTGGCGTTCTGCCGCTTGTAAGGAAAGCTGTGGCTTTCTTGTGCTGATACGTTTTTGAGCTCTATACTGGCTTCATGTTCCCGGATGTCGTGCTGAGTATAATCCCGGAGTGGATGGTCTTGAAGGCCGGCCTCGATGGGAGGGGAAGCGTGCAGATCTCATGACCCTGCTAAAGCATGACAGTATCTCGCCTATAAAATACTCATAAGGTGAGCGCCTATGCTCACTTAGCACCGTGATTTGTGACCTCTATTTTGCATTCAATTCTGTGTTGCTGTGTGACTTCATCATGCCGAAAAAAATGAGAAAGCTATCATGGAGGCTTCTGCATCGAATTTACAGGTGTTATTTCTGCTGGTTTCTATTTTTTTTAAAAAAAAGGGGGGGAGTGAATCTGATTCTGCCTTTTTGCTTAACTGGAAATGTTGCTTTGAATAAATGATTGTCGATAACGGATTAACATTGGTAAAACTAACTGCTTTTTCAATTGGATCTCTTGCTTGAGGAAGTGATTCGACTGGTTACTGGATGACATTTTGGGTAACATGACTGGGGCATATTGCTACCAGTTTTAGAGAATAAAAGATTATGACTCGAGCTGGGGACTTTAGGGCAGCCAAGTTGGATTTTATATGCTGAGGTTATTGGAGTTTTGCATATCAATAAATGGTTTTTTTGATTTAAAGCTTATAAAACTGGAAAGTGTCTACTGACATAGTTTTTTGCCGGTGTTGTTGCTTACTGGTTGTAATTTGGAGGCTTAATGCAATTTGTTTAGGAATAGTAGTAGTTCACCAATGGTAAGAAACCTTAAAAAGGTTATTTCAAGGTTGACATATTCCTTCTCGCTTTGATCTGTACTTGGGTTTATGGGTACCCACCAGCAAGAATATGAAATTTTTACTCTCTCCAGCTTACTATACAGACTGAAGGTAAGTAGACTCGGTTTAAATTTAAAAAAAACCTGTTCTGGAACTGATTTATATGATATAGGATTTGTGATATATGATTACCTCTGGACTGCTGGAAGATTTGAGTCTCTTTGACTAAAGTTGAAGGTTTCCGTATAAACAGATTGTGGGAACAAGTTTCTGGTTCTATAATTTGGGTATTTTTGGGATGTGATTAAGCTGACCCTGTTGGATTAGAAATGCCAATTCTCTTGTATAGCTGTATTGTGTTGAGAAAGGCATTATGTCTAAAAAGGAAATGGTGGTTCTGACTGGCTGAGGATGCTTATTTTTTGGAAGAAGGTAAGTATGAATTTGATACTACAGGGATTTGAATCGGGCTGATGTTTCAAAAATAATAATATATAATGCTCAAAACTATAAGCAGAGATGGTCGGATTCCTTGATTAGTTGTAAAACTAATGGTTCGGTTTACGCGGGGTACATTTATTGACCTCATGCTGACTCGGTCTTTTGTACATATACCTAATATTGTCAATAGTCTAAAGAGACTCCGACTGAAATGAAAACGTTGGTCTGTGATGTTTCCAATTTTGATGATGCTCGGAAGGCATTAAATGACTTCACATACCCTATTTTGATGGAAATTGGTCTCTCTCGCTTGTTTGTACCATTGTCCATCACAAGATGGGTAATTTAGTGAAGGGTCTGTTTGAGAATCACAGATTCAGCTTATTTCTTCTGGCTGTGTGACTGTGTTGACCTTGAGTTATACAAATAAGATAAACTTTACTGCATCTGACTCGCTTTGGATATTCTCTCTCTTATATATTCGAACTTTTCTTGGCCTACGAATATGCAATATATACTACGGAAAGTTTTTAGATGTTCTTGGCTTGATATGTTTACTTCGATACTATCTCGGAAGATGACTTGACTTGCTCTAGTGAAGGAGCTTTCTAAAATACTATGGTATGATATCTGTTTTTATTACCAGCTTGGACAAAAGTTTGTCAATCATTGCATAATGACAGAGGCAGGTTTGGATAAATAGAAAGGGCTGTGATCTGAAAATTAGATAATGGGTTATCTCAAGCTGGTTTATATATATATATATATATATATATATATATATATATATATATATATATATATATATATATATATATATATATATATATATATATGGAAAGTTTTTTGGATTAAGAACTAGTCCGAAAGTCAGATTTTTTCTATACTTCTAATTACGAAGGGGGTGTTGTCCGTAACAGAAAGCTGGCCCGTGATGGCATATAGTATGTAGTTCTCTCTTGTCTGATTAATAAAGTAGTTCGTGTTAGGCTTTGATAATCTGCCTATAAAACCTACTAAGGTTATGCAAAGAAAAATTAAAAAGTTTTAAATCCGAAAATTAAACAGCTACACTATGGCGATTTAACTTTCCTTATTGGATTGGCAGCGATCCAAGAATCTTTTTTCATTAAAAACAAGATACTAGTTAAGAACTGTGTTTTTTAATAAAGTGACATGGATAACAACTGGGATGCCCATCATCACCTGCGTACAGTCACGTGCTAACGAATTGTTTTCTTGTGGCTATGGGTGCAGGTGAGGGCTACCTTCTTTGATTAAAGCATTCAGTTCTATGATATTGATGACTGTGGATGCTTGCTTACCTTGAAGCAACATTACTCCAAAATTGGGGACGACTGCATCCCTTGATTTACATTGATATCTTTACTACCTTGTACAAAATTTATTTTCAACTGCAAATAAGTTATTGTACAAATTCCATTGTACTATCCTAGAATTAGTGGTCTGTGAACTGTAGTGTTCGTTTGCGTATATAGAGGTATTTATATATATTTAGAACTGCTACACACACAATAAACGCATAAGAGAGACTAACATGTAGGTTTTTCTCTCTCAGACCCTAGTTCTAGTTTTAAATCGCCTGTTATTGTATAATTTATTATATGCTAATAGGCTGGGGTGCTATCACACAGTCACCGTGGTCCCCATTGGCCTGACTGGTGAAAGGTTGCTAGCACAACCATTCCACTCTATCTTCTCACTTTTTAGAAAATGTCCCCTTTTTTTTTACTTATCATTTCACTAGTTTATTACGTCTGTCTACCAGGTTACTGGAAAGCTCACTGCAAGAATAACGGTCTGTTCTGACCTAGAAAAAAGAGCTCTGATTTCGGAAAAACTACGACTTGCTAGAGAAATTGAAATCTTCTTTCCTTATATCTCTCATAGAATTCGGCCTTATCTGCACAGGGCCGTAAAATTCAATAAGAAGTAAAAATCTGTATTAGATTTTCTGGACCGCTCAACTCTTCCAAACGATGTAATCTAACTAATGTTCTTGATAATCTATGCAGATGGTTTCCCTATCCCAAGGGCTCTCTCTTCCTATGGAACCCCTTTCCGTTGCTTCGTTACTTGTGTTGAAGTGTATACAAGATAGTGAGGCTTCAGCCTTAATTTGTGATGCCTCGAAGGAGTCTAGTCTATCTCTTGTCCAACTTATTTCTTTTGACCAATGGATGAAGGTTCTTGCTCTCCTTGCTAAGAATAAATCGGATGGTATCAACCTATTGTTGAGGTTTTCTTCTAATCTGGCTGGTATTTCCAAAGCCCATATGCAAGACTTAGCTTCCTTCTCGTCTAAAGGATCTGAACTATCCAATCTCCTCAGAAAATTTTGCGGGCTTAGTCCCATCTTTATTACGGCTCCCTCCACTCCTATAGTCCCTCCTCCTAACAGCCTATTTTGTAGGGATGTTGCTGCTTTGGAAGCAGTAAAAGAGTTTTAGAAGGACCTTTGCACACTTAGTGAATCTTCCCTGTTGGATATGGTGCCAAAAGTATCAAGGGCCTTTCCTTTTTTACCTTCACGACAGATTGAGGTAGAATCCTTGGGGGTAGAGCACAAACTGTGGCTGTTCCCAAATAAAGGGTTTCTTGCACCTATTTCTATGGAAACTTGGGTCTTCCTTGCCAACTTGGCGTCGGCCACTATTGAGGAATGCAAACTTAAAGTCCTCAAAGGAATTCAGCTTTTGGATAAATGTGATCTGATTAAAGCTCCGTTCAATATGAATTTCCTGGAAGATAAAAAATTCGGCTCAAATACTGGGTTATATGCAAGAACCAAAGGTGAGATGACCTTTAGTAAAAGCAATGCAGATTACTACACTGAAACAATACGGAATGTATTCAAGCCTTACCTTAAGTGTGCGTGTAGATTTTTAGACCCTAAAGCTTCTTGCGAGTCAAGCATCATTTGGTTTGACCATGCAATTTGGTTTGCACTCAACAATCTACCGAGTCTTTTTCCTGACAAAGCTGAAGAATTCCATCTCTCCCTCTTTTGCTCATGGCTTGGTGGTCAAGCTAGGGAGCTAGTCCTTGCTCATATCTCTTTTATTCAATACAGATCAATTATGTGTGACACCCTCCAGGAGCTTGGGTCAGATGAGTGTGGCACTCTTCTTACCACATATGGCAGTTACAAAGGAATAAAGAGTATTGTGGGGCAAATCAAGCCTAATATGGTTGATGATGAAACTCAAGTCTCCAAACGCCCTAACACTCTCATCTCTCCAGCTGCTTCTTACACATCTTTTTTGACTCCCTCCTCGAGTGATGCTGTTTTTGGGAGAGGGAGGGGTAGAAGTTATGTTAGAGGCCGGGGAAGAAACCTACCAATCAGAAATCTCTTGGATATGTAATATGCAGGTACAGAGGAACGCCTGTGGGGCAGACTTTACCTACCGCCAAAGGAAGAAGCTTGTAATAGAGTATTTTCACATTGCTTGTTTACTAGCAAGATTTTGGATTTCTTTACTCCCCAAGCTATCTTTTCAGAATGTTTTGGACATGTTTTTGGATCAGCTCTATTACTAAATGAAGTGATGTTTGGATGGAAATACTTGCCACCTATCAAGAATCTTTTTTATTCGAATGATTTCCTTCGTAATGAGAAAGTTCCTATCTGCTCTTGTCATATTTTTCCAAAGTTTTGTAAGACTTTTGCTAATTTTGGCTCACATGTGTGTACTACTGAGGTTGGAATCATATCTGATATTCCTATAAGGAACCTCTTGAAAAAAGTCTTGAATCATATTTTCCACTAAATCCTCAGCTGGCCTTAGTGGCTCTTCTTGAATGCCTGGCCGAGTTGGCCTTAAAACTCCAACTGGAGGAAGAAGCTAACATTCTACTTACCTCAAGACTAAAAAATCTTTTTTGGAATAAGATTAGACTTATGTCGCAAGAATGGCTTTGCTCTGATACTACCTAGCTTACCCCTAAATTTAAGACTTCCATTTCAGATGTTAAGGAGAAATGGTTCATTATTCGACTTGATAAAGCCTCTAATACTGCTTCCTTTATTTGTAAAAGGTTAGCATTTGAATCCGCATATTCTAGGCTCAACGGTCTTGAATTTTTAAAAATGGACACATCTTCGCTGGATACTGCGACACTTTTAAATATTGAACTTTCTGGACTAGGTTATTGTCCCGATTCTCTGAAAATTCCTGTTCTCTTCCCAACTTATAAAAATCATAAGCATAAATTTAGATGGATTTAAGACGCTTCCAATAGTCTTTTTTCCCAGATTACGAATGATATCACTTACTGCTTAAATTTTATTTTGGAAGAAATTGAGGCTATTTGCGCCATCAAACGCAATGATCTCAAAAGATTCAGAAATATAGATTGCTGCCCTTTTTGGATCATAAAAAGCGCTGCTGAGGTTTCGATTAACCCCCCAGAAAACATTTTCTCTATCTTTACGGCAGACATAACACAATGTTATGAGAATATTACTCTAAGAGGACCTGAAGGTCTGTTTAATACTCTATCTACTCTTATAAAGTTAGCTTTTTCTCACAGGAAAGAATTCGGATTTACATGTATCTCAACAAAAATGCATAAGGGTTGGGTAAAAAAATCGAATAAATCCACTCCTTTCATATTTAAAGAGGATGATTTGAATAAATATATTTCTTGGCTCCTTAATAACTGCTGCATCCAAGTAGGTGCTACCTGCTACAAACAAATTTTAGGTATCCCGATGGGATTTTCATGCTCTCCGATTATGTGTAATCTTTATCTATGTCACTTCGAATACCAATGGATCTTAAAAATGATTAGTAACCCAGCTAATACATTGTCACTTACACACTTTAGAAACTCCTTTAGGTTTATGGATGACTTATGTAGCCTTAACAATCCAGTGTTCAAGGATACACTTAAAGATATTTATCTGACTTGTCTTAACATCGAACCAACGTACTCTGATAGAGTTTTATGGCAGGAAAAATGGGTCATTTCCAAGACTCACTTCCTGAATATTGAGTTTACGCTTACCTCCCCATTTGTGGGTAATTTTTATACGAGTTTCTTCTGGAAAAGAGAAAATCTCAAACTCTTATCCTCTGAATTTACAAAAAGAAAAAGTAATAGACCTTTCAAAAACTCACTTCATACCTGTCTAGGTATGCTTTTTCTTATTGTATATGCCTCGTCTGACAGCTTTATAGCATTTGAAGGAATCACTACCCTTATTAACAAATTTATTAATAACGGGTTTTCTAAAAAGGACCTTGTTGCATGTATCAGTAACTCATTGAAAAAGCATAACTGGACCGGTCTTAAGTTTGACCTACAGAATTTGATTAATCTTATTGAACCTCAATAAGATGGATCTAATATTTCTTGAGGTTTGTAGGAGTGTTGCCCTCTATAAGCAAGAGATGATTCACCACGCACCCTAGCTGCTCTTTAAATCTCCTCTCGTCCACCTTTGTGATAATTCCAACTCTTTTTCAGCAAGAGAATACAAATTACCCCTTTGTTGTTCAAGATCAGGAACGAGTGCATGTTGGTTCCATGCGGCATCGATAAAGACGATACACCTCTCATGTTGCCTTGCAAGCCTGCCTAAACCATTTGGCTTCATATGTTGCCCCTCCATTAGGGATGGCCTCCATGGAATCCCAAGGAGACTTGTTGATATTCTCAAGATCGTCATACATTATAGCGAGATAGAGAAGCTCTCTAGGCTAGTTGTTGAATGGTTACACAAAATAACTAAAGAAACTATCAATTTTATAGCATTTGGGAGACTATTCAATTATTATTCATTAATTTTTCATTGAATATGTGTGTTCACGGTTAAGAGCATTGTAGACATATACTTTGCCTAGCATAGGTTGATGTATAAACATGTTTTCATTTTGGCTCAATCCAAGCACTCTCAAGAAATTGAAGTACAAGTGCTTGCAAGCCAAATAAGATTTTTTCTTGGCCTTCCTATCAATAAAATTGGGGCATGTGCAGTAGGGCTCATCCTTGATGTGCACCTCATACACCCCCACATGTTCATCTTCTAGATGAGACTCAACCTTAAAGATTTCATGTACTTTGTCTAAGATGCATCTCTCTTCAATCATCTTAGCCTTTAATCAAAGAGCCAAACCACCTTCGTCAATCTATATGTAGTGGGTATCTCAACCCTCACTGCATCACCACTAGAACTAGTCACATATGGATGCATCAATCCTGAGTCTAAGGTAGTCGTCACTCCCTCATCATCCATAGGGACTATATCCACATGTCCTAACATCACCATATCAGCGTCTAAGCATGAGCATATCAAAGAACTCTATATTGCTCATGTCTCCGTGGTAGGAGGCATCTTTGTCCTAAGAGGATTGCTCCGCTATGTCTCGCTAGAGCATGGCCGCTCTAGCTTTGCATCCATAGACATGTCGTGCACAACACTGTGGAGCTCATCCACAAAAGTACATGTCTGCAAAGTCGTTGAGACTGCATTGTCTCATACATGTAACTCACTGCTCCGCTCCTTGATTGGCAAAGCCTCAAAATCCATCACCACCGTTGATGACTGCTCTAGTCATGTGCTCAAAGAGTTGTCCTACTCTACATATCTCTCCTTGGAGTCTGCATGCACAACAAGTGAAGTGTCACGTTACTCATCAGCAAAGTGTTCTTGCCTAGACTGCTAATGTCTACATGGCAACAGACTCACAAAGACTATGGCAAGTCTGACACCAAGAAGGTAGAGAAGAGTCAAACGAGCACCACGATGGCCACAAGGGAGCCTCTCCTCATCAAGTAAAACTCATCAGTCAACTGAACATGACACCCATGATATCTAGGATGTGATATGGAGATCAAACTCCTATGAGCATCACACATATTAAACATCATGGAGCACAATTATACTCCCATTGGCAAATCGCAAATGAATGTCACCCACACCATGAACACCATCCTGTCATAGCAGAAAACGTGCTAAACCACTCCTCAACCACTCCCTGCGAGGAATAACCTGGCATTAAGCATTGTTGTTGAGTTGCCAATCGTGAGACAAAGTCCATGTATGTCTAGGTGAACTTGCGAAAGTGGTGTCTACCACACTCGTACTCTCAACAACAGCCAATGGAATCCTTCGTTGTCTCCAACACCTGAAACAACGTCTCCTTATGTGCCTTGGTCTGCCACAATGCCACCAAACCACATGTCTGTGTCTTTGAGATCTGCATGAAGCACCAACCTATGTATCCAATGAAAAATTGCCACTATAAGATGCCATAACTGAGAGCACAATGAGTCTATGGATCAACCCACACAATGTGTAAACGCATTGTTCACAAGCATAACCACTCAACACAATGCAAAAAGAAAACCAGTTGATCAAACACCTGCCACCAAAACCATGGCAAACATGGCATAAAGTGCATAACCCTCTGTCAAAACCAAGAACCAATCATGTATAAATAGTGACCATACGCAATGAAAGCACAAGCAAAAGACCATGCACATAGGCACAAGCCTAAACATGGCTAAAACAGCTCTAGCACCTATCACAAAATGCATAAAACTTGGTGAAAAATTGATAGAGTCTCCTTTGTCATTAGAGAAAAATCTCAACCATAAAATTGCATCCAAGATGCCAAAGTGGAAAAAGCTCTTGACCACTACAAACTAATCAAAATCTATCAAAAAAATTTATGGAAAGTAGGAGTAAACCTCGACCACTACAGTCTCTGAAAGAGGACTCTAAACCATGAACCATAACACTACTCAATGCCAAATTAGTATAAATGTCAAAATGGCTCCACAATCTCACATTCAATGGCAATCTGCACTCAATGTACATCCACGGAATGAGCGCGCATAAACAAGCGCCAAAAGAGTTGCAATCCGGAAACTTGATCAACGCAAAAACAATGCTCTCAAGAGAGCTCACCGGCACTCAAAAGTGCTCACTAAAATGCATGTACTATGGGCATCAACCATGCACTGTAACCATATGCAAACCATTCACAAATATTATAGATGGAAGCACAAAATTATTGCCAAAGTATCTTGCGAAAATCTGTGAAAGAAGCTCTACTTTACATGTGTGCTCAAAAAACCACGTCTCTTAAGAGACCACTTTGATGGTGTGTAAATGCCTCCGTGCTTTGTTGCCCAAATCTACCAAAAAACCCTCAAACCACAAGCTCTGCACAAGTTGAAATTGCATCTTCAACTTAGAATTTATACACCCAACTTTGAGCACTTGCCGTGCTTCCCAAAAGTGCATTAAACTCGCACAATATGCAAAAATAGAAGACCTAAAATTTTTGTACACAGTCAATCTGAGCTGAATATCAACAAAACGGTGAGGAATTTACAGAAAGTTTCTTCTGCAAAGTTATAGACCATGTCGGAACGGAGGGGCATGGTGGGTAGAATTTTCAGATCTAGAGAAAAACGAATCTGAAAACAGTGCTGCTGCACACATAGTTTTAGGGTAGCACTTTCACCTACACACAATCTTTGGCATTGTCTTTTGATCTTCCACAAGAGTATACATCACTCTCAGCTTATCTCACAAGCTCTCATTGCATTCTCACAAAGCTTCTAAGATTTCTTGATCTCTCCACCACCGAGAGCGAGCGAGCTATCACCTCAAAGCTCTCAATGTTGGCGTGCTCTCTGCCATCGCCAAGCTATAGCTTTGATACCAATTGTGAGTGCGTGAATGCAATGCAGGTGCGAAGATGGAGAGAGAGAGAGAGAGAGAGAGAGAGAGAGAGAGAGAGAGAGAGAGAGAGAGAGAGAGAGAGAGAGAGAGAGAGAGAGAGCACAAGATGTGGGTGGAGCAACTCAACACAATGTGTGTGAGAGAGCCCCTTATTCTTTTATCTAGTAAAGGATAAGTTGTGTACAGGTAATGGGCATTCGGATGTCTTTGGCGTGTCTGATTGAGGTAAGAGCCACACTGCCTTTACCCTAACAAAAAGCCTTGCCAAAGTGATCTAGTAAAAAAGCCTTCATTCCCTTGCCAAGAGACATGCTACAATTACGTGCGGCACATACATGAAATCTCTTCACCATGGAGTTCTTAGCCTCCATATTTTCCACCAAGCTTAATACACCCCTGCACTCCAAGTATTAGTAATATTGCAATACTATATATGATCTCATACTCTAATGTTACTACACTCACACTAACAGAAATTCCGCCACCTCCTCTAGGTCAAACTTCACAATTTTTCACTCAACCTTTGATGTAGAAAATTCATCTAACCACTCCTGTAATGCCCAATCTTTCCACACATGGAGCTGATGATTGTCATCCCATACGATGAACATTTTTTCCTTCATGTGAGAGAGCTCGGGAATCTCTCTAATTTGGTCATCAAACATACCCGGCATCAATAACTCACTTCCATAAGTGCCATGTCTATCGAGTGGTATAGGATCTTGCCCAAGAAAAGCTTCGGACATAATGAAACGGACCATTATGAGCTGGTAACCTCTTTCGTCTATAGAGGTCATGATTTGTGCCACACAATCATTGTTTGTTCTAATGGTCGGATTGGCCAAAACATGACAAAGAGGGACTCGTGGAAATAGGTGATTGTATGGCACAACATGTGCATCAATCCAGTGTGAAGAAATGTGGCTATCAACCACAAATCCAAAGAGATTAGTAAGAGGGTCATTAACCATGTTTTGCACTTCTATGGACGTCAACGCGATTGTAGCCTGACGGAGCTACCTGTATAGCTATCAATATGGACGCTCCAACCGTAGATGTCGTCGCAAAAGAGGAACTGCTCTCTTGAGTGGAGTGGATTGGAATTTTTCTTGGCATTCCACGCCTTTAGACTGATTCCTCATTTGAATTGGTATTTCTTTATAATGGGGGTGGCAAAAACAAGAGAGAGAATTCAACAAGTGAGGGAGAAAAATATACAGAACGAGGAAGCTTATGGCTTTGAGGAGAAAGGTGGAGAGTGAGAGTGCTCAAAAAATTATCTGGAAGGGGTGCCCCCTTTTATAGGCAAGGGGGGAGAGGGGGAGGTTTGAGAGAAAAGAGAGTGAAATTTTGAGAGTGAAAGTTTGAGAGAAAAGACAGTGGAAAGGAAGAGCAAAGGTTATAGCAAAGGGAGAAGGAGAGAGCAGTGAAATGAAAAAGAGAAGCTGTTATGGAGGAGTTCACTAACACTTATGGCTTTGAAGAGAAAGGTGGAGTGTGAGAGTGAGAAAAAAAAATGATAACGGGGAACGCTTTTATAAGCACGGGCGGGGGGGGGGGGAGGAGGATGACCACATCGATTTCGAGGAGTCTGCATTTGATGCCTAGCATGGGCCACCGTAGGACCCCCATGACTGCGTGGATCATGGTCACCCACAGTCCATGTGGCCACCGTATTTGTGGGGGTCTCTCAAAGAGAGAGAGAGAGAGAGAGAGAGAGAGAGAGAGAGAGAGAGAGAGAGAGAGAGAGAGAGAGAGAGAGAGAGAGAGAGAGAGAGAGAGAGAGAGAGAGAGAGAGAGAGAGAGAGAGAGAGAGAGAGAGAGAGAGAGAGAGAGAGTGTATTATTGTCCATGGAGGTCAAATATGACCCATGGGACCAGATACAAAGCTTTACAGTAGCATGCTTATACGTGAAGACATGAGATACATATCAGTTAAGGACTGAGGATCCATTGGGAGGATAAAAGAAAAGGAACAAAAACCTAAGGGTGAGCAGTTGGGGGAAGAGCCCCTTTTGAAGTTCGAAACTCATGGATGATAGTTTTACCGCCTCAATACACTGCCCATTTACCTTTTTGCGGGCTTCAGACATCTTCTTGAGCTCGTCCTTTTTAATTTTAAGTTGATTCATGGTTAGCTCCTCAGTAATCCAAAGCTTGGTTCCTTTGAGGAGAAAGGATTGACGTAAAAGCTTCACCCGCTCCTCTTTGTTCTTGAAAGTAAGGACACAATGCTCGGGATGCACATGTCGATGTGTATCATTGATCCAAGCGACGGTCTCTGGCTTGATGTTGACTGGCTCAATAATGTTGTTGAGTTTGGTGATTGCCTCTTCAAGGGTGTCCTCAACAGTGCACCATTGCGAGGGGAGCCCACCAATGTGGACTTTGAGGACATTATCTTCTTGAAATTTGTGTTCACACAGCTCTTTGTTACACAAGTCTTCACTTGGGTGATGGTTGTTGAATGAGCTTGGCTAACCTTAGCCTCAACCTCGTTTACCTTGTCGGTGGTGAGGTCAACCATAGAATTGAATCTTTCTTCTAATCTGCTGAGGCGAGATTTGAGTTCAAAGTTTTCTTCCAAGACTTGATCAAGAATTGCTTGAAGTTGCGTGATGCGATCGAGTTTGCTAGGGGGGCTGCTAGCACCACTGCAAGACTTGATCGTGTTTTGGCAGGGGTCTTTGGGGTAGTCATCCCTATGATTGGGGAGGTAGAGAGGTACCACTGCTGGATTTGCAAATGCCAAACAAAACCTTTGAAATTGCTCAAAACTTCGTGCACCCTCTCTGCATACTCCTTGCTGATGACCTGCTACAGTTAAGCCTACATAGGCCACATCCTGCCGAGAGCCTCAATCCATTGCCTGTGGAGCAAGGTTGCAACCTAATGTTGAGACAACCAAAACGCTGTCGCCAATCCCAACCTGATGACCTTTTTATGTGTTCAAGAAATGTACTTCTTAACTGTGTGTGGAGCGAGGCCACAACCTGCAGGCCTGTTGAGACCACCAAAACGCTGTCGTCTATGGACTGCAAAAACTACAATGAGCTTCTTGTCTGTGGGCTTAGGTGTAAGGAGGGGCTAGATCCAAACGCCCTCCCGTAGAGCTGCCCCTCACCCAGGGGAGGACAACCTCATGGCGAGATGGCCTGCTGAGAGAGAGAGAGAGAGAGAGAGAGAGAGAGAGAGAGAGAGAGAGAGAGAGAGAGAGAGAGAGAGAGAGAGAGAGAGAGAGAGAGAGAGAGAGAGAGAGAGAGAGAGAGAGAGAGAGAGAGGAGAGATAGAAAGAGAGAGGAAAGGAGAGAAAGAGATAGATAGATAGATAGATAGAGAGAGAGAGAGAGAGAGAGAGAGAGAGAGAGAGAGAGAGAGAGAGAGAGAGAGAGAGAGAGAGAGAGAGAGAGAGAGAGAGAGAAAGAGAGAGGAAAGGAGAGAAAGAGATATATAGATAGAGAGATAGAGAGAGAGAGAGAGAGAGAGAGGAGAGGGAATACAGTTTTTTAAAAATTAAATTAATTTGGATTTTAGAAAAGTATTAATTAATACTAAAAGCCATTAGGATTAATATAAAATACTCTTAACTCTTTTAAACACAATTAGACACTTCCACTCTCATTTTTTCACTCTATTGCTTACTTTTTTGACTTTGCTATCAAGTTATGCACTATAGTCTTCCCTTATTTTGGGAAGATCGGTTTTGGGGTTAGATATCTGCAAGAGCATGTTGCGACGCAAACATTTAGTGCTCTACATGCCATTAGCATGCTTGGGAGTAAAGAGTTGACAATGCCACTAGAGAAAACAAACAATCACTTTAGGAAAGGAGTTTTATGCTCGAGACAAATCTCTGCACATGGAATTGATGCGATTGGCATGGATATGCTGGCAGAGATTACACGTTTGTCATTAGCCTTCAGGACTCTCATGTATGACCTCTTAGTGTCAAGACCCGACATAGCAGCTACAGTGGGAGCGTTTGCAGTTGGGGTCATCAGTTGTTCGATGATTGACACTAGCATGATGCATCATGGAGCGGTGCAGGTCATTACAAGATATACACTTCCGCACAGGGATATACGCTTTTGCACACCATCTCGAGCCTACACAACGGCATGCATTGGCTTGGAGAGAGTCAATGGGCATAGGTTGAGACGAGTTTCCTCCCTTACCTACTGTACATACAACTAACTCCTATAGTAGTACCACTTATCGACACATTCACCTTTAAGTGGGAGATTGTTGGGGTGAATGCGGTGTGCCTCTTACCCCGGTCAGACACGCCAGAGTCGTCCGACCACCCATTACTTGTACACACCTTATTCTTTATTAGATAGAAGAATAAAGGGCTCTCTCACACACATTGTGTTGAGTTTCTCCCCCCACATCCTGTGTTCTCTCTTTCTTTCCCCTTCTCATTCTCCGCACATGCACTACATTCATAATTTTATGCCCTGGAAACCAACTAAATGAATCACACATAGTGCAGAGGAGAAGCCGCATTTTGCATGTACAATTCAATGCTTGCTATACAGGTATTGGATTGAAGGGCTTCTAGTTATTCCGTTATATGATTGTCAAGCAAAAAATGTGGCAGCAGACAACGATGGGTTTAAATTTGATAGTGACATGATCCGAGAACCACTCCGGGAGCTGTCATGGATGCCAGACAGCATGGGAGCACCATTTTGGCCTAGAGTGGAGAAGAGCAAGTTCTTTGCTCGGTAAGTCAAGGGGGACTTCTTTGCTCGATAGTTTTCATTGCAATGGCCGGTAATGTTTGTGCTCCTCTAAACAGGTAGTTGTTGGTGGTTAAGCTTGTTTCTTGACGTATATCATGATGTTTGAGAAGACTGCATGTGCAATGATTCGAGTGTATTTTTATGGTTGTGTATGAGTGTACATGAGTGAGGCAAAGACTCACCTTGGTTGTAGCATTGTCCAATTGGTGATTATTTTGTTGCTCAACTTAGATTATGATGTTCGAAAGAGTGTGTGCATGTATGTGTGTGCATGCCCAATGATTCGGGCCTATTTATGTGCTTGTATGATTGTACATGAAAGAGGAAAAAAAAGAGAGAGATTTGTTAATGATGGATGTTTGATCGAGGTGTGTTTGCCAAGAGATAAATTCAATGTGTGTGTGTGTGTGTGTGTGTGTGTGTGTGTGTGAGAGAGAGAGAGAGAGAGAGAGAGAGAGAGAGAGAGTTATGGGTACATATTGCTATGTGATAAGGGTGAGAGAGAGAGAGAGAGGAGAAGGAGAAGAGAGAGAAGAATTTTAACATTGTAGGAAACCATCACAAGAGACAGTAAAGATCTATCCACGATGAGGAGAGTTGAAAGAGAGAAAAGGCATAACCAATCTACCATTGGGTTTTTAGCACACATACACCTACCGGCACAACACACACACACACACTTGAGAGAGAGAGAGAGAGAGAGAGAGAGAGAGAGAGAGGGAGAGAGAGAAAGAATCTTTTTGAAATATGCTCATCGGATTCCAAAAAGGTGCTCGCCAAAAAATGCTCGCCAAAAAATTATGTCCCATGCCACGCCCACTACCTAATATATGGGGTGGTCAAAATCATTGCAAAAATTTCATGTCTTAACAAATCCAAAAGAGATCTTGAAATAGGTCAGCGAGGGTTGGCCACAAGGAGTAACATTGGCAAGTTTGCTTGTAACAAGTCAACAAGAATGAGCTTGTGAAGAACCATGTCTCTTCAAAAATCTGTATGGGAACCACAACTAACACACAAGATGGCTTGATTTTTACCTTCCATGAAAAATCTTGAAGCATAACTAGTGCCAAAATTGAGCTGTAGACGAAGTTCCTCTACAACACGACCTAAAAAGAAGCCCTCTTCAAGCTATGAGCTATTCTCTTCCTCCCATCACCAGCATAGGTGGCTTGTGTGTCACCATATTCATGAAATGGGTGTTCACACTAAAGATAAAATTTTGAAGTCTTGGGCTTTGATGTAAGCCTTTTACCTTTATTGGAGTCCATTCATATGCTAAACTTCAGAATGCTTTCATGCTATAGTCAGACAACAAACTTGTGCAATCGTAGGAATACAATCTATAGACTTTAGGTTCTTTAACAAATTTTAGAGTCAACATTTTACCCTTCATAGCTTCAAAAAAGGTTAAGTTAAAAAAACTCTTTAAAATAAAAAAAATTGTATTTGATTTTTTTATTTTTTCTTTTGAGCTTTTCTTACTTATTTTATTTTAAAATGTCTTATTTATTTATATTTATATTTGTTACAAAATCCAAAAAAATAAAAAAATTTGTATTTCTCTCGATCATGTTATAAAGCTAGACTACCTACGACCCAATCAAGTCATAAATCACCTCCTAGACCCATGAGTGATTGTGATCCTCCACGAGAGATTCCTAGGATTATGCCACCGCTAGATGTAGCTCAAGAGCTTAGCCTACCATAGAGTGAGTTTCATAGCTTATATCAATATGAGACTGAGCATGAGACTAATGACATAGAGCCGGCATGTGTTCCTCACCATCTTGATATTCAGTAGAGTGACACATTATTGAGTGATTCGTCTACATAGCAACCACATCATACAGATGTTGTCGTAGAGCCATCATTTCTTGTAGAGACACAACCACATTCCCCGATCATAGAGCGAAGATACGACTTGTGAGACATCGTCACATCAGGCTCCTATAGACCATGTTGATGAGACCATAGTAGAGGCTACACCACAAATATCAGAGCCATTGGAGCCTAGTTTGACCTCTACACCCAATGTAGTGCTACTTTAGTAGGGCACACAAGAGATTCTAGCCATAGCATGACTCATAGAGCTTACCAAAGGACTAGATAAATTTATGTTCCCCGTCAAGAGCTTCATGATAGATGTTTTTCTAGTGACAACACAGTTATGTGGATAGCAAGCCATAGAGCACATGATGGTGCATCATATGGATGGCTAGCTTTGAGACAATCACTAGAGGCACATGGATTTTTTGAGGGACATAGACATGTTTGGGCTCCTAGAGTTCGTGTAGTAGCACACTCCATGATGAGTGCTCATAGTTCTTCTACCCTTCCTAGAGCGGATACAATACAACAGAGATGTCTAATAGAGGGACCATGACAGTATACGAGACGTTCACGATGACATTAGCCAGTCGATGAACATTAGATAGAGAGCTAGAAAATTGCAAATTTTTTGTTTGGAGAGAGTTCTCTCATACCTTCTAGTTTCACTAGACCCTTGACTTGTGCAGATTGACTATGGTGTACTAGACACATGCACATATACTAAAGGTACTTTTTTCCCTTTGGGTTTTGTCCCTCTAGGCATCCAGGTATGAGACCTTAGTATATGATTTCTTTTTATTTGTATTTAGGTAATAAAACTCTCATTTGTATGTTGACACACCTTTCAAGGTGGTAGTGTTTTGTTTATGATTTTGCATCATAGATGGACTTTAGCTTTCGTGCAGCATGGATAGATCAAGCTCCAACATTGCATGATTATTTCCACAGCTATAGGAGAGGCATCACATACTCCAGGTGTACAAATTTCCATGATTCATGTTTGTAAATATTTACATTTGCTGATTGTGGTTTTCAATGGCTTGATTGAGTGCATTTAGTTATGTTTTCCTATCTGCCATTGAAGATGGGTAAATTTGTCTTTGCTTTAGTTGATTGACTTAGAGTTTAGTCTTATAGACGAGCCTTGAGGTTAGGAGGCCGTGACTTTAGGTTAACTCATTTACTTGACTGCTAGTCCTAGTTGGCAAAATTATTTGAGTGTTCGAAACCTTAGGAGTGTTCTAGGCATAGAGAGGCTTTCTCACTTAAACAACAAAGGACACTAGTGAGAATACAAAGGAAATAGAAGCAAAAAAAAAAGTGCCAAGAATGTAAAATCTTAAGCTGGAAGAGAAATCCTCAAACCGATGGATCAAAACCCAGCTAGTGCATGGAGGCATGGAGTCAAAGAATATGCAAGAAGTAGGCCCTAATCAAGAGAAGAAGAAGGGAATGCAATGCTAATAGCGTGCTACTCAATGCCTACTCTCTAATCCCACAATCAAGAGGACAACAATGCACACACTCATTAATCACTCACACACATAGATTAAAAGCTCAAATAGCTCACAAATCAAGCAAAGGAGAAGAGAAATGAGAGCAAAAAGCAATACTTAGAGACTAATTAACACTTAAACACACACCATTAATGCAAATGACAAAGAGATTGAAGAAGAAGTCACTTAATTATCAATTGCATGCCATCAAAAAAGTGGAAGCACAAGAGGAAGCTCCACTACACGCATCACCATCTCCACCTTCTTCACAAGATTTCCAAGAAAGCTCTACTCTCAAAAGCATAAGTAAAAAATGACATAATTTTTACTTTCATACCAAGGCATAAAAAACATGTCCGGTGTCATGCAGCTCCACTTCCATGATGAGAAAAAGAATAGAAGATGTGCTTGATTGAAGCTTACAAGATTATTGATTAGTGTTCAAAGCTTGATAACAAGATACTTTTATGCTAAATGTATGCCAAATGCATCTTTAAGGGGCTCAAATTTGTCTTGTTAATGCTAAAAGAGAGTATGCTTGAAATGATCACAAATGGGATTTTATGGACTAGAATTGAAGTACTCAAAGTGCTTTCAGACCCTTCTTTATGCCTCGTCGATTGGGGCCACGATGAGGAAGTTATACTAGTTTAAAGTTTGAGCAGTTTAAAGATCTATACCAGATTGGGCAACTGCAGATGAAAGATGGGAGAAGAAGAGAATGCATGAGTTTGAAGTGCTCATCATATGATGCACGTCGATCCTTTTAGATCGAAATTGGAGTTTTGCCAAATTATTATTGGTTGAAGTGTTGGGGTATAGGCGTCTGTGCCTTGCCCGGCCTCCCAGAGTCTGGGCACCCACTGACTTGTATACCTTATACATAGCATAAGTGTATAGGGGGATGCTCACTCTTTTGTGTCTCCCCACCCATATCTGTGTGTCGTGTGTCTCCTTCTCTCTCTCACTCTCCGTCTGTGGTGCTCCCCGATCCCCTTCAATTGGTATCAGAGAGTAGATGCGGAGGGAGCGCGTGTGTGCACAGTCATGACGGCTTTGAGAGCTTTGAGGCGATAGCTCGCTCGCTCTCGACGGTAGAGAGATTAAGAAATCTTGGAAGCTTTGTGAGAATGCAATGGGAGCTTGTGAGCTCAGTTGAGAGTGATGTATGCTCTTGTGGAAGCTCAGAAAGGAGTGTGGAAGATTGTGTGTAAGTGAAGGTGCTGCCCTTAAACTGTGTGCGCAGCAGCACTGTTTTCAGATTCGTTTTTCTCCTTGTAGAATGCAGATCTGAGAATTATGTTTTGCGATGCCCATCCGTTTCGACGTGGTCTACAACTTTGCAGAAGAAACGTTTTGCAAATTCCTCACCGTTTTGCTGATATTCAGCTCAGACTGACTGTATACAGAAATTCCAGATTTTCTGTTGTCGCATTGTGTGCGAGTGTGATGCACTTTTGGAAGCACGGGAGATGCTTGAAGTTGAGTGCATAAATTCTGAGCTGAAGATGCAATTGCAGCTTGTGTTAAGCTTGTGGTTTGAGGGTTTTTGGTAGACTTGGGCAACGAAGTACGGAGGCGTTTACACACCACCGAAGCGGTCTCTTGAGAGACGCAGTTTTTTGGAGCACACAGGTGGAGCTTCTTTCACTGGTTTTCACAAAATACTTTGGCAGTGATTTTGTTCTTGGATTCATGGTCTTTGTGGATGGTTTGCATATGGTTATGGCACATGGTTGATGCCCATTATACATGCATTTTGGCGAGCACTTTCAAGTGCCGGTAAGCTCTCTTGAGAGCATTGTTTTCGCATTGATCAAGTTTCCGGATTGCAAATCTTTTGGCGTTTGCTTATACGCAGTCACTCCGTTGATGTACGTTGAGTGCGGATTGCCATTGTATGTGAAAATGTGGAGCCATTTTGGCATTTCTACTCATTGGCATTGAGTAGTGTTATGGATTTGTGTATTTGTTTATGGCTGAGATTATTTGAGATTTGGCTCAATTTATAGAAGAAACTCTGTTGGATTTTATCCAGGTTCTCGCCATAGCTTCTACGTATCCGTAGGTTGCTCTTTGACAGTTTAGTGGTTGAGTTTACTCCCACTTTGACAGGTGATTTTCAGTCATCATTTGGTTGGAGTTTGGAGTCACTTGTGTATGCCCTTGTGTGCCGTATTTCGTATTGCGCATAGCGACAGATCTTGCAAGGTTTTGCAAAATGTTGCTATAGTTATCTGGCAGACATTTGGTCATCGATTGAAAGGTATTTTGGCAGCAATCATCACTCACATGTATGTCATTTGAGGTGCCGTTGAGTGGTACTCCGGCAAGAGCGGGTATGCTCATATGTATGACTTTGTGAGGTGATTCCGGTCGAGTTTATTCCCGGATTGGCCATTGTGGCATATATTATTTTCTCTTTGAGGTTTACTGTTGAGATTTTGCTCCAGTTACAAAGGAGACTCTGCCAATATTTTGTCAGATATTTATGCGCGATTGAGTCATATTGACTTGTGATTTTGTGCAAGGCTTTGCACGGTTATTGGTGCAACTTTGCATCAGATTTTACAGCCATATTTGCAGACTTTTGTTGATGCGATTCGAGCCAGTTTAGGGCTGATTTGGTTGACATTGCGGGAGCTCTATTTTGGAGTGTGTCTCACAGGTTTTACATTGTGTTTCTGGCCATATTTGTAGACAGTTTCCAGGTGTTGTTGGTGAGGTGGTTTTGCTTTCTAGTTTGCTACATTGTGCTCATGGCAGAGACAGGTGATCGATCAGATTGTGACCTCTCACAAATGCGTGTGTTTGATGGGTCAGACTTTGCGGCATGGAGAGAGTGTATGCTTGATGCATTGACACAGCGAGGGTTGCATCGACCATTGAGTGGTGATGCAGGTAGACCTTCAAACATGTATGACGATCAGTGGCAGGAGCTAGAGGAGATGGCACTATCTACGCTCTCTTTGCACCTTGCGGAATCTGTATATGCTCTTGTTATGTATGAGACTACTTCGAGAGCACTTTGGCGCAGATTACATGATATGTATGATAGATCTGAGTCATCACAGACTCGTGTGAGACATGTACATTCACGAGCACGCCGATAGGTGACATGTTGGTATTGTGGTCATTCTGGACATGTTAGACGGCGTTGTTTTCGTCGTATGCGACATCGTAGGAGACATGGCAGTCTCAGAGATGTATGTAGTGATGCCATGGACTCAGTTGCTTTGACAGTTGAGGCACATGTAGTGTCGGAGTATACTAGTGACGGGGATGTCACTTTTACCTAGAGCTATGCACGAGATGCTATACATGTGGATAGTGCACTCCCTTCGCAGTGGTTGCTAGACGCAGATGCTATGTTTCATGTCACGCCGCATCGTGCATGGTTTTGTAGCTATTCTAGCGGGATGCTTGGCAGTGTACGTTTGACCGATGGATCGGTGCATGCGATAGCAGGTGCAGGAGATGTGAGACTTTCATTACCGAGTGGTGCATCTTACTTGTTACAACATGTGCGCTATGTACCAGATTTGACAGTGAGTTTGATCTCGATTGGTCAGCTTAGAGATTGTGGATGTCAGATTTCGCTACGAGAGCGAGATTTTGTGATGCATTTGGGTTCGCTAGTGATTGCGAGAGGTGCCAGGAGTGGTACAGGTTACCCATTGCATGTGGATCACGCGAGAGACGGTGCTGTCTCTGTGATCATGCAGCCAGGTAGAGAGCGAGAGAGCAGGCGAGTCTCTTTTGCTTGTGGGTTGTAGGATGCTTTGCATGGAGTCCAGAGTAGTGAGCTCGTTGTGCACACAGTTGGGGCACGACTTGAGCAGTCACACAGAGAGGTGACAGAGTCAGACATGCATGTTTTGCTAATGACTGAGCAAAGCAGAGAGTCATTTGTGCGAGATACTTCTATGCAGGATAGATAGGTAGAGCGGTCTTGCTCTAGTGAGTCACAACAGGAGGACGTTGTGCAAGAGTCTATGCATACGGAGTTAGAGCATGAGAGCTCTAGTGAGTCACAACAGATTGAGTGGTCATGTTTGCAGTGGATGATTGCAGAGGAGGCTGAGACGTCAGCGATTATGCAATCATTCCTTTCTATGCTCGAAAGTGAGCATGGGGATATAGTTGTGCAGGATATGTCTTCCAGCAGACACCTAGAGCAGCTGGTTTGCTCTGAGGTTGCACGACAGGTTGATGCGTCTTTTGTGGATAGTCAGGAGATGCATGTGGCTGATACGCCTTGTCAGTCAGAGATGCCTATTGCCAGGGATATATATGTTGATGCATGCTCCGTAGAGCTAGCAGGGCCCGCTAGCATTGCATCGGCATTCGGTTGTCTCATGTATGAGATGTTGATCTTGAGACCGGATATCGCAGCTACAGTGGGAGCATTTGCAGTTGGGGTTGTCAGTCGTTTGTTGACTGATGATGGCATAGTGCACGAGGGAGATATGCAGGTATTGCGTACATACTTGCAATACGTGTGCGGTACGTGTGGTGGTGTATGGACTTACACGGGAGTAGGATAGCTAGATGCACACGATCAGAGCCAGCCAGTGGGCATCGGTTGAGAGCGGTTTTCTCTCGCCTTTTGTAGTCTTTAGACTAGGTTCTCTTGCTTAAAGGCACAGTCGCCTTTAAGTGGGAGGTTGTTGGGGTATAGGCGTCTGTGCCTTGCCCGGCCTCCCAGAGTCTGGGCGCCCACTGACTTGTATACCTTATACATAGCATAAGTGTATAAGGGGCTGCTCACTCTTTTGTGTCTCCCCACCCATATATGTGTGTCGTGTGTCTCCTTCTCTCTCTCACTCTCCGTCTGTGGTGCTCCCCGATCCCCTTCATGCAGTTTCATCGAGGGTCTGTTTTGTACCAGTTTGGTCACCTCAATTGGTGTGTCACTTGGAGTTTTTCAAGCTTTGCCATGATTTGTATGCATTCTACGGGGCAAGTGAAGGCTATGGGAGCTTACAGCTTGTCAATCGGGTATCGGATTATCAAGATACTGATGGCTGGAGTCAGTAGTAGTTGCAGGCGGGATGGTATCAGATGGTTTTCTGCCATTTTGGTGGTCTCGATTGGCGAGCACGGCAAACTCAAGGTGCAGTGGGATCACATGGCTTGAGGTGGACAAATAGGAGTTTTGGTGAGAATTTACAGCTCGACAAAAGGAGCTTTGGGCACTCTGTGGCAAGCAATTGAAATATATATTTTATCGATGTTTTTTTTGGGAGGTTTTGATAGCTTTTGGAAATCCTTGGAGGAGGGGTGCTCTTGGGCTACCACGTGGCAGGGGGCATGAGCCCATATGCGCAACGAGAGCCAAAACTTAGTGGTGTATATAATGCAGTGAGGCCCCATTGTGGGTAAGTGAATGGGAGAGAGAGCTTGGGCTCTCGTGAGCTATGGTAGACGTCATCTGGCGTTGCGGTGGTGGCGCTGACGAGCGGACACGGGCAGGCATGGCAACGATGTGGCCGATTTTATCGGGGATGGTGACACTAGGGGCAGCCGATTTTGGAACGTGGTCCTGTTGACGTGGAAGTTCCTGCCAAGGGTGGCTTCACATGCCCAATAGTTTTGAAAGCTAAGTGGGGGAACACCGACGGCGCCTTCGGTGCCCCACCCAAGAGCTTGTGCATGCGTATCTTGAAGCTCAAGCCAATGCCTAAAATAGGCAGCCTTCACATGCAGGTCAAGCTTAGAATAGAAAAAACTCGAGAAAAAGGGGGGACTTTGCCCACGCCAAGGGGACAATCTTTTAGAGGAAAGAGAGGAGAAAAGAGAGAGCTTGAAGAGCAGATTCTTTTAGCAAGCAAGGGGAGAGTTCCCTTGAGAAAGGATAGGATTTTCCTTGGCAATCGAGAGAGGGAGATTGAGCAAGAGTTCTTTGCGATTAGGAGGACGGTTTCCTTTACGTGCAAAGGAGTTGTCTTTTGTACCAAGAAGTTTTCGGAGCAAGGAAGCAGGAAAGGAGAAACTTTTGTAAGCAAAGGAAGCATAGGCGAAGCTTCGCCGTTGTTTTCTTCTTTGACATCATTAAAAGAATTACAATTATCAACACCGAGCATCGATGGACGCTCGAACTAAGTGCAGGCTAAATTAATTTGGCTTAGCTTTTGTAAAGGGAGTTTAAACTCCTTAATCTAAAATTAACTAAGTTTATGATGTTGTTAACATCACTCCTTGACAAACGTGTGTCAGTTCTTTATAGTGTTAGCAAAATCAATTGGTTTCGTGTTTTGCTTGCATTTTCAAGAAATAATTACTCTATTATGCAGTGTGGTATACCCTTTCTCTCTCTTTTTCCACAGCTAGCACTCCAACACTGATCCGGCTTGCCTCCTTAGCCCAATAATCCCTGACAACTTGGTGAACCAGATGTGAAATCGAGCCGGAGTGGAATTTTTTTTTGGAGAAAGATGTCTACACCGTAAGAGACATCCATGCAATGTATGATGCAACAGTTTGCAACGTATATGCAACAACAACAGGTTACCCAACAACAGTATTATCTGCAAGAGTGGATTTGTAAATCTTGACAAACGATCACAAATAAATTACAGTGGTTTGAAGGCCAAGATATTAGCAAATTTTGTAATATCTATGAGCAGGCAATGGAAGATAATGGGATTGAGGATCAAAATGCAATCGAAAGGTTTCACATAATTGTAGTGCCTAAACTTAGGGCTCGGATTCAAGTGGCCCATGTACCGGATTGGCAAGAGTTCAAGAAGGCACTGCAAGAGGAATATTTTCTCGAAGACTCTCAGAGGGTAATCGGACAAAGATTCATGAAGTGGGTACAGAAGGAGAACAAAAACTTATGTGTACAAGAGATGCTATGGAAATTTGAGAAGAAATTTGACCAGTTATCCTCGACAGAGTAGCGTTCGATGAAAGATCAAAAGGTTGAATTGTTTATTCAGGCTACTGATCCACGAATTTAGAAGATTTTAGTACAATTGTTGGAGTGTTCAATAGGTGAACTGGGATTAACGTTGTTAGGAGTTTTTTGGAAGAAGTGATTGCGCATATGTACATACACGTGTATGGTGCATCAAATAAAGAATTGCCCATTTTCCAGAGCCAGGTGGTTACGTGGGGCCCACATGTGTACAGGTAGGACAACATGTACATAGTGCATCAATTTTCACTATCACCAGTACCAGTATGTTTTTTCTATAATAACGAGGAGTTGATAGCAGGTAAAAATTCTCGAGGAAGCTATCCGCGGGCCGACGACATGAGGTAACCAGGTGCGTCAGATGGCATCTAGTGGCGTCAGGAGGTCGAATGGGGTCAAGACTTGCACGTGGATAAGTACGGACACAATGTGGGTGTTTTTTTGTGATAATTATGCAAAAAGATAATCATGAGGACTATATTTGGGGGCCACTTCACGTGATTACAAAATGCATTATTGAAAAAAGCTGAGTGCCAAGTGTGCATATGATGCAAAAAGGTGACAAAAATGCACTGTGTGGCCAGTTTTTTGGTCTGCTTGGGGTCCGTTTGAGGTCAACTAAAAGGCCAAGGTTTCCCAAGGGATAAAGTGATGTGTGGACACTAAAAAACCTGAGAAAAAGACCAACAAAATGTGGAGAGAAGAGCAGAAATAGTCGCAACTCAATTTTTGCTGTTTTTGGAGCCTATTTTGGCCATAAACTGCTCATCCGAGGTCGCATTTGAGCGCTTTGATATTGTAGAGTGGGGTTTTTGGCTGCTCCGGACGCAATGGAAATGTCCATTTTGCCAAATTCTTCACTTTTACCTGCTGTTTTGAGTGTGTAAGTTTCTCTTGAGAGCGAAGCCTCTGTTCAAATTTGTGATTATATCTGACATATTTCATCCATATTGTGTGAGCTATTTGCCCCATTGATGTTGGCCCAAGCTCAATTGTATCTAAAAATCAGAAATTCTCCTCTTTTGAGCTGAGTTTTTTTTGGGTGTGTGTGTGTGTGTGTGTCTCTCTCTCTTTGTGTTGAGTGGGCATATGGATAGTTTCTCTCCTCTCACTCCATCGACGTGTTCCCTATCTCGGCTAGGTGGGTTGTGTAAGCCGAGTGGTGCCCCATAGTGTGTGTATGTGTGTGTATGTTGGCGGATACGCCGCAACGGACGTCAGCACATTAAGAACTCACCTAACAAGATTTGTCAGCTAAGGACAAAGCTCGACCCGCAGGCGCGTGGAAGCAAGCATAGGGTGTCAATCTATACTCGACCGACTCTTGACTAATTCCTACAGAGGTCTCTACCCAATGTCTAAGCTACAGCCTTCAGGAGTGCATAAGAGGAGATTTCCTACAACGCTTCCAAGAGCCAAATACCCATCAAACGTTCTCGAAACGCCCTACTAACACCAATAGGTCACTCTCCCTAAGGTCCATGAACCAAAATCCCAACCCTAAACATCTGGTGCAAAATCACGTAGGATGTCTGGTCGAAATTTTCAGGTCGTCATTTCTGAAAACAAGTGCCTAATGTGTAGCTCTACTCAATGTGAACACATGGATATGCTGAAATGCAAAAACGGATAACGTATGCTCACCGAATCACCAGATGTAGCTCGTGGGTTGAGTTTGCAAAACCAGACCGTACACCTGCAATGTAGGGATTGACACGTAGCTCTCGTCGGGGGCAACACGCTGCACTTCTCTGCACTCGATTCCGACCACCGGTGCACTCGTAGCGTTAAGATGAAACTCTCACTCTCTCTCTCTCTCTCGTACACAGTACGCTCACTCACATATAGAAATTTTTTTAAAATGACAAAGGTTCTTTTATTAAGATCAAAAGTGGTATAAATACCTTACAATCTCAAACTCTAATGTTCCAATTTAACCATCTACTCAATCTAAATGTCAAAAATGGGATACAATTTGGAAGCTTCTGTAAGCCCCACAATTTACAAGGGTGAAATGTCGGTTTTTCTCAATTAAAGAATAATTACAAAAAATAATATTCCGCCGAGCAATCATTCTCTGTAGGGTGTGTCCAGCTGCTAACACTCCCCCCCTCCTTGTTCATGTCATCCCCGACATGGCAGTTGAGCTACTTCTTCAGTGTAGGCTCTCGCGCATCTTTAGAAAGGACTCATATCGCGCATGCTGAGCCAGTAGCGTCGGGCTGAATATATCTGTGCTGATGGTGAAGAATCCTATGTAGAAGGCTTCTTCAAAGGCCTGGAGGTGATAAGAAGGCAAAAACATAATCCTCTGATATAGCGCATGTATCACCTCGTGAGAAGGCTGAGCAGACAGATCGTAGCACATCTATATGTATCTTGGAAGAAAAAGATATCGTCTATCGCCTGGCTTGGTTTGAAGGTTTCGAAGACTGCCAAAAGGGTTTTACATATTTTTCTCATCATGATGCAAGATAGGTCAGGCGAGCCAGTGAACAATTTGATGGCGCCCGTTAGGGTTTTCACCATGTATTGCTCACTCATTCTCTCAGCTGCCTTCAAGCTTGGCAGCTTCGCGTAATTGAGCCAAGTGGGTTGGCTTCTCTGCAATAGTTCTTGGGCCTTCCATGTCCGCATCCTTGGTAGAGGGCAAAAACTGAGGTTGTCTCTAATCACTTTAGGTGCCTCTACTAGATGGACTAAATATTGTGGATATTTTGTGAGCCATGCCTTTCTCCACTTGGGTTGAGAATCCACTATCAGCTTGACCCCTTCAGGTTTGGAGATATCTGCTTTGTACAATGGCACTGTTGGCTCCTCTTTTATCCATTTGTTGATAGTAGCAGCTTCATACTTTAGCAGAGGATATGGGAGAGAAGGCTGTAGCCATTCACGCGGAAGGTTACTGGCATCTATCTTCTGAATAGTCATTGATTTAAACACCCTCTGCTCCCACTCCAATGCTTCTCTGGCTGTGTCTTTTACTGCCGCTTCTATGGCCTTCTGCAGCTTTTCCTCTTCTTCTTGTGTCAGATCCTGGGGTTCTTGAAAGGGTCCCACAAGGATGTCCTCTTGTATGGTGGTGTCCACTGGATCTGACACATTCTCTATGTCGATTCCTTCCGTTGCTGCTGACCCGGTGCTAAACTATTGCTCTTCCATTTCCTGTTGGCCTTTCAGCTCATCTATCTCCTGTTTAAATGCCCTCTTTGCTTCTTCCGCTTGATCTCCCATGTTCACTAGGAGGTCGTTCAGATCTGCATTGATTTTCTCCGCCTCCTCGAGCTTTCTCTTGATGTCTTCGTTTTCTGCTTGCCATCTCTGAAATTCTTCGTCTATCTTTCTTTTCACGGCTTCTAGCTCATTCTGCATGGCCTGGTTCTCTTCTTCCAAGCGGTTTTGCATTACCATAGATCCCTCAGCCAGCATCAGCCTTTGCCTTTTCTCTAATGTCAGCTCCTTTGGAGTTCCTTCATTTGCTCTTCATACAACTCACTCTCTGAAGTTGTGCCAGTCGAGCTAGCAGCTCTGACTCTGGCCGGAGATGCCCTTAGCCGTTGGATGGTCTGATCTTTTACTTTAATCTGGTCTCTTAGCTCTATTACCTCATCTTGGCTTGCCTCGTGCTCTATCTTTGCCTTTTCCTTGGCATTCCTCAATGTTTCCACCTCTTTGGACTTTTCCGCAAGTTGTAGAGTCAGGTTGTCTGCATCTGTCAATGTCTTGCTGATGTTCTTGTATTCTTCCTCTGCTCTTTGGAGTTTGTGTTTGGCTGCTTGATTTTGTCGTTCCATCTCCTGGCATCTTTGTAATGCCGTGTCCAGACTGGCTTGCAGCTCTGTTTGTTTCTCTATATGCTCTTGGCCTTGTTTTTGTAGTGAGTCGACTTCAGCCTTGATCTGAACTTCATTGGTTTTGAGATTATCAATCTCTTTCTCCGTGGCCAGTGATCTTGATCTGAGCCCGGTTAGCTTTTGCATCACCACATCCCAATCATTGGTTGGTGGCTGTAGGTCCACTGTATCGGTGGCCATCTCTTTCAATTCCACTAACCGAAGGCTTTGCATCTGTTCCTTCGGCCTTGTGCTTGTCAACGCAAAGGCTACCGTAACTGCCTCTTCTCAAGAATAACCCGCAGCTAGTAGATCAAGAAATATTCTAAAATTCTTTTCTTCTGGATCTAGCTTCTTCTCTTTTGGTTCGGCTTCTTCTTTCTGCTCTTCCTCTTGGCTCTTCTCTTGCTTGGAATCTTCTTGTTCATCCTCCTTTTGTTGGGTTTGTGGAGGGCTAAGGGGAGGTGGTGATGGCGGTGGGTTGGATTCCCTGCTTGACGATGGAGTTGTTGGTTTTTTCTTGAAATCTCTGTCCGCCTTGGTTTTTCTCTCTCTTTCTTGGCCTTCCTGCTCTTCTAGCAGCTACCATCGTACTTCGTCCACTTCTTCTTCTATAAAGAGACATTCGGGATATTTTCCGTTGTAGCATCTAAAATCTCAAAGTTTTTGATGTAGTCTTCAAACCGATCTCGGTGCACGATCCCGACATGGCTTCCAGGGATGGCTTCCACAACTCGCACAAATCTCCCTTGAGTGCTCTTTCGGCTCTGAAGCTTTCCATTAGTCTTTCTAGCCGCGCCACTTTTTGTGACTTGGTTTCTTTGATCGGCACTTGTAGAATTTCTTTCTTTCCTTTCTTCGGCTCTGGCGGCTCTTCTAGCACAGTCTCTAACCGGCGCTTCAAACGTGTGGCTACTCTGGGGCCCATGGGAGGTTCTTCTTCTTTATCTTCTTTCAGCTTTAGCCAATCATTCTGTGAAGGAGGTTCAGGCGAGTTTCCCTTGGCATGCACTGATCCATAGACCACTTTTGTTATCAGCTCACCAGGTACAATGTAGGTGGGATTTCTGTTCTCCATCTTCACCAGGTTGTCATGGATGTAAGCAGCATAATTGATCACTTTTGGCTTGCTCTTCTGTATTGCCCAGGTGAAGGTGGTAGCAATGGCTCTAGGTGGCATCCTGTACTTTTGTGGCCGCTTCGTACACATGTGGAAGTATTGGTTGTAGAGTTGGCTCATGATAGCCACTTTTCTGTTTGCAATATCTTCAAATGTGTAGTTGTTCTTCTTTTCCGAGTAGACTTTGACTTCGTCTCGCCTCTTTGTCACACTATCTCCTTTGTTTGAGATGTCGGATGCCACCACCCTCTCTGTGATGACAATCATGGTATCAAGCTTGCCTTGTAGATCAGTGACTCGGGCCACTCCATCTTCTTTGATAGTGGTTACAAATTTCCACACTCTTTTGATGTCCATCCCCGCTGGCAAAGCTTCAAAGTAGTTATGTAGATCCAGCTTCTCCAGGTGATCACCCATCTTGCTTCTGAAAAATTCATTGAGCTCCCGTGGTATCATGGGTAGCTCCACTGCGTTTCTTCAGGATCTTTGAATACGCCTTGGTAGATTCTCAAATCATTAGACTCTAGCAAATCATCCTGAATCCATGTGCTTGTGGGCTTCAGAGTTCCTTCTGGGATCACAAACGACTCCACTTCTTCTAAGTAGTCTTTTATTGTCATCCTCTTCTTCTTTGCAGGTGATTTTGCGGCTGCCATATATCCTGTTGCACTCAGTAGTCCAAAGTTAGCATTTTTTCCATATTAGCTGATAAACTGAGTTCTAACTATCCAAATGACTTGAAAATTGAAAATAAAGCTCAAAAGGAACTAGGGAAACTCTGCATGTGCTCACAATAGCTTTCTGGCTAAAAATTATCATTTAGACATCCTACGCGTAGGATGTCTAACTTGTCTGTTTTTGGTGAAACTTGGTGTGCTGGTGGCCCTTGACCTGTGCAACATGGCTATGTGATTGGAATTGGGTTTGGGCATCAAAAAGTGCAATTCTGGGCAGATTTAGGCTTTTGGCACACAAATTGGGTAGGATGTCCTCAATAGGTGGAAAATGATATTCAAATGGGTTGAAAGTTGATATACAGGCTTCTTGCACCATGTTAATGGCTTCCATGGAGTCAGTTCTTACACAGTAGGTCAAAATCATACTGGAGACATCCTACGCGTAGGATGTCTATTTCATCAAAATGACTTGAAGTTGGTTATGTGGGTAGCCCTTAGCATGTGGAACATGGCCCTGCTCTTGGATTTTGATTTGGAAAAGAATTCTATTTCATCAAAATGACTTGAAGTTGGTTCTGTGGGTAGCCCTTAGCATGTGGAACATGGCCCTGCTCTTGGATTTTGATTTGGACAAGAATTGGTGTTGGTAAGAGCATGTGTAGTGTTTTTAGGCTCAAAAAGTGCATCTTCGAGGTGTTGGGGGCCAAATGTGATGGGAATGGCTTGAAACTTGATACATGGGCTCATGAAGGTGTTATAGAGAGATCTGGAACTCAAGAATGCCAGCTGGGGGCCAAATTGGTCATTTAGACATCCTACGCGTAGGATGTCTATTTCATCATTTTTCACATATGACCCCACAGATAGCTTGGCAATGAACTCAAGAGTATATTGTGCAAGTTTCATGTGTTTTGGACTAGTTTTGGTAGGTCTATGGCCCACTATTGCCTCTATGCTCTGACTTTGCGTTTTTTGGTGCATATGAGGTCAACTTTTGTTCAAATGTGATGAAACTTGGTGGCTAGCATGTACAGGTTATTCAGAAGCTGTGTGTGATAAGAGATATTGAGATTGGTCCCTAGATGTGGCCTTGAGACATCCTACGATGTCTCCTGATGAAATTTATATGGGAAGTGCTATTGGTGCCTGCCCCGAGCCCCCTTGAGTCCCTTTTAAGCCCTATTTCAACAAAAAAGGTCAAATAGATAGAAAGAAACTCCCTGTGTGGATTTCAGAGCCTCCGAGCCATTTTCTAACTCTTGGAGTGCTTTTCGGCGATGAAATTTCTTGATGTTGGTCTCCATAGCTTCACGGTGCCCTGGGGATCCTTGCCATCTGGTTTTTGTCAACTTTGGCTTCACCGGAGCTCCGTTTGGCAATTTGTCGTTGTGGAAGCGCCCGTGGTTGTGTTTACATGTCGTCGATGACTTGTGGTGGTCTACCACCATAGGACTTGGTTGTTGATGGTCTAGGAAAGCCGCTCGTGAAGTTTGGTGGTAAACGGACATGCGGTTTGGCCCGTGAGAGCCAAGTGATGCTTTGTGTGTCTGATGCCGTTTTTGAAGCTTAGTGCCGCTTCGGGTCACCTTATGGCCATGTGGGCTATATAGACTTGTTGAGCATGTCGAGATGCTCCTACCCATGAGTTTTGGTAGCATTTGGGTGCCTTTCCGCCGATTTACCATTTGGTGGCCTCTTGCAGGGCTCTAGAAGTTAGGGTTTTTTCTGATGGTTTTCTACCGCCTTTGGGCATTCCAAAGTGGTCTCCTATGCTAGGGTAAGCCGCCGATGAAGCCTCATTGCTTTTGGGTTAGCCGTTAGGTGGTCACTTCTACTTGTAGGTCTCTACTGCTCGCTTCCCGTGTGAACCCTACGCTAGTTTTCGCGACAAAACATCAAACATACGCGAAAAGCTCAAGGTGGTGAGCTTACCTCTCATGTCTGGAGCCTGTCGGGTAGACGTGCGCGTCGTAGAAGCTGCTGGAAGTCTCGTTCGCTGTAGGTGGCAAGAGCTCTCTCTCAAAAGGCAATAGTAGAAATGAGCTTAAAATGAAGTGAAAAAATCTTATAATGGGGGTCCCCGAACCACTTTCCATGAAATTTGACATGTGCTCCCAACTTCTTGCGAGATGTGGTTTATGCTCAAAAATTTCTTGATTTAGACTCCATTTGCCCAGTTTCCGAGAAATTTGACGTTTCGATCAGAATCCGGCCTAAACACGCTTTCCACTCCATTCACATAATTGCACCCCCATTGTACCATAGGTTGTCCTATAGTCACTGATTATCTCCATATTTTTTGTTTTTCATTACAATCGTTTTTCACTTGCTTTTTGTATTTTTGAAGTTTTTCTGCCGATAATTAGTAACTTAAAAAGAAAATAGCAAATTAAACCCAGAAAATCCCCAAAAATCATAATAACTCAAAAACATCACCGTAAAACACTATATACACTCACATGCAATTTTTATGGCGAGATTTCTCTGTTTTACCAATATTTTGTCCCAAAAATGGCTATTTTTACCTATATACACACACCTAGGGGCTTGATTTGGCGTTTGGCCCCATATACTTGTAGATTCATGCTGTATAAGGGCATATGTACTTGGGTTAGTCCAGAAAATTTTGCAATCAAACGACAACCCTCTAAAATAGTAAAAAAACATGCCCTTTTTTTGCTCTTTTTGCCATTGGGTCCGCATTTGAGAATGCCTCCCCCCCTCCTAGCCGGAGTCCTCCCGGACGACAAGGTATTGCCGCGGTGTATGTGCCATGCATGGGTTAAAAATTGTGCTAATGCTCGACCGTGTAATGTGGCCCTATATGATGCATACTCGGTCAATGCATGGAAAAATTAATGCTGTGCAAGAGGAAGGTATAAGCAAGATGTTTATTGGCATTCGACGTCGAGGTTTCCTGTTTGTTGTTGATTTGGTGGGCGGATTTTCTTTGCAAGTAAAAGTTGTAACTCTACCGCTCTCTGTTTGATCGTCTTTCGTGCAAAAGTCACTTGGTTTGCCACTACTGTCGATATGGCCATGGTCGTCTCCTTAGAGAGAATTGTCGTAGCTGAATTGGCCATAGACTTTGTCTCTTTTGCTTTCCATTTGTAGCTTTGCTTTGGAGGTTTTTGTAGGTTTATTGCTACTTGCATGGTTGTCATTGTTGTGCTGCTGATTGGCACCCACATAGATCGGTTTGTTGGCTTCATATGTAGTGTGTGTCTGCATGCCAATCTTGCTTGTACTGAAGGGAGTTCCTGTTGCTTTGGTTTCGGGATCCAAATGCGAGTCACATATAAGTTGTTACTGAGCATTCTCTTTGGGATCCATATCTGTTTTATTCCCTTGGTGTTTGGTTGAACTCTTTTCTCCTTTTGACTCCTGCTGTTGTAATGTGGTTTGTCTGCCTGCCATGTCACCTCTATCCTTCCGCACCTATACTTTTTAGTCCCGTGTTGCTAACCTTGATCTTGGCATTGCGGTCTGTGTTGTTTTATGTTTGTAGTGAACATGGTTGGAAGTTCCCTGTTTGTTCGCATGGGTATCGTCTTGTTCTTTATTGGCACCCATCCTTTTGGTTCTTTATCCAGTGATTGTGTTGCTACCATCTGGTTCTTCCGGGGTTGCTGAGAAAAGGCTACCAGTTGTTGTTCTTGTGCATGTTGAATTTTGACTGCATCCGCATTCCAATCTATCTGCACATTATACTCTTTTTGCCAAGGTTGTCCCAACAACATGGGGTGTTGTGTGATTTCATCCTCAACCACATAAAACTTGTGTGGGTAAATATATTGATGTACTTGTACATGCAATATAATCGAGCCCCCTTGTTTTTAACGAATGTGATGTACTACTTTTCAGCACTTGTGGAGTAGGATATAGCACAGTGTTTTATTTGTAGCCTCATCTTGTCCATTTGCTTGTGGATGATATGGAGTAGATTTTCTATGTATGACCATGAATTCCTCTAGCAGATATTCAATGACTTCATTAAGAAAATGTGTTCCTCGATCATTGACAATTTCTATTTGGTAATCCGTATCGTACAACGACATTTTCATACAAAAATTGTGCAGTGGTTCTTGCGTCAGCTTTTTGTGTTGCCTTGGCTTCCGCCCATTTTGTGAGATAGTCCGTAGCCACAATGATATATTGGGTATGGGTGCGATATGCAGGGGGTGAAATAGGCCCCACAAAATCAATGCCCCATTTTGCAAATGCCATTGCTCCCATCATTGGCCGTAGTGGCATCTCATCTCTCTTTATCGGCCCCTTGGTGCGCTGACATGCGTCACAACGCTTTACAAACTCCTCAACATCCATATGCAATGTAGGCCACCATATCCCTGCGGTTAAGACAATTTTTACCGTCTTATCGCCTGAAAAATGACCTCCACTTATTCCTCCATGTGCGTGTTCTAGAATCAGCAGGTATTCACTTTCACTTGCATAGATTCTAAGTTGATTATCCTTTCCTCGCTTATAGAGTTGATTCCCAATTAAATTAAAGTCGCGAGCCTCCAGCTCTATAGCCCTTTTTTGTGCTTTTGTTATGTTTTCAGGAAATGTCCTTGTGGTTAAGAAATCAATGATATATTGACTCCATGCAGTAATGTTTACTTGAAACAATGTCGCATGATCCACTGGTCGTTTGGCACTACATATAGTACAATTGTTAACATAAGCATGTGTGTCAACATACATAGTTGGCCAATAAACTCCTAATTGTTTTAGTCTTTGGTGTGTTTTCATTGTTGAACAATGAAATGCAAAATCCTGGACGTGTGCTTCTTCAAGATAATACTCGATTTCCTCCGGATTTATACATAATCGTAGAATCTGGTCCGATCCTAGATGATGCAGTCGTCCTGCAATCAACTGGAAGTTTTTTGTTTGTCGAATTGTTTGTTGTTTGGATCTGTCTTCCTTGTTATCAAATCTACCTCCAAAGGAAAGAATACTAACAATTTCCTGAGACCATTTGGGTATCATTTCAATATTGAAAAGATAAGCATCAGGTATGTCATCATCTACTCCTTCAGGAGCTTCCCCATTTTGCAGCCTTGAAAGGTGATCAGCCTGTAGATGAGTTTTACCCTTTTTGACTACCACTGTGAAGTCAAACTCTAGCAATATAATAAACCAGCGTACAATTCTTGCAGTATTGCATGGTTTATTTACTAGATACAAAAGAGCTTGATGATCTGTGAAGAACACAAATTTGTTGCGAGCAAATAATGCCAAAATTTCTTTACAGCATAAATCATTCCTAACCCCTCTCTTTCAGTGATTGTGTAGTTCTTCTCTGCACTATTTAACTGTCGGCTTGCATAACAAACTGGGAAATCCATTCTTCCGTCTCCAGGTTGAGCCAGAATACTCCCAACTGCATATGCAGATGCATCAATGTGAACATGGAATATCTTTTCCCAATCTGGTGCTTTAAGTACAAGTGCTGATACAAGGTTTTCCTTCAGCTTTTGGAATGAAGTTTCACACTCCTTAGTCTAGTCGAAACTGACTAACAAATGATACAAAGGTTGTGCAATGACTGCATACATTATATGAATCTTCGATAATATCCATAGTGTCCCATGAAGGATTGCACTTGTTTCACATTAGTAGGCCTGGGCATGTCTACTATGACTTTGATTTTGTCTAGGTCAGTGGTTATTCCATTTCTTGAGACAATATGTCATAAGATGCGGCCTTGCCTAACCATAAAATGCACTTTTCCGGGTTAAGACAGATTCGATATGTTCTGCATTTCTCAAATATCTTTTGTAAATGGTCAATATGTTCTTCTCGTAGAAGAGAGTGTACACAAAGATCATCCATATATATTTCTAAGAATATTCTCAGGTATTCTTTGAACGCATGAGTCATTAACCTTTGAAAGGTAGCTGGGGCATTGGTTAAGCCAAAAGGCATAACTCTATAAGCATATATTCCCCATTCTATGACAAACGCTATTTTGTGTAGATCCTCTATTGCAATTGCCAGTTGGTTATACCCTGAAAACCCATCTAAAAAGGAATAAGCCCGTTTCCCAGCCACTCTCTCAAGTACATGTTCTGTGATTGGCAAGGGATAATTATCCCTTATGGTGGCTGCATTTACCTTTTTGAGGTTCACACACACACACACGCAACTTCCCGTTCTTTTTGGGGACAACCACAATGGGTGACACCCAATCTGTATGTTCGATTTCATAGATGAATTCAACATCCATCAGCTTGTCAATCTCCTCTTTGATTCGTTTAGCAAATGTGTCATTATATGTGTAAGGACGCTGTTTGCTAGGTTTGGCATCTGATTTCAACGGTATTGTATGTTGGCATATCGATGGATCAACTCCTTTGAGGTCTTTGTAGGACCATGCAAACACATCTTTATACTTCTTGAGAAGTTGTGTTACCTGTTCTTCTTCTTCAGACTCTAAATTAGTTGTGATATAGACCGGCTGAGGCTCTTTGCTTGGAGAAGCGAGGTCTATCCGTTTTGCATTTTCCGGCCCATCGTAAGATTCTTGGTTTATTCTTTCCCTGACTGCTGGTGTCATTATGATTTTTCTGTCCTGGATAGTGAATTTTCGATAGTGGGATGGTACATTCATGTTTCCTTTTTTGGACTCCTCCTTACCATCACTTTCTCCCTTAGTCATCCATACCTCTCGTAATGACCGTTTTAGTTCTTGGTATTTCTTTTTACACTCCATTTTGGTCCACTCTGGGTCTTTTGTTTTTTCCTGTTTTGATTGTTGAGATTTTTTTGATTTTGTTTCTGTTTTAGTCTTCCGTACTTGTTTTATTTCCTCTTGCGTCCTTTCCCTTCGAACTTTTGAGAATCTTCCTGATATTTGGTCTTTTACACAATCCTCTGGTTTGACAAGCATTAGATAGTGAGTTTTATCTTTTATCCTGGGCATCAGGTTCTCTCTCATTTTGTTTTCTGCTCATTTTTTCCTATAGTGTTCCTGGCGTCTAGGGTGTTGATTGGCAAAATCATAAAACTTGATATTCGTTGTTTTCTCCCCACCATTGAGCTGTCTGAATACTCGTTATCTGCATCGTTTTTTACCTCCAGATGCTCATAGGAGTTATAAAACTCTTCTTGTTCTGGTGGTTCTACAATCTCATCTCCTACTGGTATAAGGCTTACCATGTAGTAGTGTAGCACATCATAGCCTTCCTTATCGCAAAATTTTGTCGTTGGACTATCTGTAATGGTACAGACATCCAATGTTGCTAGTATGTGTTCCCATTCTAGAGGTTCTAAGGCATCTTCAGAAAAAGGTTCCGGAATATAATCCTTGTCCTCAATAGCTCTTTCTAAGATGCATTCCTCTCTTTTTAAGCTCCCACAATGTGAAGCTCCGCACATCCATAGCTCTTTTTTTTCCCATAACCATGCTGAGAGTTCGGACCCTGCCAATGTAGCTGAATCAAACTCTTCCACTGGTGTCTGGTTCACATCTTTGTAACTATGGTCTTTTAGGTGTATTTTGGTTGTAGTCTCACCATGTCTGAGGTATATGTGGTCGTAACCCCAATCCTGGACCATCTTTAATTGTCTCATGAATGGTCTTCCCAAGATGATCTCGTAATTGTTCTTTTTGTCGAAATTGACTATTGCAAATGTATGCTCATACTCGATTCCGCACGAAGTGACAATTACTTTTTCTAAAAGCCCTAGAGGCTTTTCCATGAACCCATCTGCCAGTTGCAATTTCATTCTGGTATCTCTGAAAGCTGGTTTTTTCCATTTTTTCCAGATTTCCTTGGTGGTGATAGTGACTCCTGCTCCACTGTCAAGAATAGCTTTGGAAAATACTCCTTGGAATTCTACTGGTAGTGTGGTATTTCCATCTTCTCCCTCGTAATATTCTCCAACCTTGTTTAAAGGTATTGGCTTAGTGTTTAGTTGAGGCTTGTCCAATTGTCTGATCCCTTCTTGAAGCTTCGAGGTGGGGTCTTTTACTCCAAATTTTTCTAAGCATTTGCCTATTGTGGTCCACATGTTTGGTCGTAGCTTTAGGAGCTCGGCTAATGTGATTGTGCATGCCACAGGGGTGGACAATAACTCAATCAACCCTTGTGAGTCCATCACTTTGTTAGAAGAAAGTCTTTGAGATGGGATTGCTCTCACCTCATACTTGGCTTCATACTCCCCTAGGTACGAGGGTAGAGTTTTTAGCGAGTCTGGTTGGCTGTGCCCTGAGCTAATTGATCCCTGGTCTCCCCCTTGTGAATGCATATCAAATTTCATTTGTGATCGTGCCTCAAATTATTCAATAGGAGGTAAGATCTCATTTTTCTCTTTTCTCGTGCTACTCATTTGGTAGCTCACCCGGTTAGCTTCGTTGGCATCACGGATTTGCTTCCACATGTCATCTAGACCGTTACAATCCTTACCCATTTCTACCAATGTTTTAGGTTGGAAATCATCAATTGTCTCATCTGTTGTATTTGGCACTATGAGAGGCTCTCCCCTAGACTCAGAGGCAGTCATGAGTCTCTCCTTCGTGTCTATTTGTTTCTCTGAAGTTGGTTTGATAGGGGTTGGAGTTGGTACTTCATGCTAACTTGCAGGTTTATCAAACGGGTTTTCTATCAAGGATTGGGATGTTTCAATCATATTTCGACACATTTTCCAACCTCTGTTTTTCTATTTCGGCATATGGATAAGTCATCCATCTTTGCTCTTGGGTTTGGTTGTTTTTGAGTCTGGCTTCGTAAGCTTTTAAAAGTGCGTCTACCTGCTCATTTACCTTTTCTGCCAACACTGATCCTCCTAATCCTGCACTTTTGGGTTCTGCTATTTCCTTGGGTGCTATGGTTGCTGCAGTGTGTGAGCTTAGACTAGCTAGATCCTCTAACCGCTCTAATCTATCCTTTGTGTGTTTTAACTCCTCGGATAGAGCCGTTTGCTCTCATTTTCTCCTTGCTTTCACACGCGCCTTTCTCGCTTTCCAAGTGCTTCTCTGATTTTTCATTTCTGAACTTGGGGCATCGGTTTTTGGCTCTTCAATTATGGATTCGTTCGTCATTCTTTGAGCTTGGGCTCGTGTCACTGCCTGAATAGGTATTACTGTCTCGTTTTCTGACCCTCCACTGGAAGGCACTGCTTCCAACATGTTCAAGGTAGTTTTTTCTCCTTTGCGCGGGTTCTTAGGGCAATCAGGAATCAAATGAGTAATTCCACACTCGGTGCAATATGCGTTGACTCTAATGATTTCATCATGAGGACAGTCTCTTAGCCAATGGTCTCCACCACACTTGTAGCAGGGTCCCTTAGGCTGTTGAGGTGCTCCTTGAGCTCCTCTTTGTTGGTATGCATGTCTCTGCCCGCCCATGCCTCCATTGGCTATGAACAACAATGTTCGTTCATCCAAGCTATATCTTCCTTCTCCTACTGCCTGTGCAGCTGTTGGTGGCCTTGCACTTCCTATCGTGCTCCATGGTTCTGGCGTTGGGGGTTCTTCCGGTGGATAATAGACAGGATTTGTAGCATATCCATTGGAATCTTCGTAATATGCCTGCATAGGTACCAAAGCCTTCTCCTCTGGTTCGATTACTGTTGGTGTGTATCTTATGCCAACTCATCGTAATCCTGGTAGGGGTGGTTGCTGTCCCAACACTGGTTGTGGTCTTTCTCCACCTACAGGTCCTGGTAGGTTGCCTGCTTGATACCTAGGCATCGGTGGAAGTTGAGGAGATGCTACCTGAGCTTGGGGGGCATAAGGTCGTTCTCTCACATATCCCTTGTTATAATAACATTCTTCCGTCACATGGTTTGTCCATTTTTGTTCAATAGCACACCACTTTGGCTGTTTAACCTCAGGTTTGGCATACAAGTTAATATTTTTTAGCACTTCCTCCACAAGCTGCTCCTGGCTTACAACTACTTCTCCTTTCGGTGCTGTCTTAGTGGACTTGCTTCCACTTTGTTGTGAGGATGAATCGTCATCAAGATCCTTGAATTCACCTTCCTTGTAGACCGCACAATTGTCTACAAGGTAAATAGCTTCCTTAGTTAACTCATTTAACGTCGTGCTCCTCTTCATATGTAAGTCATTCTGGAGATCTGCGTTCCTTAGTCCTTGAATAAATATAAGCATAAGTCTGGACTGAGTTGGCAGTTCTTCCACAGGGCAGAACTTAACATATCTTTTTAGTCATAGGACTGCCTTTTGCATAGACTCCCCTTCTTTCTGTTTGAATTTATGGATTTGTGAGACTGTATTATGAGCTATCCCCCTTTGTGAGAATTCCTCAATAAACTTGTCAAACACCTCCTCCATAGACTCAAAGTCTCTACGCTCCACAGAGTCAAACCAAGTAGCTGCATCCTCCTCTAGGGTTAGTCCAACCCTGCAAATTGGGTAGGGAAGTCCAACACCTCTTCAACTCTAATTACACGCACAAAGGCTGCTACATGATCAGTAGGATCTCTGTTTTTCGTGTATTTCTTGTTTACCCATTTTTGCACCTGAGAAGCTCTAATTGTACAATGGTCTACAAATCTCATCATTGAATCTCCTTGACCTAATTGATATACCTCCTCTGGCCTTTGGTAGTGGGCGGGTTCCTCTCCCAAAGGTGCTCCTAAGCCGTAATTTCTGACGGTTTTTGCAAGAGATGGTTCATCTCGTGGAACTCGTTCTATGGGTTTTCTTCCAGGCTCTGTTGACCCCTGAGTTTTTGGCTTACTCTCTCCTTGATACCGTGAATAGAGTGGTGGTTCTTGTAGATCCCTTAGCCCTCGTGCGGCTTGATAACCATCTTGATTTCGGTCTTGTTCTAATGTTGCACTCTGTCGAAGCCATGTCTGCAATGATGGTTGGGTTGCTGGTTGGTTCTGGTAGTTGAACATCTGTTGTCGGGTAGAATGTGAGGTCGCATCGTACTCTTCTGAAAATGGATTTGTTGACTTGCTACGGGTGTAGGTGACCCTTGGCACTTCTTCGGGGTCATATGTTGATGTTTTTGGAACTGTTGCCTTTTCTACCTCCTCTGGGAGAATACGTTTGTATTCTCGCCCGTACCTATCAACAAAAACGATATCCTTCCCCATAGCAATTTCATAAGAGAATAAGTAAAGAACCTTGTCTTTGCTTAATTCGTTTGGGTAGGGTTCTTTGCAACAAAAGTAAGAGACTATTCCCTCGCTCTCATGCTTGTAAATCCCCACATTCTCATTATAGGTTGAGACCCTGGTTGTTTTCTTATCATACATAAAAAGAGCTCCGGGTCGATCAATGTTTGGAGGCGGTTCTTGAGTTTCTAAAACCATTTTCCCTTTTGCCACGTTATCTCCATATCTGTTGTAATCCTTAGGGTTACTAACTATCAGATAGTGGAACGTTCCCCTTTTCGTCTCGGAATCTATCTCCATCATCATAGACTCGAATTATCTCCAGTCTCTGAGCAGGTCTTTCTTCAATACAACTACACTTGCGTCCTCGATAGTCAGAATAAACTAGGGCTCCCCTCGAGTTTGTTCCTTCTAAGAAGATTATAGTGAACTTGGAATTGTTCAAAGGATTTTGGGAGGTGCTTCCTCCTGGCATTGGTCCTTCATCGGAGAAACCTCCTGGCTGGTGACTACCCATCATGAAGAAGGACTTATCGGATGAAGTGTCAGTATCACTACCCTCCTCAATGATCGATGCTAATGGATCTAGCCTTGCCTGAGTTACACTCTCCTCGGTGGATACTAACCTACCCTGATCACCTGCCACCTTTTGATCTCTAAGAATGTGTCTTCCTGATCTTAAATTCAATCAAACTTAGCAATGCAATTTAACACAAATCCAATCACTCACCTGGTAAAGGATCAGTTTCTGCCCAACTTCTTGCTTTGCTGCTGAATATACCTATACACAAGCATTTAATTTCAGCAATCGAATCAAAGCATTTAACAGCTAGAGGTGGTCTTAGTAATGATTGGTATAACTGGAGGGTTAACCTCAACCACTACTGTATTTTATACACTTCTGATGTTCTGGATTAGGTCTGCTAATCTGGAACTGTACTTTTCTCGAATGTTGGTCAATTTACATGGAAAGTCTTAATTCTGTCTTTGCTTCGTCAAAAGGTCAAACAAGGTTCAAATTCACTTCTGAAAGAAGTTCTGGAATCCTCAAGTCAATTGGAACATCACCCTATTTCCTCAGTCAGCTTTTCACTTCAGTAAACCCCTGTAGACATCCTACGTGTAGGATGTCTCCTGCTTCGTTTTGCCTGGTTTTTGCACTATAGATTCCCCTTGATGTGCTGAGTCCACAGTTGTTTTTATTTTTTTGATTTGGACACCTATAAGCTGGTCAATGGATCAGAAATCTGTTCCAACAGCCTGATGTTGGTCTGACCAATCAAATCAACTCCAATTTGGACCAAAATTGACTAAGAGGCTTGCCTCAGGCTATACAACACCCTGCTATGCCTAAATTCAATTTTTGGCTTCAATTTCATGCATTAAACATTCTACGCGTAGCATGTCTAACTGCTCAAAATAGCTTCAAATGCAAAGCACAGAATCCTCTTAAGGTGCTTATCACTTTGGTATGCTCAAAAGAAGGTTTGGAGTGCTAAATCACACAGAACACATCCTACGTGTAGGATGTCTATTTGGCCTGTTTGACCCCAAACTTGAGCCACAGATTCTCCTTGATGTCAACAATCCAGTGCTATGCTTAGATTTTGGTTTGGATTTCAAAAGACCCCAATTTTAGCTATTCTAGCCTTTTTCAGTCAAAAATGCTAAAGTCTGCTTAAAACCAAATTTTCTCACCCAATTGAGATGAAAACTTCCTCAGGCACTCAATAAATCATGCAGATCTTGCTCATACAGCCATCCTATGGTTTTGGTCTTAAAATAATGCCTTGGCACAATTTGGGTAGGATGTCTGGCAATTTCTGTCTTTCTGGCCTTATCCTGTCAAGATATGGTCAAACTTCCACTTTCCAGGTGAAAATAGGGTAAAACCTACCTTTTGAACACACTGGTCAACTCAGAATTTCAAAATTTCCACAAAATCACCTTGTAGACATCCTACGCGTAGGATGTCTCCTGGCTTAAAATTTAATTTTTTCCTGACAGCAATGCTCCTTATGCTCTACAGCTCTCTCAGAAACACTCACAGAACCTTTTGAACTTCACTTCAGATTTCAAACACTCTTTTGCATCTTTTACAACCTTGTGATGAACCTAACAGCAAGTATAACATGCATGAAGTGCTCGAGATCATAAATCATGATGTCCTACTTACCCTACTCCTACTCATCATGTGAGGTGGTGATATTGGTGTCTCGGTTGCTTCCTAGCCTCTCCGGACTCTCAAGCTATCCTTTCACCGTCTCTACCACTCCAACTCCTACTCTCTACACCACAACTCAACTAATACCTAAAAAATATCTAAAACTACCTGAGTCTACCTAAGTCGAAGGATCTAGGCCAGACACTCCCTCCCTAGACTCCCCCTAAGACCTAGAGAGTCCTCCACCCTCCCTTGGCATGCTGCATTTAATCATGTACTCTTCAACTAATACATATGTAGCTTTCGAAGAAATCACAAAATTGCTTAAAAAATTTCAAGGAAATAGTTTTCAGAAAACTGAGTTGTTGAGCTTATTGTCTAGGACGATTGAAGAAAAAGATTGGCCTGGATGTAAAGTAAATAAAACTTTGCTCATCTCTATGATGAGGTAGTAGGCCCATACTCTATGGGCCTGCTACCTCTTAGAGTATGGTGCCTGGGATTGGGAGGGCACACACACACACACACACACACACACACACACACACACACACACACACACACACACACACACACACACACACACACACACACACACACACACACACACAATCTATCTTAACTCTCTCTAGCTATGGCCGCTACTGGGACCTTTACACCTACTCTTCAACTACCTACCTCAAAACTAGATTCCTAAACCCCCTAGCATGGGGCACACACACACACACACACACACACACACACACACACACACACACACACACACACACACACACACACACACACACACACACACACACACACACACACACACACACACAATACCTATGAAGGCCGCTAGCTATTCAAAAACCTACATTACTCTTGACATTTATTCCTACACACTCGTACACTTACTCTAATACTACCTACCTTTAAACTGGATTATTAAACTCTCTTGCATGGGGCACTACCCTTACATGATAAAACTTATTATCTCCTAATATTGGGGGGCATATGGCCATTACACTTAATGCCCTCCCCCAAATCGAGCCTGCCTGCGATCTCTGTTCTGTCTCCCCACTCTACACGGCGCACTCATTCCCTCACTCCTGCACTCTGTCGCGCGGGTTTCTATACGCTCTGCTCTGCTCACTCAGAACGCCACCGAAGGCATTAACCTCGGGGATCGTCCGTATGGATCTCTCCCACTCCTCCAGCTACTGCGCGAGTTGTATATAAAGGTGAGCCCTCTTGGAGCTCACTTAGTGTTGTGCACTTGTTCATTTCGTTGTGTGTTTGCAAATACCACTTAGTAGTCGCACTATCTCTTGTTGGGGAAAAGCTTTGAGTGATGGTTAAAGGGAAAGATAAATTGGCAGTTGTGGAGCTGGCTGCTCCAACTCAAACACAGGTATTACTGTTGGACATGGGCTTTCAAATACTTGATCTCTTGTTTAATTTTTGTGGTAAAAAGCTGGCTTGTGGTTTGGAAGCAGTCTAAATAGTTTTTTTCTCTCCTTTACTTAACTCAATGTAGTTGGTTGTATCCGTTATAATCCGACTGTAAGTTGCCTACGACGTTTTCATATCGTCGTTTTGGTTATATACCCATGACTAAATGAGTAGGAAAATCTCATTGGATTGGTTGTTTTCTGCTGGCCGGAGATTTTGGGGATGGTGCTGTAATGAGAAAACTCTGATCTGGAAAATTCTGAGGTTAAAATATCACCCAGGTTCTGTCTCTATTTTGTACTAGTAAAGGATATCCAGATTTTGTCGATTATTCTATGAACTTCTGTCTAGGCTTGCTTGCTTTGGAGACCGGACTGTTTTTAAAGGGCTCTTGTGCTTAGCCAAGCTACTTACGTTCTATGGTTATAACAAAGTAGTGGGATTTTGGTCTTTTGGCATGAATACCATGCCTGACTTAAGGATACTCGCAGAACTCGATTGATTGAATGCTTATGCCTGCATTTATATTGAGCTTTATTTAGGTTCAGCTTCATGTGGTTTTGTAGCTGCTCTTCTCCATTCTGATAGGCCATGTGTGGCAGTACAGCAATATAACATACATATTATGACTGGTGATTTTGGTGGAACTTGGCCTAGTGGAGCTTCTCTAGGTCTGCCTATGGTATATGAATGGTTCTCTGTTTGGGAGATGTGTTACTGTTCTGTTTGGGGTTGAGCTACATCTATATGGCTCCATGAAAGTCTGGCCATTTCACCGCTTTGCTTAAGGGGGCAACTGATTGTGACTGAATTCACTTTTGCACTATTGGCATGAACTTTATTTATTTGTTTGGAAAGCCGTATCGGTTATATTCTGCAATCAATTTACCTATACAACTATGAGGTGGATACCTTGCTTTTTAAGCTTCATGTGTTGTTGCTGCTCTTCTTTATTTTAATAGGACTTATATGGCTTACGGACTGGTTCTTATGGTCTTTTTTTCTACATCTCAAGACAGCATTATGGCTTGTTTGATATTGCCGATGGTTTTTATAGAACTTGGCATGCTGGAACTCCACTAAGGTTGACTATGGGTTTGGGAATATTTGAGTTTTGGAGCTCTGGTTGGGAGCTAGGCCGCTTCTCTGTTTGGGGCTGAGGTGCATCAGTATAACTCTATGAAAATCTGGTCAATGTGTTGAATAATGGAGTGGCTAATCATGGCTGCAGTCTCTTTTGTTTTGTTACTAACCTGAACTTTTTGCCTATGCAACTATATAGTTGGCTTGTGACTTAATGTAACTATGCTATTTTGTGGTATTGGCTGTCTCCCTGTTGATTGAATGCTTATACTTGCATTTGAATTGAGCATCATTCTTGTACAGCATTTTGTGTTTTTTTTGGTTGCTATGGTGTCCAAGAACACAACTTTGGCAACATTCAGATACCCGATTCTTGGTTTTTTTGTCAAGATAGCTTGCAGATCTGGAAGCGGTCTAAATGGTTTTGTGTCTCTCTTTTACTTCACACAATATAGTTGGTTTGTGTCCTTTAGGCCTGGATGTTTCAACAGCATGTGGCCTACGATGGTTTCGTATCTTGGCTATAGTTTTCTATCCATGGTTAAATAGGTAGAAGCATCTCATTGGGTTGGTTTGTTTTTTGCTGGCTAGAGATTTTGGGAATGTTGCTACAGTGGAAAACTTTGATCATGCTGATCTGGAAAAATTCTGAGAATAATTTTCTTAAAAAGTTATCCAGGTTTTTTGTATTAAAAGGTATCTCATGGCCCTTTTTCACTGGGTGCTGATTGATTTTCTGTACTAGATTTTGGGCTGGGTCTTTCTTATTTTGGATGTTTAGCCATAACCAAATATGGCGCTCATAAGCTGGCTGTTGGCTAACGGTTATCGGTTAGAACTTACTTTTCTTCCGTACATTAGGTTATGTAAATACTTATGGCTTAGTAGATGATGATAACATCCATATACTACCGTAATAACTAGTTTCTACTGAGTACTGAGCTGCCCTTGTAAATAATGAGTGCTGACACCTGTTACACTAGGTCTTATGTGTTTATGTTATGGTTTCCTCGAACCTCCAAGATGGGGAAGAGGATACCTTTGTTTCTTTTTGAGCTGGGATCTACTGGATCAATGCTTAAAAAACACGATCCTGGTTGTGAAAAAAATCTAGCAGTTGTCATCACTTTGGTGGTTGCTGTTTAAAAGCCTAGATAAAGCTTGAGAGTGGTTTTCCTTTGGTTGATTACTTTAAATATCTTTTTTTCTAACAATAGCTCTGCTCTGTAACACATTTTTTATATATTTGATTGATTTGCAGTTTCTTGACAGACTGGTCCCTCTTTTTATTTTGCTATTTACTGACCTTTTTTTTGGGATCTTTGGAACTTGGTAGGATCTCCTCAGGAGTATGCTACCAGGAATGAGCTGAGTCTTCTTGGTATTTTAAGTCTTATAAATCTCAGACAGATGTTTTTTAGGCCAACTCCACTTGGCTGTAACTGGTTTTTGCACTTTGCTTGTTTTTCTAAAAGCTTATTACATGTACCAGCTGACTGTGTCATCTCTTTTTACATGCTAAAAGAGGGCTTATACTTCTTATGGCTCTTTTTTGAAACTTTGTGATATGCTTCTTGTAATTGATAATTCTGGCAGGGCCGTCACCTAGTAAGAGTATTGATATTTACCTTTGTGTCATCTCTTTTGCTCTTTGAAGACCGGAATGAACCTAGCTATTGTGCTGTTGAGAGTTTCTTTCTGCTAAAACCTTAATAGTAGCATCTTTTTTTTGGGATATGACTAAGATGACCCGTAGATGGGATGATGTAAACACTTGTTACTAATACCTTTTCCTCTCATCCCAATGATAAATGTTTTTTTGATCACAAGGATTAAAAAACACCTAAAAGGTAGTAACTAATTCAAGTTATTATTATTTACCTTGGGAGCTAATACTTGTATATTTACAGGAAACACCAAAATATACATTAACGGCACGCATGAGCACAATTTCAGAACCTAAAAAATTGCGGCAATAAATGCCAAACTCCGCCAAGTGGAGAGACGGGCGTACGTAGTCCACTTCGGGGCAAAGATAGCCTCCAAAGCTCGCCTCCGACCCTTCCTTTTTAGAGCTTGTAAAATTAAAAAGAGTTCCACTTAGAATTCCTAAATCTAAGTTTGCTTTGGTTAGACAAATCTGTTTTGATATTAGGAATTCTACTAATTAAAAAAAAACTACATTTTGTCCCCATACAGCTTGGTTTTTTATGATTGTTAAACTGATAGAGTTGTATGGTCTTTCATATCGTGAAACACATAAGTCTAAAACTTTTTTTCCCATCGCACTGATTAAAAGTTTTCATCTCTTTACTTGAATTCATAGCAATTTTTAAGTTGGGTGACATCGATAACAAGTGGGATACCTATGCATCACCTGCAGTCAGTGCCAACACTAACTAAATGTTATATTGTCTCTATGGATGCAGGTGAGGGTTACCTTCTCAACTCTAAGCTATCAAATTTTTGCTGGTCTGGAGATTTGCAGGACTTGTATCTCTTCATCCTTACTAGGGAAGCTTTTTAAATTTCCCCACTTGTGTATAAGACCATTTTTTGACATGATAATGGAATTATACAGCCCTCTTTCCTGACATAGTTTCTAGTGTCTTTTGAATTTGGTCAAATTCTTTGGTGTCTATGTATTAATATTATTGAAACACACACACCTAAGACCAAGAGTAATATCACTATTGCTCAAAGACCTAGACACTATATTTAGTTTCTCATACCTAGTCTTTGGTTAACACCAATGGTCTTGGTATTGGGGAATGGGGCCATCTTCACACGACCCTTATGGTTCGGCCTGGTCGGTTTAAAGTTGGAATGGCTACCTTATCTCTGCTCATCTTTATTACTAAGACTAAACCTTGCTTACTTCATTTGCAGACTTTGACTCTTTCCCAAGGACTTGAGCTTCCAACTGAACCCCTTTCTAAAGCATCCTTACAAGTGTTAAGATGCATTCAAGACCCCAAAGCCTCTGACCTTATTGCTGGTGCCTCAGAGGACCTAGCTAACTCTCTTGTGCAAACCATCTCCTTTGACAAATGCGTGCACACGTTGGCCCAACTGGTGAATAATCCGAAGGAAGGAGTTATTGGCCTATCAGAGTTCATTAATAATATTCCAGCCATGACTCTTGCCCACAAATCTGAACTAATCAAGTTTTCCTCTGAAGGAGATGAATTGGTTAACTTCTTACGCAAATTATGTGGCCTTACTCCAGGGTTTGTTTCTACCCCTTCTATGCCCGTACAGACTGTCTCCAACAGTCTATTCTGCAGGGACCCCCTTGCTTTGGATGCTGTAAATGCTTTCCAAAAGGAATTGTGTTCACTTAGTGAGGGCTCGCTCATGGATATGGTTCCGAAAGTGTCTAGGGTGTTTCCCTTCCTGCCTTCCAAACAGGTTGAGATCGAATCCTTTGGTGTGGATCACCACCTGTGGTCCCTACCTAATAAAGGCTTTTTGGCACCAATCTCCATTGAAACCTGGGTGTTTCTTGCAAATCTTCCGGCATCATCTATGGAAGATGCAAGATTAAAGGTGCTCAGAGGAGTTCAATCTTTAGACAAGGGGGATCTTATCAAAGCTCCCTTTACTATGAAATTTCTTGACAATAAAAAATGTGGTTCAAATACAGGATTGTATGTGCAGACGAAAGGCCTCTTGGAGTTGGCAAAAAGTAACTCGGAATACTATGACGAATCTATCTGGAATATCTACAGGCCCTATGTCAAATGTGCCTGTCGTTTTCTTGACCCGAAGGCCTCCTGTGATTCCAGCATTATTTGGTTTGACCATGCTATATGGTTTACCCTTAACAACCTGGACCTTCTATTCCCGGACACGCCTGCGGCACATTACTTACCTTTGTTCTGCTCCTGGCTTGGAGGCCAGGCCAAAGAAGCTGTGCTCGCACAGATGGCCTTTGTTCAGTTTCGGAATTTGATGCTTGCTCTACTTAAGGAATTGGCAGCAGAAAATCCTGGAGTGTTATTGACTACGTATGGAAGTCACCTCGGGTTAAAAACACTCCTTGGTTTGCTTAAGCCCAATACTGACCTTGAAGACTCCCCCAACCTTAAAAGGCGTAACTCTCTCATCTCCCCAACCTCCTCCTACACATCCTTTTTTACCCCTGCTGCCTCGTCAGCTGACTCTTTTGGAGGGAGAGGAAAGGCTAGAAGTGTGATTAGAGGAAGAGGAAGAGGATACCCGGTTAAATACTTGTTGGATCCTTAATTTTGCAGGTGCTTTGTAACAACGTGGGCAGATACCAACTTACTGGAAAGGAAGAAAACTTGAATGGTGTTTTTATACATTGTGTGTTTGCCAACAAGTTACTTGACTTTTTTTCTCCTAGGTTTATATTTAACAAATGCTTTATGGCCAGGTTTGGCAACCTTGAGTTACTTAACAATATAAATATTGGATGAAAATTTACTGAATCTATCTCACAAATTGTTTATTCTCATGACTTCCTTAGAAAAACCAGGCCGTTGTCGTGTGAATGCCACCTCTTGAACAATTATTCTAGGGATTTTGGAAATATTGGTAAACATGTATGTACCACCGATTTGACTATTATTGGGAACTTGGCAATACAAAACCTCTTATCCCAAGGTCTCAATCATATTCCCCCTCATCCACTTAACCCTCAAAGTGCCTTGAAAGCACTTAATGAATGTCTGACCAACTTGGTCAGCAGGCTTCAGCTGGAGCCTTCAATTCACCAAGAATTGAAAATTATTATGGCAGATATGTTCGCTCAACTAATCTCTCAACTTCCATCCGGATGGATTCAGAATGAGTCTACATGGCTCAATGCTGACCTTGCTTTAGCCTTTGCACAACTAAAGAATAAATGGTTCATTGTTGGACTGGATAAAGCATCTAACACAACGTCAATACTATGCAAAAAACTTGTCTATGAAGCTGTGGAGACTCGACTCCGCGGTAATGAATTCCAGTACATTGGTAACAATCGGAAAACAATAATAGAAAATACTTGTAAAGAGATCTCATACTTAGGATATCAAGCTGAAAATACTAAACTTCCCATCTTATTTCCCACATATAAAAGTCATAAAAATAAATTCCGGTGGATATCAGATGCCTCCAGCTGCCTGTTCACTAATATCACTTCTCATGTTACCGTTGGGCTTAACATAATAAAAGATGAACTCATACAGATCTGTGCGGATAAAAGGGAAGTCTTGAAACGGTTTTCAAGAGTAGACATCCAACCATTTTGGCTAGTTAACAATTCTGCTGAAGTACTTTTAAACTTTCCCCCGGCGGTCTACTGCATGTATACTGCTGACATCACACATTGTTATGAAAATATTCCATTGGTAGGTGAATATGGTCTTATCAATGTTCTAAACACGCTAATTGACTTAGCATTCTCCAATAGAGCTAGCAATGGTTTCTCTGGCTTATCATTTGTTCACTCGGGAAAATGGATTAAAAAGATTACAAAAAACCCCCCCCTTCATGTATCCTAGATACAGTTTCAAGAGGTAATACATTGGGTTCTAAATCACTGCTATATTCTTATTGGAAACAACTGTTTCCAGCAAACTTGTGGCATTCCGATGGGATTCTCATGCTCCCCGGCCATGTGTAATCTTTATTTGTTCTACTATGAGTATAAGTGGATTACCAAACATACCAACAACTTAGAAAGTTTAGCCTTACTCACAAAATGTAATCACACCTATAGGTTCATGGATGATATTTTAAGCATCAATAATCCTATTTTTGCCCTGCTGGCTACTAATATTTATCCTCCCTGTTTAGCTATTGAAGCCACTTTTTTAGAACAAGATAATTTCAGGGATATACCCTCCTCGAAGCAAGTTAACTATGTTTCCATCGAGATAAATATCATTAACTCCCTAGATGGCGTGTTTACCACACGATTCCTTTGGAAAAGAGACCAGCTCAAACTCACGGTAGCTGAATTTGTTAAGAAAAAGAGTAATAGACCCTTTAAATTAGCCTTGAACACTTGTCTAAGTATACTACACTTAATTATCTACTCTTCCTCTGATGTGTTCTCTGCCTTCGAAGAAATCGAAGCTCTTATAAGGAAATTTCAAACCAATGGCTTTCGTAAACGAGATTTGATCTCTACTATAATAGCTGCCTTAACAAAGAGTTCTTTGCCTGGCGCCAAATTTAATACTGAATCACTTATTCTCTTACTGAGGAAGTAGGCCCATATCTAATGGGCCTACTAGACTCATTAGATATGGTGCCTGGGTATGGGCGGGCACACACACACACACACACACACACACACACACACACACACACACACACACACACACACACACACACACACACACACACACACACACACACACACACACACACACACACACACACACACACACACACACACACAATCTATCTTAACTCTATCTAGCTATGGCCGCTACCGGGACCTTTACACCTACTCTTCAACTACCTACCTTAAAACTAGATTCCTAAGCCCCCTAGCATGGGGCACACACACACACACACACACACACACACACACACACACACACACACACACACACACACACACACACACACACACACACACACACACACACACACACACACAATACCTATGAAGGCCGCTAGCTATTCAAAAACCTACATTACTCTTGACATTTATTCCTACACACTCGTACACTTACTCTAATACTACCTACCTTTAAACTGGATTATTAAACTCTCTTGCATGGGGCACTACCCTTACATGATAAAACTTATTATCTCCTAATATTGGGGGGCATATGGCCATTACACTTAATGCCCTCCCCCAAATCAAGCCTGCCTGCGATCTCTGTTCTGTCTCCCCACTCTACACGGCGCACTCATTCCCTCACTCCTGCACTCTGTCGCGCGGGTTCCTATACGCTCTGCTCTACTCACTCAGAACGCCACCGAAGGCATTAACCTCGGGGATCGTCCGTATGGATCTCTCCCACTCCTCCAGCTGCTGCGCGAGTTGTATATAAAGGTGAGCTCTCTTGGAGCTCACTTAGTGTTGTGCACTTGTTCATTTCATTCTGTGTTTGCAAATACCACTTAGTAGTCGCACTATCTCTTGTTGGGGAAAAGCTTTGAGTGATGGTTAAAGGGAAAGATAAATTGGCAGTTGTGGAGCTGGCTGCTCCAACTCAAACACAGGTATTACTGTTGGACATGGGCTTTCAAATACTTGATCTCTTGTTTAATTTTTGTGGTAAAAAGCTGGCTTGCGGTTTGGAAGCAGTCTAAATAGTTTTTTTCTCTCCTTTACTTAACTCAATGTAGTTGGTTGTTTCCGTTATAATCCAACTGTAAGTTGCCTACGACGTTTTCATATCGTCGTTTTGGTTATCTACCCATGACTAAATGAGTAGGAAAATCTCATTGGATTGGTTGTTTTCTGCTGGCCGGAGATTTTGGGGATGGTGCTGTAATGAGAAAACTCTGATCTGGAAAATTCTGAGGTTAAAATATCACCCAGGTTCTGTCTCTATTTTGTACTAGTAAAGGATATCTAGATTTTGTCGATTATTCTATGAACTTCTGTCTAGGCTTGCTTGCTTTGGAGACCGGACTGTTTTTAAAGGGCTCTTGAGCTTAGCCAAGCTACTTACGTTCTATGGTTATAACTAAGTAGTGGGATTTTGGTCTTTTGGCGTGAATACCATGCCTGACATAAGGATACTCGCAGAACTCGGTTGATTGAATGCTTATGCCTGCATTTATATTGAGCTTTATTTAGGTTCAGCTTCATGTGGTTTTGTAGCTGCTCTTCTCCATTCTGATAGGCCATGTGTGGCAGTACAGCAATATAACATACATATTATGACTGGTGATTTTGGTGGAACTTGGCCTAGTGGAGCTTCTCTAGGTCTGCCTATGGTATATGAATGGTTCTCTGTTTGGGAGATGTGTTACTGTTCTGTTTGGGGTTGAGCTACATCTATATGGCTCCATGAAAGTCTGGCCATTTCACCGCTTTGCTTAAGGGGGCAACTGATTGTGACTGAATTCACTTTTGCACTATTGGCATGAACTTTATTTACTTGTTTGGAAAGCCGTATCGGTTATATTCTGCAATCAATTTACCTATACAACTATGAGGTGGATACCTTGCTTTTTAAGCTTCATGTGTTGTTGCTGCTCTTCTTTATTTTAATAGGACTTATATGGCTTACGGACTGGTTCTTATGGTCTTTTTTCCTACATCTCAGGACAACATTATGGCTTGTTTGATATAGCCGATGGTTTTGATAAAACTTGGCATGCTGGAACTCCACTAAGGTTGACTATGGGTTTGGGAATATTTGAGTTTTGGAGCTCTGGTTGGGAGCTAGGCCGCTTCTCTGTTTGGGGCTGAGGTGCCTCAGTATAACTCTATGAAAATCTGGTCAATGTGTTGAATAATGGAGTGGCTAATCATGGCTGCAGTCTCTTTTGTTTTGTTACTAACCTGAACTTTTTGCCTATGCAACTATATAGTTGGCTTGTGACTTAATGCAACTATGCTATTTTGTGGTATTGGCTGTCTCCTTGTTGATTGAATGCTTATACTTGCATTTGAATTGAGCATCATTCTTGTACAACTTTTTGTGTTTTTTTTGGCTGCTATGGTGTCCAAGAACACAACTTTGGCAACATTCGGATACTGGATTCTTGGTTTTTTTGTCAAGATAGCTTGCGGATCTGGAAGCGGTCTAAACGGTTTTGTGTCTCTCTTCTACTTCACACAATATAGTTGGTTTGTGTCCTTTAGGCCTGGATGTTTCAACAGCATGTGGCCTACGATGGTTTCGTATCTTGGCTATAGTTTTCTATCCATGGTTAAATAGGTAGAAGCATCTCATTGGGTTGGTTTGTTTTTTGCTGGCCAGAGATTTTGGGAATGTTGCTACAGTGGAAAACTTTGATCATGCTGATCTGGAAAAATTCTGAGAATAATTTTCTTAAAAAGTTATCCAGGTTTTTTGTATTAAAAGGTATCTCATGGCCCTTTTTCACTGGGTGCTGATTGATTTTCTGTACTAGATTTTGGGCTGGGTCTTGCTTATTTTGGATGTTTAGCCATAACCAAATATGGCGCTCATAAGCTGGCTGTTGGCTAACGGTTATCGGTTAGAACTTACTTTTCTTCCGTACATTAGGTTATGTAAATACTTATGGCTTAGTAGATGATGATAACATCCATATACTACCGTAATAACTAGTTTCTACTGAGTACTGAGCTGCCCTTGTAAATAATGAGTGCTGACACCTGTTACACTAGGTCTTATGTGTTTATGTTATGGTTTCCTCGAACCTCCAAGATGGGGAAGAGGATACCTTTGTTTCTTTTTGAGCTGGGATCTACTGGATCAATGCTTAAAAAACACGATCCTGGTTGTGAAAAAAATCTAGCAGTTGTCATCACTTTGGTGGTTGCTGTTTAAAAGCCTAGATAAAGCTTGAGAGTGGTTTTCCTTTGGTTGATTACTTTAAATATCTTTTTTTCTAACAATAGCTCTGCTCTGTAACACATTTTTTATATATTTGATTGATTTGCAGTTTCTTGACAGACTGGTCCCTCTTTTTATTTTGCTATTTACTGACCTTTTTTTTGGGATCTTTGGAACTTGGTAGGATCTCCTCAGGAGTATGCTACCAGGAATGAGCTGAGTCTTCTTGGTATTTTAAGTCTTATAAATCTCAGACAGATGTTTTTTAGGCCAACTCCACTTGGCTGTAACTGGTTTTTGCACTTTGCTTGTTTTTCTAAAAGCTTATTACATGTACCAGCTGACTGTGTCATCTCTTTTTACATGCTAAAAGAGGGCTTATACTTCTTATGGCTCTTTTTTGAAACTTTGTGATATGTTTCTTGTAATTGATAATTCTGGCAGGGCCGTCACGTAGTAAGAGTATTGATATTTACCTTTGTGTCATCTCTTTTGCTCTCTGAAGACCGGAATGAACCTAGCTATTGGGCTATTGAGAGTTTCTTTCTGCTAAAACCTTAATAGCAACATCTTTTTTTTTGGGATATGACTAAGATGACCCGTAGATGGGATGATGTAAACACTTGTTACTAATACCTTTTCCTCTCATCCCAATGATAAATGTTTTTTTGAACACAAGGATTAAAAAACACCTAAAAGGTAGTAACTAATTCAAGTTATTATTATTTACCTTGGGAGCTAATACTTGTATATTTACAGGAAACACCAAAATATACATTAACGGCACGCATGAACACAATTTCAGAACCTAAAAAATTGTGGCAATAAATGCCAAACTCCGCCAAGTGGAGAGACGGGCGTACGTAGTCCACTTCGGGGCAAAGATAGCCTCCAAAGCTCGCCTCCGACCCTTCCTTTTTAGAGCTTGTAAAATTAAAAAGAGCTCCACTTAGAATTTCTAAATCTAAGTTTGTTTTGGTTAGACAAATCTTTTTTGATATCAGGAATTCTGCTAATTTAAAAAAACTACATTTTGTCCCCATACAGCTTGGTTTTTTATGATTGTTAAACTGATAGAGTTGTATGGTCTTTCATATCGTGAAACACATAAGTCTAAAACATTTTTTCCCATCGCACTGGTTAAAAGTTTTCATCTCTTTACTTGAATTCATAGCAATTTTAAGGTTGGGTGACATTGATAACAAGTGGGATACCTATGCATCAGTTGCAGTCAGTGCCAATACTGCAGTCAGTGCCAACACTAACTAAATGTTATATTGTCTCTATGGATGCAGGTGAGGGTTACCTTCTCAACTCTAAGCTATCAAATTTTTGCTGGTCTGGAGATTTGCAGGACTTGTATCTCTTCATCCTTACTAGGGAAGCTTTTTAAATTTCCCCACTTGTGTATAAGACCATTTTTTGACATGATAATGGAATTATACAGCCCTCTTTCCTGACATAGTTTCTAGTGTCTTTTGAATTTGGTCAAATTCTTTGGTGTCTATGTATTAATATTATTGAAACACACACACCTAAGACCAAGAGTAATATCACTATTGCTCAAAGACCTAGACACTATATTTAGTTTCTCATACCTAGTCTTTGGTTAACACCAATGGTCTTGGTATTGGGGAATGGGGCCATCTTCACACGACCCTTATGGTTCGGCCTGGTCGGTTTAAAGTTGGAATGGCTACCTTATCTCTGCTCATCTTTATTACTAAGACTAAACCTTGCTTACTTCATTTGCAGACTTTGACTCTTTCCCAAGGACTTGAGCTTCCAACTGAACCCCTTTCTAAAGCATCCTTACAAGTGTTAAGATGCATTCAAGACCCCAAAGCCTCTGACCTTATTGCTGGTGCCTCAGAGGACCTAGCTAACTCTCTTGTGCAAACCATCTCCTTTGACAAATGCGTGCACACGTTGGCCCAACTGGTGAATAATCCGAAGGAAGGAGTTATTGGCCTATCAGAGTTCATTAATAATATTCCAGCCATGACTCTTGCCCACAAATCTGAACTAATCAAGTTTTCCTCTGAAGGAGATGAATTGGTTAACTTCTTACGCAAATTATGTGGCCTTACTCCAGGGTTTGTTTCTACCCCTTCTATGCCCGTACAGACTGTCTCCAACAGTCTATTCTGCAGGGACCCCCTTGCTTTGGATGCTGTAAATGCTTTCCAAAAGGAATTGTGTTCACTTAGTGAGGGCTCGCTCATGGATATGGTTCCGAAAGTGTCTAGGGTGTTTCCCTTCCTGCCTTCCAAAAAGGTTGAGATCGAATCCTTTGGTGTGGATCACCACCTGTGGTCCCTACCTAATAGAGGCTTTTTGGCACCAATCTCCATTGAAACCTGGGTGTTTCTTGCAAATCTTCCGGCATCATCTATGGAAGATGCAAGATTAAAGGTGCTCAGAGGAGTTCAATCTTTAGACAAGGGGGATCTTATCAAAGCTCCCTTTACTATGAAATTTCTTGACAATAAAAAATGTGGTTCAAATACAGGATTGTATGTGCAGACGAAAGGCCTCATGGAGTTCGCAAAAAGTAACTCGGAATACTATACCGAATCTATCTAGAATATCTACAGGCCCTATGTCAAATGTGCTTGTCGTTTTCTTGACCCGAAGGCCTCCTTTGATTCCAACATTATTTGGTTTGACCATGCTATATGGTTTACCCTTAACAACCTGGACCTTCTATTCCCGGACACCCCTACAGCACATTACTTACCTTTGTTCTGCTCCTGGCTTGGAGGCCAGGCCAAAGAAGCTGTGCTCGCACAGATGGCCTTTGTTCAGTTTCGGAATTTGATGCTTGCTCTACTTAAGGAATTGGCAGCAGAAAAGCCTGGAGTGTTATTGACTACGTATGGAAGTCACCTCGGGTTAAAAACACTCCTTGGTTTGCTTAAGCCCAATACTGACCTTGAAGACTCCCCCAACCTGAAAAGGCGTAACTCTCTCATCTCCCCAACCTCCTCCTACACATCTTTGCTCGCGACACCGCGTAAAAAAACTATACCTAATGTCTGCAAGCTACATCCAACTAATTGCAGGCTTGACCGTATTGGATTAAAATACAGGGTGGCTGAGGGCTTAACCGATAGTGTCCCTAGTCGAACCTTTCAACACATGATACTACCCTAGCACATGGACCAATAGCGGTTTAAAAAAAGGGGGGATGAGTCCTTTAAAGACTTGGCTCTCACTGTTGGGTAATTTACTGTGAGACTACCCAGTGGTAGCGTGGCTTGCTCTTCACTGAGCCCTGCATTTCTGCGCATGTGGAAATTGCGCCATACAAGGCGATGCCTCCACGGATATTTTATGGGGACTTGTGCTTGCCTATGCCACACCATCTAATTGAGCCTGCGGATTCTACAGGAGTCTTTACTATTTCGTACAGCTGGTTTCGGAGCTGAACATGGCTAGACGTGCCCAGGCCTCGGGGAAATAACGTCTTGAATGCCTCTCAGTACTCCTACAAGTCCTGCTATGTATAAAGGTGAGAGCCCCTTTGTGCTTCTCACTTAGATCGTTTGCGCTACTGTTTGTTTTCCTACATTAAGGGATTAAGTGAGGTGAAGGGAGAGATTCTTTCATTAGTAATCATGCCTAAGAAGACAACACCGACTGTTGGGAATGAACTCGAGGCTACACAGGTTAGCATGCTTCTTGAAGGCCGTGGCATGAAAACTTGGATTACTTGTCTATTCTCTGAAGCAACATAATATAATGATTGTTGTCGTACATTTAACTCCTCTTGATTCTAGCTCGGCAATAGCTGCGGGACTCTAGTTAAATGTTTCCTTTTTATCCATAACCATTGGGCTACTTACTATACATCCTGGCCCTTATGACTCAAGCTTGCTAACTTGTTCATTATGGAACTACATCTGTTATTGGTTGATAGCCCGTATAAACAGTGATTATGTGTTTGGTTCACCTTACTCAGCTCTGGTTCATCGTACTTGGTCTACCGTTGGTTGGATTGAGGTGGGGATTGGTCTATTGCATATTTAAAGCCCTGGTAATACTGGGAATATTTTGAAAAATGTCATAAGGAAAGATCACCTAGTAGTTGACCCTGCTAAGCTTTGTATAGGGCTCAGTATATGCAGGCCAGTAGTTGAGCTGTTAGCTGGCTGTGAATATAAGGCACTTATGGGTTGCTGTATTGTTGCTCCTTCCTCTGACTATATAGTAAAGACACAATTTTTAATTTAGTCCTGTAAGATGGGCTTGCTGTTGAGTCCAGGCTGATGTACATACTACTGGCTTTTGCATGGCATGACTAATCTAGAGTAGCACTGGGACTAAGATAGAGTGAGCTAGATGGATGTCCATCCGTAAAATAGCATTACATTAAACTGTGGAAATACATCAAGTTGTTAACATAGAATAAATTAACTGATGGCTGAGTGTGCTTGACTATACTGACATTGGTACTTCTTCAGGGCGTTTTGTTACATTGCCAAACTAAGGGAATCATGAAACTATGACTAACTAGTTGGTTTAACATGGATCATCGGAACGTATATGGTACTGGTAAGGTGCATCCTAGCTGCATATGAGTCACAAATTCCGCTGGCTGATTATGGATACTGTATATGGCGGTGAATCTTCATCAGTAAGTAACACTAAGGTTTCATAAAATGGTCATTGTCTGAGCTTACTATAATGGTCTTTAAATATACCTACCCTATGGGTGTTTTAAGAGGGGTCGAGCATATGAACATGGATTGAGAGATGGAAGGTATGGTATGTCTGGAATAACTCTGGCTGAGAAGGCTGCTGCTGCTGGGAAATCCGGCCTGAATTCTACTTTTTGTAAAAAAATCTATGGCTTGCAATATGTAACTTGTGTACAGACTAGACTAAATAAAGGTTTAAAAAAAAAGATCATAATCGGGTATTTACAGCAAAGTATGGCCCTAGGATGGGCCTCTCCGTTCTGCATAATATTCACAAACATTGTTGCTGGATTTAGTTGTTTAATTTTATCACCATCAACAGGTACCACTCGGCTGATCGATGATTGATCTACTTTCAGCTCACAGTAAATGAACCACTGGTTTGTATACCCACTGTTTGTATACACTAAGTTTTGGCCTATGACTAAAAACTTATGCATCTGTAGAGGTAGGTATAACATTTTGTGTAGTAAGAGGTGTAGTCCCTCATACTATGGCTATGTCAACTTGTGCTAAAGATCCTGTATCATTGATAGCTTCTTCTTGGAAATAGATTTATGGGATTTAGGAGGATGTTTTGGAAAAGAATTTGATTTAATTTCAAAGACAAGGTTATGCTACAAATCCTCATGTTGAGGGTCTCCTTGAGAGATGCTCGTTTTTTTTTCCGTTTTTCAAACAAAACTCTGGCAAAATGTTTTACATACTCGTCGTTATGGTTGGGAAATATGAGGATAAGCTATATACTATATCGTATACATTAAATTACACTCAACTTTTCATTAGACACAGCTCAGTAAAAACATTGGGTGTTATGCACGAATTGGGTGATTGTAAAACACCACCACTTGGCCACCTGCACTCTATGCATGTTTGAAAAGCTTGCATTGTTTTTAGGTAACCTGACTTGTTAATGATACTTCGATGTGGGGAGATTTCGTAAATATTTGGATTAGGCACTTCACTGGCCTCCCCTAGGATGTCATGACCTATGGGGAAAACTATGGCCTATATACTTAGACCCTTATCGTCTGCACTATTAGGTGTAGTAGTAATTTAAGTTTTCAGTAGATTGACATGGATAACAACTGACTAGACCTGATGATACCTGTCTATATGCAGCCAGATCTAACGAAATGTTGCTCTGTTTGTATGGATGCAGGTAAGGGTCTATCTTGTTTGCTGTTGCTTTGTTTACTGCTATCCGGCTCAGATGGGTGATTGTATCATCCCCCCATTTACGATGTTCCAAGCTTGATGGATTTTGTATACTGTAATAATGCAAAATGTCTGTAATAACAAGGGATGTTTTGTATTATCTTTTGTGAGAATCAGGAGTCTGGAGTCTATTGAATATGTAAGTATTCAGTTGTGGTTATTGTAGCCGTAGAATAAATGAAACACACACACACAATTATGTTCATAAATTTATGTACTTGTACATAATCTGTACATGAGCAATCTCATACTATCCCTCCATTTCTCTGCGTATATGCAGAGATTGTGTACATACTAAACAGAAAAAATGGTGCAATCCCATTCTTCCTCTCAGTTCTCTATATACATCTCTCTCTCTCTCTCTCTCTCTCTCTCTCTCTCTCTCTCTCTCTCTCTCTCTCTCTCTCTCTCTCTCTCTCCTCACATGTGTGCCTATATTTCTCTAATATTCAGTGTATCTCAAAGTGTCTTCCACAGAGAGCAGTAACGAATCTAACATTGAATCTAACATCGAGGTAAAGCTAGTATCGGCTCAAACTCAATGGAGGTAACAAATTACTCTTTCACTTGCAGCTTTATATTTTTTTAAACATCAATGCGTACAATAAATCCATGTAATGAACTTAAACATGAGAAAGACAATACTCCAATCCATATGAATTTGACTGTGCTTATTGTTACAGAGTAGTACCGGTAAAGTCCAAACAACAAAAATGGAAAGACAATTCTACACAAAAATTGTAATTGAGGACCTTCTATATATGGATAGAGAGGAGCTTTTGAAATTATACTCACGGCGAAAACAAGAGAACATGAGTGTGTTCCTTCGGAGGATATCAAAGAAGGTCTTAATGAAGCTTTCAGTACGTTGGCCAAAATTCTAGGGACACAATGAACTAGTTAAAGTAAACGAGAGCTCTCTTTAGAGGATACTAGGTCAAACTTGACAGAGTGCAAAGGCTATACATTTTGACAAATTCTTGCCTAGTTTCTTTTCAGAAAGAATAACCTTATTGGACTCATTATATTCTAGCTACAAAGAAAAATCACTAGCGAAAGTAAAGTACAATGCAACATCTGAACCAAGAGGTACTCCAATGATCAAACTTTTGAACCCCTCACAAATAAAATTCCTCTCGACAGCATGTATTGGTTTAGGGGAGCATACCCATTTCTATAAAGTAACCATGGAAGATATGGATTTCAAAGATCCACACAACAACTTCAAGATTTTCAATCGAGACTACCAAGATAGGACTGCAAATGTGGCCATACAAGTCTCTATGTTTACGAAGCGTCACGCTGGTGTCGTACACCCCTTAGCAATTTCAACAGGCCTTGATTCACCAAGGATTGTGTATAGATTTTGGAATGGTGGGTGCTTAGAGAGATGGCTATACTTGGCGACAACAACATATGGGAAGAGGCCAATGCCAAGAAACTTTGTTGATATCCCAACAGAGATAGGCACATTAGAAATGGTGAAACGCCATGGCATTGAACTTGTTTACTCTCTGTTTGACTCAATACACTTCTTGCATTGTACTGAGACTTTACATAATAACATCTACAACGAGAATGTTGGTCTCCACTTCGACCAAACATCTGATAATGTTTACTTGGGAATTGTCGGGCTCAGTCGAAGTGCACACATATCAACTTTAAAGACATTCAAACCTATGCCAAATACTGCATTACATACAATACGAACTTACAAGCATAAGTATTGCCATATAGATCCGAAGTGTTTCTCTACTTCACCTCTAGCTTACACATACAGTCATGATATGTACTCTACATCTTTCCTTATCTATAAGATGCTCAGAGTATGTACTCCAAGAAAGGTTGCGGGAGGAATACATTGTTGATAAAATAGGACAAATTTGTGAAAGAACTTTGGCCAAGGACTCAACATACCGGCCGACGCTATCGAACTTCTTTGTTGCATTCAACCCTTTCGACAGGGACTACGCAGAAGAACATGAGCTCCTTCGACTTTGTCCTCTTGCTGACTGAGTTCCACCCATGAACAAATTTTTTTCATGCCTCCATTTTTCTGTATCGATCTAGCTATTAATATATCCGTTGTGTTTTGGAATTCTCTACAATAGAGAGAAGAATTTGCTATTTGTATATTTCTTTTTTGTTGTTCTACAATTGACATGAATTTTTTGAGTGCTCTACAAATCAATAGAGATTTATGAGAAATACAAGCTAAATTGGATAATTTCATGTTTTCTTTAATACTGTTCACTAGAATTATCTATGCCTAATTGTGCAGGCCCCACCAAAGGTGCCTTCTTTGACAATTTTGAAAATTGACAACATATCTGAGAAGATGTCACACGGAGAAAATTTTGACGGCTACATTTTATGTAGATATGGCACATATGATCATTTCCCAAGTGCAAAAAACCTCAATCCACGTACAGATCTAGTCGATGATGAGGGATTTACGACAATGACACTATTGGTGGATAGAGACTTTATACCTTTTTTCGTGCCTTTCATAATAAATAAAGGACCTGGCTTAGACTGGAGAATTTTGCAATACAAAAAAGAAAGCCAATGTTTGATAAGGGCGATGCGTCCATGGTGCTTGTCCTGAATTAAAATTTAAAAGTAGCCAACATATCTTCAAAGGAATAGAATATTTTATTCTTCTCAAATACTAGCTTGTCTAGTATAGTTCAATCTGAGGTAGCTGGTCCAAGAGAGGATACTGTATCTGTTGTACTCTTGGAGGACGGAGGGAAGGAAATAATCTCAATGACAAGGTGATCCACACTCCAACATGTTAGAAAGAAGCTCAGCAACTTATATTGTCATACCTTCGACACATAATTTTTTCATACATACAATTCTCTTGCATTCCCATTGATATAGTCATCATTCAGTTCATTGAGATTTTTAAGAAATGGCATTCAGAGTAGGCAACAAAGAAGAAGATCACAGGAGGCGTACATATGTTGAAAATGAACTTCACCCTGCAGAAGAATTTGTTTTCACTGCAAGAGACTATTTTTTTGATTGCTTGAAATACTTACTAAATTACCATCACACAACATTGGACCTAAGAATACACATAATAAACAACTTTGTCAACTCATTCAATACAAATGACCCAGATGCATTACAATGCTTCTGAACATTCATGAACTTGGACTTACTTTCAGCTTTGCATGGTGTTCAAACAATAAATGAATATCTTTCTCGCATGAAATTACCAGCTTCCAAGAAAGGGCTTTGGGGAGACCATTTTTGTATATATTGGTCAGCAAAAACATTCAAACGGAGTATCTCACTATGGTCAAAACAAAGGGGAACAAAATATATCACTTACTTTTCGCATTTAAAAGACACACTGCACATTCTCTTCGATGACCGTCCAAACCATGTTGGCCACTTTGAACCTTTAATTCCATCGGAGAAACATATAACCATAGACAAAATAACTCATTGCACATGAGATGCTGCAACAAAACATGAGATGATTTTTGCCGATCTCGAAACAACGCATACTTTTCATTACAATATTGGAGATTGCCTACTTGATAGAATCGCACACTCCTTGACACATACCATTTCAAGTCAAGAACTACAATAAATTGGAGTCACGGAACTCCTGCAAAAGCTTCAAAATAGTGACTCACAGGAATTGGAATGTGTACAGCTACACCTAACAACAACATTCCTTGAACACACTCACAATAACTATCATTGGCAGCTCACTCTACAGATTGGGTGTCGATGGGATTCTTCACCGATGTGTACCTATGGAGGGTAGAAGGCAAGTTATTGCAGAGGCACATAACGGGGAATCTGGTGGACATTTTTCTACTAATATTACTTTCAAGAAGATTCTACAGGTTGTGGTATGGTGGCAGAATTTAATGTCTGATGTGAGAAGCTTTTGCAAAACCTGTGATATATGCCAAAGAATAGGCAGACCCATAGCAGCAGACATGACTCCTTTAACACCAGTGCAACCCCACTGGGTGTTTTCATTAAATGGGGTCCGGATTTTATGGGGCCATTCAAAAAGGTTACTCCCAGAAAGAATAGATATATATTAATGGATACATGTTATGTGACTAAGTGGATTGAGGCTAAGGATCTTCCAGATAACACAACAAAATCCACGGCTAGGTTCCTATTTGAGAATATTGTCTGCCGATACGGATGTCCTGTGGAGATTGTGTCAGACCAAGGTACACATTTTATAAATGGCACTATGGATATTCTCATGGATATTCTTTCAGTCAAGCATCGGAAATAAACACCTTACTATCCTAGATGCAATGGACAAGCGCAAAGCAGTAACAAGCCAACCAAGACTATCCTTACCAAGATCGTGCAGAAAAAGCCAGAGCAATGGGATTTGAAACTTCGAACTGCTCTATGAGCATATAGAGCAGCTTATAAGGTCACTACCAGGTTAACACCATTTAAAATGGTGTATGGCACTGAAGTTGTTGTACCAATGTAATTTATCATACCCATTCTCAGAATGGCCGTCGAGCATGGCCTGTATTTTAATCACAATCTAGAAAGAGATTGGAAGAGCTAACACAGCTAGATGAGCTGAGACAGAGGGCTATGCTGGAATAAGAAATTGTTCAGCAAAGAAGGAAACATTGGCATGACAGACGAATTAAGGTCAGAGAGTTCAGAAAGGCGATCTGGTTCTCTTATATCAGTCAAAATTAGGCCCTAAGAAACCAAACTTAAAGATAGCCTGGGCAGGACCATTTGAAGTTGATTGGGTGTTCTCAAATGGCACAGTAAGGCTGAAAGATCTGTGTGGATTATTGTTGCCAGGGGCATATAATGGAGCTAAAATCAAGCTCCATTATTCAAAAGTCAAGAAAACGGGTATTGATGGTCTGGGAACTGAAGACCAAGAAAATCCAGAATCATCTATTTTAGGTCTTTTCCATGTACAACCAGTTCCAGAGCCAATCAAAAAGCCAGAACAGTACCAGTACGTCCAAACCCTGTCCAGACCCGAACCAGAGATATATGGGGACCAATATCAGTTCTTGGGGAAACAACGGTCGGAAGGATTATCAACGGGGGTAATTATTTCAGAGACAAGAGGAAGTCTTGTCCAATGCATGTTTGCCACGTCACTTGCGGTGCATAGAACTCTAGGAACGATAAGTGGTGGAGCTTTTATGGTGCGAACGCGTATAACAGTAAGACGAGTAAGCGTTTTTCCTCGCAAGTCTCCTACACGACACCTGCAAACTGTTGTTCATTCACCATCGCCGAGCTCTGAAGTTTCTTCGCTACAGCGGAAAACCTCTTCATCCGAGGAGACTGTAGACTGCAATTTATCTTTGCCAGCCACACTAGGATACGGGTTTGATGAATCAAGTAAGTCATCTTCTTCTTCGTATACTGATTCATCGTCTTCACGGTGTATGGGTAGGAAGAAAATGTCGGAGAAGATGCAGGAAACTATAGACGAAACCCAAGCCCTTATTGATGTTGCAAAAGCGACTCTTTCGCTTATTCCTCACAGCAAAATACAGAGATATGTGTTTAATGAGCAAGCATAGGCCTTACTGAGATTGTGGGATTTGCATGTGGTTGTGCAAGCAACAAGGATAGAGTTCGACACAACAATTATAAGGCAAGTTTTGGATTCTTTCAATGTCGAAGACGGAAGTGCTATCGGATCTATGGTAGAAAAGTGTAAGTCACTCCAGAGAACATTACTTTTGCCTTCCGAATGCCAAATGAGACAAAGCCATCTATGGCAACTGCAGAGCAAATCAGTGCATCTTTGAAAGAAGATGATTCTACCAAAAAGAAATGAAAAGCCAGTGCACAAGGAGGGCCAGTAGCAAAAGCATCCCTAAGGCTTCTCTTTCAATAGTTGTATATCTTTGTTTAGCTTGACTAAACCTGCGACTGGGAAAGTATATTGGATAGTCAGTTCTTCCTTCTGGCTGAGCTAGAATTGCTAGTCCCGAAGCATCCACATGTACATGGAAAATGACATCCCAATCTGGTTGTCGAAGAACTGGTTTACTGACGATGGCATTCTTTAATTTCTAAAAACTTTCTTCACAATAGCAGTCCAGTTGAACTTGCTAGTTTTCTTTGTAAGCTCATACAATGGTAATGCTTGAGAAGCAAACTTGTGCACAAACCTTCTGTAAAAATTAACATATCCCAGAAAATAACTTAATTCTGATGCATTCCTAAGAGCCTTTACCTGTTGAACTCACTGGATCTTGTCATTGGCCATTTCTATTCCATTTGTGGACACCATATGTCCCAGTAGCTGTCCTTTCTAGACTAAGAAAACAGATTTGAATGGATTCAGACAAATCCTCTTTTCCTGGCAGTGCCTAAAAACCATCTCCAGAAATAGTAAATGCTTTTCCTTTGTGGAATATACAATGAAGTCATCCATGAATATGGCGAGGAATTGATGAAGAAATTCACTGAAGATTTCCATCATACATCTTTGAAAAGTGGCTGGTGCATTGCAAAGGCCAAATGGCATTACCAGCTACATAAATGCTCCCACTCCATAATAAAAGTGGTCTTTCCCCTATCCTCATGAGCAACAGTCATATATATTTGTGACAGTGTCTAACCCGTACAAAGTTTTTTGGCATGATAGTAACTGATAATAGATAAGCTAAAAGAAGGCTTTGACTATAAATATGTGATTGTGTTGACAACAAACATAACCATAATGAATCTATGACACTGAGCAAGTAAAAATAATAATTTGTGAAGTTTGGTACCACAATCTTAAAGCAAATCTTCATGTTTTGCATGTGTTGAGTGACCAACTTGTTGATTTGTGCGTCTTTGACTTCCTCGAGAATTGTCAACTTAACACCGATAGGATAATCACGTTCATAATAATTTATCATTTTGTGCCCTCATGTCTCTGCCTTTCTTCAACCACATCTAATCTCATGTTTATTTAATAATCATTATCTATATTTTCTCTAAAAGCCTTTTTTGTGCCAACATCTAGCTTGCAAAACATATTGGAGAGCTTGTCCTCTTGCATGTGGAACACATACAAAGAGTTCTCAATAAGATTATCACTCATTGGATCCAAAACATCTTCATCAAGACGACATGTTGAGCCTTTTAAATCACTAGCAAATCTCCTTTGTTTTAGTGGAAACCCACTATCAAAGGCATTTTGAGATGCCATAAAAATTGTGGCTTTTAAATTTAGAGCAGGCTTGTTGAGTTTCTGCAAATCTGGAATTCATAGTTTGTTGAGTTTGAAAGTAAATCGTCAAGAGCATTAACCAATTTGTTGTTGAATAGCGAGCGTGGAGAATTCAAGCATCGAGCATTTAGATGAGGATGTGAATAAGCTTCTGAATAACTTCTTCCTTAAAGCCCAAAGGTGTAACAAAGGTGGCCGGCCAAAAATGTGAAAGTTTAAATATGAAACTAAAAGAAAATAGCAAGCTCTACCTCTGAGGAAACAATGTTGATGGGCGATGGCGAGAGTTGCTCACGATGAGCTGTGGAGGGCAATTTAGCAGGAGAGAACGTGTCGAGAAGTGATTCTCAATCTAGGGCGAACAAGTTGATGTTGGTCATGAGCAGTTTGATGTACACATGGTTTCCCCTCTGCAAGCGACGGTTCCCGTAGTAGTGTGTCGAGTCGAGGCTTTCAAGATCTTCATGTTGTGATACCAGGTGTTAGATACATAGATATGGCGGTGTGAACGGGTTGGAAACACACACAAAGCCTCTATAATCACCCGACACACACTCTTGGGATGATACACACAGACTATGGGTCACCACTCGGCTTACACAATGCACCTCACCGAGACAGGGAACACACCGATGGAGTGAGAGGAGAGAGAGTATCCATTTTCCCACTCAACACAGAGATACACACACACATACACACCCAAATAACTCATCTCAAAAGAGGATAATTTTTTATGTGTAGTACAATTGAGCTTGGGCCAACACCAATGGGGCAAATAGCTCACACAATATGGATGAAATATGCCAGAGACAATCACAAATTTGAACAGAGGCTTTGCTCACACATGAGAAACTTACACAGCCAAAATAGCAGGAAAAAGTGAGTAATTTCACAAAATAGACAGCACCATTGTGTCCGGAGCGGCCAAAAGCCCCAGTCTACAATATCAAAGTGCTCACATCCAACCTCGGATGAGCAGTTTATGGCCAAAACAGGCTCCAAAAACAACAAAAATTGAGTTGCAGTTGTTCGTCCTCTTCTCTCCATGCTTTTTCTCAGTTTTTTCAATGTCCATACGTTACTTTATCCCTTGGGCACCTTTGGACTTTTAGTTGACCTCAAACGGACCCCGAACATGCCAAAAACTGGCCACACAACATTTTTGTTACCTTTTTGCATCATCCACACACCTCGCACTCAACTTCTTCCAATAATGCATCCTGCAACCACGTGAAGTGGCCCCCAAATATAGACCTCTTGATGACCTTTCTGCATAATTATCATAAGAAAACACCCATGTTTTGTCCGTACTTATCCACGTGCAAGTATTGACCCAATTTGACCTCCTGACACCACTGGATGCCATCTGATGCACCTGTTTACCTCATGCCGTCGACCCGCGGATAGCTTCCTTGAGAAGTTTTACATGCTACCAAGTCATCATTACTATAGAAAAAACACATTGATACTGGTGACGATGAAAATCCATGCACTATGTACATGTTGTCCTACCTGTACACATGTGGGCCCCACGCAACCACCTGGCTCTGGAAAATGGGTAATCCTTTATTCGATGCACCATGGACGGGTATGTACATATATGCAATCACTTCTTCCAAAAAACTCCTAACATAATTTGCCCATCCCCTAGTCTCATAGATCATTCATGCTCAGCAGCAGCAAAAAGAGATATGAGACTTGCCGCGTCACAGGTCTCATCATCCCTCACATACATTACTTGTTCTATAGACAGCTCATCTTGCTCCACCATCATCAGTCTATCATGATACAATTTAATATGCAATCCATTTACCCTTGACTTATGTAGAATCCCATCCAGGTTAGCCAACTGATGTGTACCATTCGGAAAACACTCCACTACCTTGAAAGGGCCTTCCCAATTTGTGAAACTTCTTTTGGAATGTCTTGTCGAGCTTACTCTTGTAGCACAAAACCAAGTCATGTTTCTTGATACCCTTACTTTTGACCTTTTCATTTATCTTTGCTAAAGCCCTATCTTGCATCTGCCCATAATGCTCCAATGCGTTCATCCTATCCAACTGAACCTCTTGTAATTGTGAGAGCCTCTCTTTGAATGCATCACTGGATTGCCGAAGCAACTTTTCTAACATCTTGGCAGTAGGCAGCTCTACTTCCACAGGCAATAGTGCTTCCTTTCCATATACCAAATGAACTGGAGTAAACCATGTACCTATCTTTACCAAAGTACGGTAAGCCCATAATGCACTAGGCAATTCCAAATCCCAATTCTTTCCTTGGTGCTCTATCACTTTTGAAAGGATTTGTACCAACTCACCATTGAATCTTTCATTTAAGCCATTACATTGCATTGTGGGTAATAAGGAGTGGTATGCTGGTGCCTAATCTTCATCTTTGCGCATAAGAAGTCTAGTAGTTTAGATCTAAATCCTGGCCCCTTATCCAAAAGTAGCTCTAGTGGCACCCCAAACTTGCAACATATTTCATCGTACACAAATTTTGCCAGATCCTTTGCAGTGATCTTTTTACTGCTATAGCCTCTGCCCATCTAGAGAGATAGTCCACTGCAGTCAAAATATAGCTTTTTCCCCTGCTTGTGATAGGTAACGAGCCTATTGCATCAATCCCCCACTTTTCAAACACATTAAATGCCATAATGGTTTTTCGTAGCTCTGGCTTCAACACTCTCTTCCCAAATGCTTGACACCTATTGCAAGACAAATGGTGAATATGCTTGTGCAAACTAGGCCATACATACCCCTCTTGCAAGATCTTATGCAAGGTGATCTTTAGAGAAAAATGTCCGCCACATGCGCCTTCATGATTCTCTTCCAACACTCTATAAAGCTCCTCCCGCCAAGGTACACGTCTCAACACGAGATCAGCCCCTTTCTTGTACAAGACATCACCAATCAATTTGTACCTGGATGCTCTACGCACAAAACCATACTTCTTAGACTTCTGAATGTTTTTCAAAATGATTCCTGTTAGCAAAAACTCCTGTTCTTGAGCTAAACTTTCTCAGCCATGATAAAGAGGTAAATTGGTCCTCAACACAAATAGCTCCCCAATCATGCTATGAGCTGCTTCATGTGCCTCTCCATTGAGAGCACGTTCCTCCATGCTTCGAACTTTTTTAACAGGCCTTTAATTTTGAAACACATTGCCTTCAATGAGGTGTTCTTGCTCTTCCACACACCCAACACTTGCTTCACAACTAACAAGGCATCACCTTTTATGCTCAACCTTCTAATCCCATGCTTCAAACAAATGTGTTATCCGGCTTCCAAAGTAGCATATTCAGCCTCATTGTTACTATGCACATCCAATTTGAACCCTCTCTTGCATACTAGCTTCCCCTCGGGATCATAAAGTGCTATACCCCCTGAAGCCGCATCATGGCTCTTTCTGTATGAGCCATCAAAGAACAACACATGTGCATTGTTGATCTGTGGTACTTCTTCAACTACCCTTTTCACCACCTCTTCATTAACAAGAAGGGGATTCTCCTTGTAAGTCAGCAAATCAACTAAGGTAGCCCTTGTACTATATTCCGCTAAAAAGAGAACTCAAACTCTTGCAGCTCAATTACCCCATTTCTTGACCACATTTGACTTGTTAGTGCCATTAATTAATTGTGTCAAAAAGGCATAACTCATCAAGAAAACAAAAGGTCATGGTAGCAAGTAATGACAAAATTGTCGACAAGCAAATATTACACTGGCCATCACTAGCTCTACTTCCAACAATTTTCTTTCTGCTATCAACTTCACTCGGCTTGCACAATACGCTGGCCTCATATAATGGCTTCCCTTCCCCTTTTGCAATAGCATGGCTCCAATTGCATCATCCCCTACTAATGGATTTACATAAAACACTTGCCCCCAATCAAGAGCATGCATGGCTGATAACCCCCCTAACACCTCTTGAAACACTTCTTCATACTTGTCATCCCATTGCAATGGATCATGCTTTGCCACTTGTTGTAATGGATAAAGGATTTGTGAAGACAATGGAATAAACCGTGCCATGTACTTCACTTTTGTATAAAGGGTGCTAATTGCTTTGTACTCGTAGGTGATGGAAGAAGAAGAATAGACTTAACCTTGTCTGGATCATCCTCAATGCCATTTTCTGACACCATATGGCCCAATAACTTCACCCTTGGCTGTGCTAGATGACATTTCTTTGGATTTAGTTGCTCCATATTCATCATATCGAGCCAGTACCATCTGCATCTTCTCATGGTGTTCAACCCTACTGTTGTAGACACATAAGTCATCCATAAAAGCTTTGACACAACTACCAGATGAAGGTTCCAATACCCTACTTGCTCTCTCTTGATAGAAGGATGGTCCATTTGACAACCCAAATGGCAATACCATGTAGCAATAACAGCCCCATGGCGTAATGAAAGTTGTCTTTGTTCGGTCTTCAAGAGAAATCTTCAAACGAAAATAGCTTGAAAAACCATCACACACACTGTACCTCTCATAACCTGCCATTGAATCCAAGATTTGATCGATGAATGGAGGAGGATATGGGTTCTTCTTAGTGGTTGCATTTAAGGGTTTAAAATGTATACAAATCCTCCACTTTCCATCCTTCTTTGGGCTGACTACTACTGGACTCACCCATTCCGTGGTCCCCACTGGGACTATGAACCCTACCTTCAATAACTTGTCCACCTCTTCCTGCAAGGCTTCCATCTTCTCTTGACCCATCCTTCCTAGCCTTTGCTGCACTGGCTTAGCACCTTCCTTCAGTTCTATATGCATCTCTTCTCCCTTGAACCCTCTAATCTCTTCATATGAAGTAATGAACAAATGAAGAAAACTAGCCAGCATGTGCAAATATGTCTCCTTCTCCATAGCTGAGATGTCTCCACTGATCATTTGTGTCATCAATTCTTGCTTCTTTGACAATTCAACCTTGGTTTGCATCAGCCCTTCAATCACTTCATAAGGCCCTTCACTTTCATCTTCAATCTCATTTGCAAATGCAACTAAACCAGACTCATGGGTTTCTTTGTCCATCAAAAGAAATGCAACATCAACATCCTCATCACTGTTGGTAGTACTATCACTGTCCTCATCAGTCACTGTGGAATAGTCTTCATCTCACTAAACTCATCCTCATCATCATAAAGCTCTTCCAATACTTTCCTTGTGTCCCTATTATATAGCTTCTTGGCACCTGTCTTTCCATAGAGGCTAATCGTACCACATCTCCAATCTTGAACAGCTCCCATTGCACGTAACCATAGTCTGCCCATTTTAATAGGATATGCTCCCAACCCTGATGGCATCACATGAAAATCAACCACTACCTTTGCATCATATGCCTCCACTTCTAAGCTCTTTACAATACCCAAACATTTTACTTTTTGATCGTTTGCCAATCTGATCCGAAAGCCTGACACCTTGGTCACTGTAAGACCCATCTTCTCAATGCATGTGTGTGTTATGCCATTAACATAACCTTTTCCTAGATTTTTTCTTTTGTGCCACACATCTACTATTGGGCAAATGTCCAGTAGCTCATCCATCACCAACACCTTCACTGAACCTCTCTCTGGTTCTTTCTCCATTGGGTTAACCATCCTCTTCCACTATCGCTTTAGCTTACACACCATCTCTATAAGCTACCCAAAAGTTACATCTGCTTTCCTGCTTGTCAAATCCTCCTTCAAGTCATAGCTTAATTGCCTATCCCCTAGTGGAAAATCTGAAACGTGAAACTTGCAACGAGCCCTTATTTTCCTCTTGGCCTTGACATCCTCATCTTCATGGCTCTTTCCCTTCTTCTTGCTAGGACCTGGGGCACTTCTTCCTTCCTTATCCAGGTCCTCTTCCCAATAGGCATCACTGATGTATCCTCTAGCTTTGATACCTTCTCCAAGGTGACCATACTTATCACGTTTGTCTTTCCCTTTTCCTCTTGGTTTAATCCTCTAGTTCCTTCTTCTCCCTTAATTTCAATGCCATAATAATTTGACCTAAGTAGCACCTGTCTTGTCAATGGATACATGTCTCCCCCCATCCTTGGTGGCTTATCACATTGCAGGATGATGTGGCCCAACTATTTGCAATTATAACACGTGGGCGTCTGCCTCCAGAATCTACCATTTCTTTATCCAACACCATTCCTGGGCCTTTCTTCACCTCCTGGGTGATTTGCAAACCTCCCTCGACCTCGATTATTCCCACATTACCTAACATGTTTAGGCTGAGATTCTTCATTAAATCTACCACTTGCCTCATGTCTTGCCTTAGCCCATCATCTTGCACTGCTGTAGTGACCACTGCTCACATAACCTGAAGAGTAATAGGAATCATCGGTTCATGATGAACCCCTGGTATGCGACCTTGCAAAGAATCCATAGGCTGAAACTCAGACCTCCTGGGCCAAGACTCTACTCCTAGTTGACTCATTCTTCTTAGTTTCCATTCTTTGCTCCTTGCTACCTCTAGTGCATCTTCGTATGTCCTAGGCTTCTTTAGCTCCACTCTCCAATGTATATTCTCCCAGAGACCAACCAAAAACCTATCCTTCTTCATCATGTCAGGTGGGGGTACCTGGTGCTAAGGCCTTGCACATCCGCTCCCATGCCATTGAAAACTTACGTATGCACGCATCTACTTGCTCACCTTCCCTTTGCACCAAACCTTGTACTTGTTGCCACACTTTGTGAGGATCTTCTGTCTTCACAAACTCCACTTTCCAATCCATGCCTTAGATTGTCCCAACATAATCTCACAGATGTATCCATCACATGCAACTCCTCTTCAAATGCTTTGGACCAAACTCGTACATCACTCTTCAAACAGATTTGGAGAAGACGTAACATCTGTGCAGGATCATGAATCTGTTTGATAATGCAAGCAACCTCCATCTTTTCCAAAAAGTCTTCCACATCTTGATCACTTCTTCCATGAAATTCCGGATAAGAGAAAGCCATGGCTACTCAAGTTTTAATGCGTAGAGAACCCCTTCTAACACAGGTGCAAAAACCTAAAACTTCTTATTGACCCAATCCCCAAAAACTTTAATGGAGCTCAACTTTAGATAAGGACAAACACATGCACATCAAATGAGTTTTCATAGTTAATCATTGGAATTACAACAGGAAAAGGGCATTCCAGTATCTCTCTTAATCTTCTTGGCCCAAACATAAAGACTATGCGTTGCTGAAAAAAATCTTCCTCGACACCTGAACATTTATCTGGATTCTTTGTGTTAAATGAAAAGGAGTGCATTGAGGTCCATTTTGATCATCCATTAAAGCCAACCATGCAGCTCCTAAGAAGGCACACCAGACTTATCTTTTGACTTTGCCAAAATTTCAGTAGCATGACAGCATAAATGGCTCAAAAGACCAAAAAACCATCCATTACAACTTGGAAAATTTTTGACAGAGTTTCCCCAAAAGTAGGGCAGTAAGAACCCAAAATATAGACATATATGCATGCATAACCTGCCAACAATAGAACTCGAGCATCAAGTAGGAATCACTAGTACATAGCCTATGGCGAGGTCACAAAAAGGGTGCCCCAACCACCTGTATCACCAAAATATTCTCACATTTGAGAATCCCCCAGCTCAATAAAACCTCACGCTATCGACTCTCTCACTAAAACTTATGCAAATCTCGTATAGTCAAGTCTCAAAAATGACTGTCTTCTAGACCAAGTCTCAGAAATGGTTGGGACTGCCAAAAAAAAAAACCAAGTATGGCTCCACAAAGGCGTACAATGGCAGTATCCAAAAGTAACATACAATACAAAACAATGCGCTCAAACAGGTGCAAAATGATGCATACCCACGACAACTGCAAGTGACTTCCACTTGCCAGTATATCACTCTACTCCAGCTACATGTACCTGTGTGAATCACCTGTACCTATACCTATATCCTGGAACCTGTAACCTGTAGTTTGCAACCTATAATCCCGAAGTTGAAGGTACTCAAAGAAGATCCTCCATGGGGGAACCAAAAGAATGTAAACAAGCTGGCAACACACACAACGCCTCTATAATCACCCAACACACACTCTTGGGATGATACACACACACACACACACACACACACACACACACACACACACACACTAACTATGGGGCACCACTCGGCTTACGCAATCCACCTGGCCGAGAAGGGAGCACAACGATGGAGTGAGAGGAGAGAGACTATCCATTTTCCCACTCAACACAGACACACACACACACACACACACACACATCCAAATAACTCAACTCAAAAGAAGAGAATTTCTGATGTGTAGTACAATTGAGCTTGGGCCAACACCAATGGGGAAAATAGCTCACACAAAATGGATGAAATATGCCAGATACAATCACAGATTTGAACAGAGGCTTCACTCGCAGGAGAAACTTACACAGCCAAAACAACAAGAAAAAGTGAGAATTTGGAAAAATGGACAGCTCCATTGTGTTCAGAGCGGCCAAAAACCCCAGTCTACAATGTCAAAGTGCTCAAATCCGACCTCAGATGAGTAGTTTATGGCCAAAATAGGCTCCAAAAACATCAAAAACTCAGTTGCGGTTGTTCCTCCTCTTCTCTCCACGTTTTTCCAAAAAACTCCTAGCAGTGGGTGGAGCCTTGATGTAGCCATGGTGAGAGAGGAGAGTTAATGAGAGCAGAGAGAGAGAGAGAGAGAGAGAGAGAGAGAGAGAGAGAGAGAGAGAGAGAGAGAGAGAGAGAGAGAGAGAGAGAGATGAACTCGACATGGTAATAAAAAGGCACAACGCTATTGCATTGTTTGTAAATCCTTACATATAAAGCAAAAAGTTGCCATGCACACTTTTGTATGCTCTAAGGGGGTTTCCCACGGGTTGATATCAAAATTGAACGAGGGCTTGAAACCTAGCAGTTAATATGTTCTAGATTAGAGTTTGTAATGGATCTACGTACATGCATTAGTTATCATGTAGACATGGGTGTGTACTTATCTTGAACCCTCAAATATAGACATTGAACAATCAAGATGAGATTATTACCGAGTGGTCCTAATTTCTTTACACCTCTAGACCGAGGTGTGCAAGGATCGGGCATAGCTAGAGAATGTGAGGTAGTTAGAGCTAGCAGAAAATGGTAGAAAAAAAAAAACGGACTTAAAAAATGCAAACAATCTCTACAAATAACTTGTGTAATTCAAAAATGCAAATGGACACATAGTAAAAATAACGCAAACGGACTCCAATAATGCACATGGATTTCGAAACCGCAAACACATATTTTGAAATGGCATTTTGTTGGGGATTGGTACATTTTAGATTGGTTCTTTTAAGCAATTGGCATGTACTAGATTACGGTTTGTAGTGGATCTACATACATGCATTGTCATGTAGTTATGGGTGTGTACTTATGTTGAACCCTCAAATATAGGCATTGACCAATAAAGACGAGATTATTATTAGGTGGTCTTGATCTCTGTGCACCTCTAGACCAAGGTGTGCAAGGATCAGGCATGGCTACAGAATGTGAGGTAGCTAGAGCTAATGGCAAATGGTAGAAAAAATACAGGCAGACTTTAAAAACACAAATGGACTTGAAAAACGGCTTGTGTACTTCAAAAGCGCAAAGGGACGTCAACAAACATAGTAAATTAACGCAAACGGACTTCAATAATGCAATCAGATTACAAAAACACAAATGATCTTCAAAAATGGTAGTGTGTTGAGCAGCGATCCATATAAGATTGGTCCATTTAAGTAATCTGCATGTACTAGATTAGGGTTTATACTAGATCTATTGATAGCCGTGTTTTGGCTATTCAAGTTTGCCAAAGTGAGCTACCTCACCCTACCAAAATCACCAAACATTGTGGCTATCCCCACCCTTTCATTGTACATAGGTGTTGTCAAGCATTTTTAGAATAATCATGAAGTCACTAAGTCATGCCAAAAAGCTTGCCCACTAGCCTCATGTATATATGTGTACATAGCCCTGCAAGTTTTGAAAGTGACCTTATAAAAATTCATGTACAAAGGTGTGATTTTGCCAAGCTTGAATGATGATGTTTTGGGTTGTTTGAGACTCCAAAATATGGCTTTTAATAAGTATTTTCAGCCGTGCTTTATAGCTTGTGAATCGGACTTGTACATCATGAGTTATGAGCATCCGAAGCGGGCGGTCCCAACTTAGAAGGTGATTGTGGATGCATGCGAGGAAAGGAAAGTGGGCTGATTTGATAGTTTTAACTAGAAAAGGTGTGGCTGAGGATTTTTGGAAATAGCCAAAGAGATAAGCTCCGAGCCGCGGGCTTTACATCGTCGCATTCGATGCTCGGAGTTACCCGCCACGCCTCCACCAAGATTGCTCGGTGTGGGGAGCAAAACTGAAAATTCATATGTTAAGTGGGGAGGTGGGAGGATGGTGCCAAGTGGTAATGGAGTAATCCCACATGGGGGGGAGAAAGTGGAAATTGGAGGGTATAAGGGAGTGGGTACCCCCTAAGGTTGTATCAAAGGAGCAAATGGAGCTCACTTGCCAAGCCCATGAGGGCTCGTGGACTTTGGGGGAGGAAAGAGCATCCATTATGAGTTCCCACTACCTAGAAATGCACCAGGACATTTTTTTGGTCCCTAAACACTTGCCCCCACCCCATTCCCTGGTCAAATGGTCACCAACAGCTCATTTTTCACCCAAAAAAGGCCAAAATTGGACCAATTAAAAGGTGCCCAAAGAGAGAACCATGTCGGCTAAGAGAAGAGAGAAAATTCCTTGGTATAAGAGCCAAAATCTCCCCATTTTTAATAGCTGAAATTCTCTATAGACGTAAAAAAACTTCAAGAGAGCTCATTTTTTAGCAAGAAAAAGGACACCTCCGTGTTCAAGCGGTCGTAACTTTTTCATTTCTTCTCTGTTTTTTGCCTATGGATACTCTGCGGACTTCTCCATGAGACAAGCTTCGTCATGATGTCCTTTGTTTCTCATGATTTAGAGTGTGTTCCATGCTTGGAGTGTTTTTCATAAATCTCTATAGGTGTTTACTGCAGGTGTTTTTGTTCATGCAATAGTTCTTCGTTCCGATGGTGCAGCTTGTGCAAGGCTATAGGGGAATTCATTTCATTGTTTTGGTGCCCCCATGGAGGAACAATCACTCTTATGCTCCCATTGCTATGAAATATGTTTATTCTGCAGGCAGTGAATGTAAAAGGGATGTGGGTTCTTATGGACAACCGCCTATGTATATGCAAATTGTGGACAACACTTGAGGCGGTCGTATAATTGGATTGCAGCCTTTGGAGGGTCATGAGGTTTTGTGAAGCCAAGCATTGGGGGCCGGGTTTTTTAGTGTGAGGTGGATTAGATACTAGAGCAATCCTTTGACATCCCTTGAGTTTTTGATGTCACATGTAAGTGTTTTTGTGGCAATCAAACATGGCAAACGAGTTCCCACAGTTTCACAGTTTCATGGCCTAATGAAAATGCACAGATGTTTATTGAAAAGTTGGAAGTCAATTGCTTACTGCACAATACACTAGACCAAGCTATATTGTTGCGGCTGCTGCAATATAGTTTACAAGATGAGGCAAAAGTTTAATTACACAATCTTGAGGAGTTGATGCAGGCACAAAATCTAGGGGTGGTTTTGGACTAAAATTGTGTGAAGAAATCTTTCCTGGCACATACCGATCCATTAAAGTGCCTGATGAATTTTGGCATGAAATTGTGGGGTACACTCAGAGAGCTAATCGAAGTGTTGATGATTCTGTCATGCAGTTCACCGTTTATGGGATAAATGGGCCCGGGATTTGGGAAACGAGATCCCTCCATCCATGTTAAAGGAGCACCGTTTTGTGGAAAACCTAAAAGAAAGTCTGAAGTTCGTAGTTGAGCTAAAAAGACTTGTCACCTTTGAGGAAGCAGTCACCATTGACAGAGAGAAAAAATGGAAAGCTCAAAGGCTTAATGAATACAAGAAAGCGGTCCTTGAGTAAAATAAGGGCAGCCAAAAGGAGGAGAATCAAGAAGAAGCTGAAGCTCAATATGTTTAAAGGGCTGCTAATACGAACAGTTACAACAAAATATGCAAGACATGATGACCATGATGCAAGAATTGTGACTTAGTGTTCTTGGAGGAGGTGGTCATAGTCATGGACGTGGTAGAGGAATGGCTCATGCATGTGAAGCTCAGCCTAATGTGAATGCTGGTCGTGGACAAGGTGGTTTTGAGCCGCAGAGGAGGCTCATCCCCACTTATTATAATTGTAGTGAACTTGGTCATATTAGCACTTATTGTTCAAAGCCAACAAGGATGAGAGGTGATATGTTTCCACTTCCTCAGCAGATTCCCCAGTGATGAGGATGAAGTGTCATTCTTATTATTGGATGAGGAACAGAAAGAAATTAGTGAAGTGTTGCAAATATCAGGGAATATAAATGCTTCAAGCCGTTTAGAGAAACTTGAAGAGTTGATGCAACCTAAACAAGAACTACCAGTAAAGAAAGAGTTGATTCAAAATATGTTGAGTACTAATTTGACACAAGGAGAAAGAAGGGAGTACTTAGCAATGTTGAGCAGGTTTCAAATCTTTTCATTACCTCATACCAAGAAATAAGGGGTTTTGTTGGGGATCCTGTGAAGATCGAGCTTGTTGAAGGGGTAAAGCCAATATGACAGAAATTAAGAAGGATGGGTAAGGAACAAATGAATGCTCTAAAGGAAGAAGTGGATAAGCTTTTGGATGGAGGGTTCATTGTGCCACTAGATAATAATGAATGGGTGAGGCCTATAGTAGTCACCCCAAAGAAAGATGGGCGTTGGAAAGTCTGTGTTGATTACAAGCCACTAAATGCGGTGACCAAGAAATATCCTTACCCTTTGCCTTTAATTGATCAATTGCTAGATGTAGTGGTTGGCTTTGAGATATACAGTGTCTATGATGGGTATTCAGGATACTTTTAGCTTATCCTTGCTCCTGAAGACAAGAAAAAGACTACTTTTATCACGCCATGGGGTTGTTTTTTCTTTTTTTGCCTTCCTTTGGGTTGACAAATGTGCCAGGAGCTTTTGAAAGGAAAGTGGATTGGGTCCCTACCCCGTTCCTTGGAAAGTTTGTCAAAGGGTTCATCAATGATTTTTGTGTATACAGTTCAAGGAAAGAGCATGTTCAAAAGCTTGAAATGAATTTTGCAAGGTATGATGAATGCGGGAGTCTGCTCAATCCTATGAAATGTCATTTGGCACAGCCATGTGTGAAGCTTCTTGGGCATGTGATTTCATAAAATGGAATTGAAGCAGGTCTAAAGAAATGGAGGATTTGTTGTTACTATCATCTCCAAAAGATACCAAACAGTTGGCCACTTTCATATAGAAGGTTAAATATCTGTTTCGTTTCATACATTTGGCATCACAACTATTGTATCCATTGCAGTAAATAGTTAAGAATGATCCCTGGGAATGTTCGCATGACTGTGACCATGTTTTTGACAAAGCTAAAGAGGTCTTGAGTACGTTACCTATTATGCAGGCTTTTGATTGGGAAAAGCAGTTTTATGTTAACCCATCAGTGGGAGATGATGCTATCGGATCTATGTAATCACAAAGGGGGAAGGAATCTCAGTATATAAAGCCTGTTCATTATGCTAGTAGAGTGAAGACTCCTCATGAAAGAGATTTTTTTAGAATTGAATTGGTGGATGACCAATATGGTTTATGCTTGCAGGCGATTCAGACACTACTTGCTGCAAAAGTCATTCACCTTTCTTACCGGTTATTCATTTCTTCCCCAGTTATTCAATAATTCAAATATATCAAAAAACAGTAATGAGATGGGTTATTGAGCTCCAGGAGTTTCAGCTCACCTTTTTGGTGGAGGAGAGTACTCGAGCTACCCTGGCAAATTTACTCACTTGTAAATACACTCCTGTTTTGGTTAAAGAAGAGGTGGTGCGGAAGAAGAAAGGCGAGACTCTTGCCATATTTGATGCTTCACTGTTATACTTTGATGGTTCTTACCGAAGAAGCCATGATGCTGCTTCAGGAGGCATTGTCATACATGATGCACATGGGAAGCTTGTAAGAAAACAAGGGTTGAAACTTGATACAAAGAGTAAGAATGAAGGAGAATACATGGCTCTTGAAGGTGGTTGTCATATTTGCTTACAATTGGGAATTAGACGCTTGCAAATCCAAGGAGATGCCTTGTTGGTCATAAAGCAAGTATTGGGAGTATGGAAGAATAAGAACCCTAAATTGAAGAATTTATGCTTCAAAGTGAAAGCGCTACTCAAAAAGCTTGAAGCATGGATTTTGTAGCATATTGAGAGGTCTCAAAATGAAGAAGCTCATGATGCTACCCAAGAAATGACCACTTATGTGTTTGTGCTAAAGGAAAGTGCTCCTTTATATCATGGAAGAGAAGTCCTATCAAAGAAGATGGATTTTCTGTTGACAGGTATCCTACCTGAAGGTTTACCATCCTCCAAAAAGTATGCGTTTATAAGAAAAGCCAGGAAATACAAAATTCTTGATGATGTGCTTTACATGAAAGTAAGTGATTTAGTTTTGCATCGTGTGCCTTGGAAAGAGGAAATTTACAAGAAAACCATGAGGGATCTTGTGGAGGCCATTTTGCCATGAAGATCATGTTGCATAAAATTTTGCAAAAGGGCTATATATGGCCAAGCATTCAGCGGGATATTAATCATTGGTGCAAGTTGTGTTTGCCTTGCCAGAAGATGGGAAAGAAAATTTTAAAGCCCGAATTGCAACAAAAAATTCTAGATTTTCATGTGTTTGAAAAATGGGTCTTGATGCTATTGGACCTTTCCCTATGACTAGCTGCAAAAGAAATGCTTACATCTTGACAGCAGTAGATTATTTTTCACGATGGAAAGAAGCCAAGGATGTCAAAAAAACTACCAGTAAGGAGATAGGGAAATTTGCTTATGAGCATATATGCTGCAAATTGGTGTGCCCCTAGAGCTACTTTCTGATAGTCTAAGAGGACCAGGATTTAGAGAAGAGTTGTTTTATTTCTTATGCGAAAAGCTAAATATAAAACACATGTATAGTTCTCCTTATTATCCACAATGCAATGGTATCAATGAGAGATTCAATGGAGAGTTGGTAAAGATCTTGACAAAGATGACCCAAACACATGGAAAAACTTGGGATTCAGAGTTGCCATGCGCATTATGGGCCTACAAAACTCCAATCGAAACGAGAACCGGATTTTCTCCTTATCACTTGGTTTATTTCAAGGAAGCTTTGTTGCCAATTGAGGTGGAGATTCCTACACTCAAGTTATTGTCATTGGGAGATGAAGAGCAAACAAATGCTTGGCAGAAAAGATTTTTGGATTTACAATGTTTTCAATTGGACAGAGTTTTAGCTTTGAGCTACTATGAAGAAGTATCAAAGAAGATGCAACTAAAAGGCAATGATTGCATGGAGGACAAGAGCTACCACCAGTGAGATATGATTTTTTAAGTGGACCCTAGTCTGCCCACTTTTCTCACAAAGTAACCCATAGTCTTCTCTCACCTCCTTTCCCACTTTCGCACACACACACACACACACACACACACACACACACACACACACACACACACACACACACACACACACACACACACACACACACACACACACACACATTCCTCTCCATCCCTCACTCAAACCTGCAACTTTCATGGTTTTTTTAATCTTCTTCACCATTTCCATCTCTCCATTACTCCATAGCTCAAAAATTATCATCTCTACACACATATACTGAATTTCTCTCACTTCAATCAAATTCATACCAACTACGATGTATTATAACAACCAAAGTGGGTAATTCCCTTCAAAGCAACAAAAGATGAGAGAAACACATAGAGTGATGAGGCCCGTACAACCTCCACCTCTTGCGTTTCGACTTGAAGAAAGAAGGTATGTGATCGACAAAAGGACACTATGGTTCATTGTGAATAGAGGCTTATCTATGTCAGAGTCTATTTGCAGCCAAGAGGTATTGCAAGAAGAAGCTCCTCAACCAGAGGTAGATTGTCACAAAAGCCGTGGCAACCACTTGGTCAAACAATGTCACCAGAAGAAGATCAGTCAAGTGTGGAGTACTCACATAGCTGAGTACTTAAAAAACAACACCTTTCGTGAGGGATGGGGCAAGGCAAGAATGAGAACTGTAGAAGAAGAGGCCGCTCATTGCCAACCAACTGTATAGGCAGGGAAAAGATAAACAACTACGGTTGTGTGCTACAGAAAGCGAATATTACGTTATCTGAAAACAAGCATGTTCAAGACAGCCAGGGGGACATTTCTCTGTTGATAAAATGGCAAAGCTCATGCTACACTCATGCATATGGTGGCCAACCTTGTTTATGGATACAGAGACCTATGTCAAATGATGTGATGAATGTCAACACACAAAACCACCCCTACGGAGAGATGAAATGCCACTAAGGCCAATGATGGGGGTACATGCTTCTACCAAATGGGGCATTGACTTTATTGGCCCCATCATACCTCCAAGATACAGGTCGCACGCACAATACATCATAGTAGCAGCAGACCACATGACAAAATGGGCGGAAGCAAAGGCAACCCAAAAAAATGATGCATGAAGTATAGTTTAGTTCGTTTTTGAACACATCTTAACACGATATGGTCTACCCATATAAATAGTGAGCGATAGGGAAACACACTTTTGAAACGATGTCATTGAAAGCCTCCTTGACAACTTCATGGTGGTCCATCGCAAATCAGCACCCTATCACTCGCAAGCTAATGGGCAAGCAGAGAGTACAAACAAAATTTTATGCATTGTACTCACCAAAATAGTTAGTTACTCAAGAAATGATTGTGATTAAAAGCTACACAGAGCATTATGGGCTTACAGAGTAGCCTTTGAAACTTCCATCGGGGGGACTCCTTTTAACCTGGTGTTTGAGATTAATGTGATCCTACCCATGGAATTCTTAATCAAAACCCTACGAGTGGAAACACAATTAGGATGGGTGGGCCATGAGCTTGTGGAGAGACTAGACACCCTGGAACAATTAGATGAAAGCCGACCTAGAGAGATACCTGGGATATATGCTCAAAAAACAAATGAAGGCTTTCCATGATCAACATGTGATTAGCAAGGAGTTCCAAAAAGGGGATTACGTTTTAATGTATACCCTCAAACAACACTCCAAAAAACTCAAAAAGAGAGGGATGGGGCCTTTTGTAATACATGATATATCACAAAGTAGCACCATCAAGCTTGCAACATTAGCAGGTGAGGAGATGCCTAATTGAATGAGTGGCTGCAAATTAAAGAAGTATCTTCTTCCACTGACACCATAAGAACTCAAAACAATACATGCAGCTGCTCAGCATAGAAGTCAAGCACATGACATACGGGAACAGGCACAGCCGGAAGCCAAAATCAAAATATTAAAGCGTAAGGAACAAGCAAACTTTCAGAGAAAAGAACAATAGAACGTTTGTATCGATACTACTTCAATAACATCCATACAAATGGAAGCTACATGGTTAGGTGGAATGGATCTACGCATTAATTTACAACTTGCTGGTGGCACCATCGAGCGAGCATTAATGGACACCGGGGCAAGAGCTGATGTTGTTAACTACTCCAGTCTCATAAAACTCACAAGGGAACCTCTAATGCCAAACACGATGGGGTCAAGGCACAATGGGCAGTCTGGGACACATAAATTTACCAATCACAATTGATGGAACCGTTTATCCGCATCAATTTCATGTGGTCAAAGACCAGGATCTTAACGAACCAGTTATTGTGGGAGTGCCGTGGATGCGCACTTATCAAGCCACACCAAACTAGTAGGACAATACATTGCAGCTCAGACAAGCAGATCAATCCTTTGCCACGCCCTTTGTACAAATAGACCATGTATGGGAACCTCTACCATCACCACGTGCACCAGTTCAACGGTATTTTCCAACCGGGGTAAGGAAAATATGGATTCAAAAATACATCATGCAAACCAATCCAAAGAAATTGTGGAAACCCAAACGACAACGCAATACAAATGAATCTACATTGCCTCCACATAAATTTGACCTTGCCAAACCGCCTATGGCTTTTGTCAAAAAACCTAGGCCAAGCCAACACCAACCTTGACAACCAAAAAATGTCATGTAGGTATGGAAACCAGAACCAACTCGCTCTTATGATGTCTTTTCTAGGGAATCCACAAGCAAGCAATTTCAGTGGCAACCAAAACAAAGACCTCAAGCAAAACAATTAGCAGCATCACAACTTATGCAGGTCACCCTCAAACACAGGGCACGCCTTCTACAATTATTACTATTTGGACCACGCAGTTTCAATTAGACTTCATCACTAGCAGCCGCTGAACATATTGTTCGGCACCCCTCTCTTGCACAAAATTTTGTTTCCCCAGGCATATCCTCCATCAGCATCATAGAGCCACACTATATGGCTATGCATAGACACATACTTTGTTCCCATGCACTCTAACACATGTTCGTCTGGGACGACTCACTCTAGGAAGGGGGGAAACTGCAACAGGATTATCATTGTATATATTATTATCATATTATCTCTTTTCTTTTCTTTTCCTTTCTTTTTCTTTTTCTTTAAAAACAAGCTTTTTAGAGCCTTATAAACTCTTGGTCGGCATAATCATGAGCCATACCGACACCATCTAATACCAGGTTAAGAATATGTATGTATGGGAGGTTACACTAATTTTGGCTAATTTTTAGCCAACTAATATAATTGTGAATAATTTTCTTTTACTAAAAAGCAAAAAAAGACAGATAATCAACAGAAATTGATAAGTCAAGCCAAGAAAGTCGGAATTGACTTCTGAAAGCGAACGCCAAAACTTCAAAGCAAGGACTTTGAACATGGCAAATATGAAAATATTCGGCACAAGATGGATTTTGAGCCAACTTCTTAAGGATCAAACCTGTAGATCAAACATCGTTTGTCAACCAAACATCAGAATGAAGAACGGTTCGAACTGCAGGTGATATGAACAACACGATATGATCAATGGAAGTAAATATGAATGGGGCATTCTGGGTAGACTAGGAACATATAGTCAAATGAGGCAACATAAACTCATTTGCATTCACAAAGAGAGAGAGAGAGAGAGAGAGAGAGAGAGAGAGAGAGAGAGAGAGAGAGAGAGAGAGAGAGAGAGAGAGAGAGAGAGAGAGAGAGAGCCACAGAAGCATAGAGTTTTTGCAATTGTTTCTCCCCACTGCGACCACCTCGGTAGCTCTTACTACACTGAATTTGACAAGTATGATCATTAACCTTACAAGAACATGTGTGTATGCCTCATATTGCATCAACATTGCCAAAACAACAGATCAGAGCAGTACAAAGTCACAAAATCTGCAAACTAACAGGTCCAATGGGGAATTCCAAAACTCATCAAAAACCAAAAATCTTTCATCAATAGACCCCAAGTACCTGGCAGAATCAGCAGGACAAAAACAACAGCACAAGGTGGTGGAACATGGATCACAACCCATGTTCCTCAAACCCTAAAATCAGAGAAATTTGTACAGGAGCATCCACAGGTGGCCAAGAACAAACTCCTATAGCTGGAATTTCAAAATGCATCATCGTGATCCATGTTCCTTTTCGCCAAAATCAGGGCAGGAGTGGCTCACTAGCCGGGGAATGCAGAAATATGACTAGTGCTGCAAAAATAATCACAAAAATTGCTCTTAAGATCATGAAATCCTCCTGGTTTTCTACCTTCAATTTGCAAATGGTCTTTTGGCCATCTTCAGAAGGAAAAGGGTAGGATTCCAACAAAAACTCAGGGAGGGGATAAATGGTAGGATGCTAGGAAAACTTATGAAGTAGGGCTAAAAGCAAAGCTCTTGAGAAGTTTTCAAACTGCTCCTTAAGCCAGTTGGGAGACTTCACACTCTCCTCAAAGCCTATCAACAAGGAAATGTAACTTAAGGATGTTTGTAGAATCAAAACCAAGCAAAAGATTACTTGCAAAATGGTGAAATTTGCTGGAATCAATTGGTCTTCTCAAATGGATTCAAATTCTGATGGAATTTCATAGGGAGACAGCAAAGCTATGAACTACACGCCCCAAATCATTGGGAATCGAGGCAATGACATATATCAAGCAAAGCATGTGCACAAAAATGGTTCAAGAAGCAGATATGGTCACAATGGCAAAAACATGACCATAAACTAGAAAATGGGGCACTAAGGAAAAACATGTCCAAATCTGAAAAAAAAAATCACCAGTGTACTAGGAAGACCTATAGGAACATATGTGCAAAAAAATTGTGTCAAAATTCATATAAACATGGATTGCGATCCATGTACCTTTTTGCCCAATCAAACATAAACCATGCCATTTGATCTGTAATCAAGAAAGCCAATCCATGAAGTTTCAAGCCATTTGAATTCCAAAATCCACTTCAAAATGCCAAAATTCTCTAAATCTGCAAAAGAGTTTCAAAAATTATCCCAAGTGTCAAACCATTGATCCAAATCCCAAAATTTTTGGACCAAGGCATATCTAGATGAACCATACTAGATGGTATCATCAAAATTTCAAAATGTTGTCCAACATGGATCGCGATCCAGGTACCTCAAACCCTAAATCCAAAGAAAATTGCACAGTAGCATCTCCATATGCCCAAGAACAACTTTCCCTAGTTAGAATTTCAAAATTCCTCCCAACATGAATCGCGATCCATGTTCCTTTTTGCAAGAATTCATGTGTTACACTATATCCTTGTACCTATAGTAATCCTAGATGCACTAGTGAAATTTGGTAAAAAATTGGGGTAGTTTTGACAAAGTTATGCTCATTTTTCATTTTATGGTCAAGTTTGCAACTTTTCGACAGTTCTGATCAATGGCTAAGACCTATTTTCAATGCTAAAATTGACCGTAGGATGCCTCGAAGGAAATCACAACGGGAGTGGAATGTTGCACCTTATGAGATAACAGATATCTCCTCAAATGAGAAGGCTCACATCACAGAACAGGTACTCGAAGCAATACCGGCTTACATCTTCATTGAAAGGTTTCAAGCCGTAGACGGAGAAATACTGAAGGCCATTAGCAGCCCACAAGAAATGTGGACACTGCACCAAAATCCAGAAGTGCAAGCAGGGGGCATATTCCTATAGTTAGACAGCTTCCTACGATTACCTCCCTAGGGAACGGACTTTAGACGAGCTCATGAGCTCATAAGTTTGATTCAGTACAATAGGGAAAGCCACTCTGACTAACAAAGATGGGGCAACAATCAAGGTTAAGATCACAGCAGAATAATCAATGAAGCCCTCCACTTGCAGCAAGGGACACACAGTCTATTGCAAAAGACAAAGGAATAGACAACGACAAAGATTTCTTGAAGCAAAGAGGCCACAAGTTGACATATCAGGATTTGATCTACTCAGAAATTGAATTGCCATTGCGCCTCATATCGCAACACTTCAACGTGCAAAATCCACCAAGATTCACAGTACCTCTGTTGCACATGGTAGTAGTAATGGCAATGGGCTTGGAAGAGAGAAGAGTAGTCAGTTGCGACCTTGAAAATTACCTCCTCGACAACATTGTCAAAGAAAAATTAAAGGGGAGCCAAAAAAGCAAGGCCTACATGAATGCAAGACCAATGCTGACGCGAATCACCTACCAAGCACTAGGAATGATTGATGATCTACCACCCGTGCAGAAGCAGAGATAGATCTGATTCATAAGTCTAAAAGAGCAATAAGACCTGTGGCCAAACCTTCAACCAGGCCAAAACCAGAAGCTAAGTGCATGATGTTTGAGCAAGACACTAGAGAAGCTCTATATCTAGTTGACAATTGTAAGGCCTACGACGGGGCGATTGAAGAAGCAGAAAATCCAATGATTAGTGCCTCTTCTATTACAATAAAATCCACAACTAAGGCAAGTGTTCAACCTCCTCCATGCCGAGCATTGATCTACTAGTCAAAGAACTGGTGAGGAGAATAAACCAAGGCTACAGATAGAACCTGAATGATCGATTACAACTCTCAAGAAGATGTGACACATGTGGAGGGGATCATCCCACCCCATGGTGTAACACTTAGCAAAGATTGCAACACATGCTAGGGCAACAAACACCTCTTCTAAATTATAGTAGAGTAGTAGTCAACTACTCTCAACCAGTGTATGTGCCACGACACACAAACAATCATTAATCCATGGATGAGAACACCTTAATATTCATATCCAATCAAGATTGAGGTTCAAATACCATTCTAACAAGGCAAGAATCACCATGGGCTACATCACCAACTAATCAATAATCAGGACCATGCTACGGGTGTGGATGTAACCATTGGCCAAGAAATTGTTCTCATCGAGAAAAGAACGTAGAGAGTTTTGGATATTGTTTAGGATGTTATGTTATACATCTCATTCCTAATTTTCCAAAATACCCAAACAACAAGGGAAAAGAAACAATGAATGTTTTAGGAGTGATTCCTTCTTCAAGCGGATCCAAAATAGAGTCCATAGCTCTTATAAATGTGATGACTAAAGCTGAAGCTCAAGAAGTTACCAAAAAAATTTATAAAGGATGAATAAAAACTGCCTACTCAAACAAAAATTGAGAGATTATCAATGAGGACTAAAACAACTCATGGAAATCTAAGCAAGACAAAATGAAAGTAAAAAGTATGAAGGAGAAATCCACCCTAAAAACTGAACTACAACAAACTAGGGAGTAGCTAAAACAAGAAAAGAAAAATAGGGAACGCATAAAGGAAGAAAAGTCATTTAAAATATCATTGGGAGTTTTGATCTTGGTAGATAAAGATGGCGAGTATTTGGATGCTCTATTGCAAGCTTACAAGGCAAGACTGAAATCCAATGGGACACTTGAATAGAGAGGTTAATGTATCCACATCTTGAATTTGACAAAAAGACACTAGAAATGTGAAGACGAATGATAGAGGTATCCCAAGCTCTAATGGATCCAAAATCATTGAATATTCCCAACAAGTAGTGCAGATACCTACAAAAGGGAATGAAAGCGTGCACAAAGCAAACATAATCACTAGACCCATGAAACCTGACAATGAAACACCATTGGATACAGGTAGTAGTAAAGACAATGGATGAGGCCAAGTCACAAGAGATACAACCTATTCTTGAAGTGGCATATTCGTGGCCACAATCCTTGTGGAAAAAAATCAGAAATCGCAAAGATGGTAGTGCTACTTTACAGTCAACACCTATCACTAAAATCAACATGAAGCACGAGTTCTACCTTGGAGATATACGATCTATATATAGAGTTGTTGGTTCTATAGCGTATGAAAAGATCAAACCGCACTCTCTATAGAATCTACCTTCTTTCATAGGAGAACACAAAGAAAAATTTGAGGTTTCAAGAGTTGTACTATTGCAATGGAAGCCAACACCAAAGATGATGGATACTAAATCTTGCATGAATTAATGTCTTCTCCTATACAATACAAGGTTACTCTCTTAGAGTTGTTGAAAATTAGACAACGTCTATGGGTCTAGATGGGAAAAAACTTGGAAAGAATGGGAGTGACAATTTCTCATCAAGACATCCCCGTAGATGGTCAAATGGGTAAAACTCCACTAGAGAAACCAATACATATAAACAAGGTGTGAGATTACTGTGAAGGAGAATAAGGGAACACCACCTTGTCGCTAGAGCGCAAAGGAGTGAAAATGCTTGCTATACTTAATAGTGGGGCTAGAGTGGTCATTTTTGCAAAAGAAATTTGAGAAAAATGGGAAAACCCAATTCTTAGGAAAACACGAATGAAACTAGAACTTGCAGATGGATTTATAGAAATACTTTGGGCATGCTCAAATAGATCACAATATCCTCATGCAACATACATTATGAGCATACCTTTGAAGTAGTGGATTTTGGAAAGAGAAACAACATTGACATCATTTTGGGGCGACCATTCATGGGTCAACTTAAAATGGTGCAAGATTGGGGCAATGACCATATCTACTTACCACATAAGGGTGTTACCATGAGGGTCAGTATCAAGGATTATAGTTATAGAGATGTTAATCAAATCCCTGTGGTAGATTTTGACTCAGCAATGGTCCATGAAAATGAAATACCTACACGGTTGCACGATAAAACACATATTTGGATATGTGGAGCATCCAAAGTGGAATCCTGCATAAAGAAGATTTTATTTTAGAAACATCGATAGATGATGAATATTACATTCAAGAAACATTTTGAGAAGAGTTGTTTGAACCTTTTGGTTGGGATGAGATATTTGCTACTCTAGATATGTGCGTTAATGAAACAATGCCCACGAAGTTTTGTTATGAGGAAGGCTTTGATATAGCTCCCTATTTTATGATAAAGGTGTGAAATGAAGCTAATGGAATGTGTGAGAATAAAAGCAGAATAGGTGAGACAGACAACTATGTCATGGAGCATGCCGCAAAAAAGCACAAAAGAAGAAAGAAATGCAACCATGAGAATATGTCATCATTGACAAACCTAAAGAATCGATAAAAGTTGTTTCAAAGAAGTCGTTCCCAAAAAAAGTGAAAGGAGATGGAGAAACAATATTTTCAAGTGCCACATCAGATGTTCAACAAGATGTTCAACAAGCTCAAGATCAAGAGAAGTACAAGGATACAAAAAAAGACCGATTATCTCCACAACGGTGATCAAATTCAGTGTATGCGAAGAAACAAGACTCAAAATCACATGCCTATGAAGTTTTGTAATGAGGAAGGCTTTGATATAGCTCCTTATTTTATGATAAAGGTGTTAAATGAAGCTAATGAAACCTGTGAGAATAAAAGCAGAATAGGTGAGACAGACAACCATGTCGTGGAGCATGCTGCAAAAATACAAGAAAAGAAAGAAATGAAACCATGAGAATATGTCATCATTGACATACCTCTTGGGAGGTTCACCTCTTAGACGTGTAAGTTACCACACGAGTTCAAATGAATGGGTTTTTTCATTGCCAAAATTTTAAACTTTTAACAAAATTATATTAGCACAAGGGGCTTTATTAAGTGATTTTAGAGAAAAACCCGTACGTTTTTTTTAAGAAAAATGGGTCATTTTATTACCATAAACATATAAGTAAAGGTTTCTTTTTAATACCCTTTCAATGCACATTTTATCAATAGTTTCTTCAAGGTGCACCCCCCAAGACATACCTAAAGAATCAACAAAAGTTGTTTCAAAGAAGACAATCCTAGAAAAAGCACAACTAAAAGCAGATGGAGAAGTGCTCTTTTCAAGTTCCACATCAGATGTTCAATAAACTCAAGATCAAGAGAAGGACACGGATACGGCAAAAGATCGATTGTCTCCAATAGTGATCGTATTCAGCGTATACGAAGAAACAAGACTCAAAATCACATGCTTAGTTGTGATAGAGCCTTGTGCAACAAAGAATCTAATGTCTTATGGTACGTGGATAATGCTAAGAAAAACACCAATCAAAGAGCTAGAAGAAATAATGTACACTAGTTTTACGATGCTAATACCTAACTTTGGAGTGGCAAAAGCCGTACTCAAGTTGAGTAATGGGGAGTTCAAGGACACATACTACATAATAAACTCCAATCACATCAAAGATACCCTGGTCCTGAAGGAAAGCTAGATAAAGATCTTCCTTTGAAAACAAAAAAAAGTTTCAATAAAAAAAATGTTCCCAAAAGCATCTCAAATCCATGTAGAGAAGAAACAACCAACTATAGCTGAAAAAGGTAAAGATAAAGCAAACATTGAAGTAGATCAACCTCATCAACCTTCCAACGCAACCTCTACATCAACAACTAAACCATTGACCATGCAATGGAAACCTAAGTAGAAAGTTTATCAACCAAAGATTCCATCACAAAAACGTCTCTAGAAAAGACAAAAAGGACCTGTTAGTATCCAAAGAGAACATTAGATTCAAAGATCCAATTTTAATACACCAATCATTATCTCGGCCTCAACAAGTAAAGGTTATAGGGTGGGTAGCATCAAATGAGTCAATCAATACTTCCAAGGAAACACTAATGTTTGGACCAAACAGCCTAAAGTAGTAGCCTAGGCCTACTCACCTCAACCAAAGAGTTCTACCAAGAGCAAGTTGATCCATCAACAGAAGAATTTGGACCAAGGATTTCATTGACATGATCACAATTGTGTGATCATGTTAATAATGCAAGTAATAACACACGAAAAAGATGTGATCACGCTGATTGTTAACGTGATTTTGATGGTGATGTGCAAAAACTAATAGCGTTGATAAGCCTACCGAGATTTTTCATTTTCTCTGCGGGCTTGCTGGGAAATATTGAATCCCAACGAGCCCACCAAGAAAATGAAAAAGCCCAATAGGTTAAATTGTATATAGTAAAACCTCTTTTAACTTTGGCATTTTGACTAGGCAAACCTCTAGGGAGTGTATCCAAGCACCAAGAGTACAATTTTGTCTCCCTGTGAATTGACCTAAGATTACAGAGTCACAGGTCCTTTTTCTAGTCCAAGCGTGATTCTTAATATGGTAACCACTTCCTTCACGGAAAACAAAGGTACGAAGCCTGAACAATTGAAAATTTGGATATTCGTGCTCATTGGAAGGAAGCCACTCATCTACAAAGGGCCAAAGTTGGTTTTAGAATATGAGAATATTTAAATAACGATTTAATATTCAAGGTTCAGATTCCTTGTACTAGTGTAATGGGTATATAAATATCCTTGAAGTCTTGCATTTTACACCATCATAGGTCTGAATCAATATACATTGTCACTGCACAATATGAGAGCTATATCCTTAATTGGGTGAAAATTGCTTTTATATATTAAATTGTATGCTTAAGGGGGCTACAATGCTTGATTGGGTACAAGCAGTCCTCAATTGTGTAAATGTATTAAAGATCTCATTGTATTTTTTTATGCATTGGTTTACATAGGGGGTGCATTGTGTATTATAAAAGATTGTTAGTGCATGAGATGGCCAATCATATATATTATTGGTTTCGTTTGTGTTTTGCAAATAATTATCATCGTTTCAATATAGACGTTGATTATTGTTTGTAGCATGTGAAAATAGATGTGTCTTATTCTCTGCAATAGAAGTTGATTATTCTTTGTAGCATGTGAAAATAGATGTTTCTTAATGTATGTAAATTGCAGAGAATGTATAATTGATCCTCGTATTCATAACTGCATTGAAAAATTCATAGTGTTGTTGTATGCATAATGCTAGATAGTGAATGCATTGCAATGTGTATATTTGCTCACATTATATGTGATTGATATGTGGATTGAATAAAGTGCATTGAAAATTGCACATTGTGTAGATTTGATTGCTTTTTAATGACGACTTTTCAAATATATATTGAAAAGTAGAAAAATGTTTTTATAATTGAACATCTAATTCTTATGCTTTCAGTAATAAATTGAAAGCAATGGAGAAAAATGTCAGCACAAGTGGTACCATTTTTTGGGTAGCCTTACAAAGAATTGTAAGAAATTTGATCATCCTTAAGCGCCTACAATTACAAAGCATTTGAGAGGAGAGCTTGTCAAAAAGGGTGGCAAGAGATATTGGGTAGATAAATCTATTATGGATGCATGTTAGAGCAGACATAACTAAATATCAACTCTTCTAATCTTGTGGTAACACCAACCAGCCTTGTAGAACAACCTGCACAAGGAGAGGAATTTCTAAGCAGTGTTCCTTTTGAGTGCCACATTGAAGGTGGACCAAAAGATCTTTTAGTTAAGAGATTCTTTAAATGGTTTATAATGTGCATACACCAAAGAAGCCTGCTCCAATTCTTTCATCTTTCACCAGGGCTTTGTGGGGAATGTCACAATCAGATGTGTGCACTTGACATTGAACATTGTGCACATGATTGTGCCAGTGCCGCGTGCATTTGATCGACCACCTAAAGCCGCTTGCACATCTTGTACCATCTCTAGGCACTTAGGTAAGGTGGATTGGTCTTGATCCTTTTACCCGCTTTTACTTTATCTTTTGCTCCTCCCATTGTTTATCCCACAACTCTATTTTGGCCATATTGCATATGGGAGGGAGATCTTCTTTCATGTCTTTGCAACACACTTTCATATTTCCTAGCATCGTCCTAATCTTGTGGGGGGGTCAAATTCCCTTATTCCTTCATGTCTTTGAAACACACTTTCATATTTCCTAGCACCGTCCTAATCTTGTGGGGGGTCAAATTCTCTTATTCCTAGAAACTAGCAACTCATACTGGCCTTTGGCTTGCAATCTATGCTTTGTGTTCTCCTAGATAGTGCGAGTGAGATCTTTAATAAAAACATCACTTTCATTTATCTGTTGTATGTGGCCATTTGTACATGAAGATATTGCCAATATACACTCGTTTTGAATGGCACACATAGTAATTTTCTTTTTCTTTCGAATCATTTTTGCATTGGACTATAAAAAAAAACATATCAAATACAGTTACAGGGTACACAAACACTCTCACACTAGTTCAGACAAACCATAACCATGACCTAAAGACTTAAAAAATTGTGCAACATTATATTAATAAATATTGATGACCATTTATATTTTAAAAAGCTATGTTTGATCATGCAAAATATATTGAAAACAAGTAACTCTTAAGAATCCACCTAGATCAAACAATGCATGTTGAAAACCCTAAACATTTCAAAATATTGTGGTAGCCCATAAGACTTGAATTCACATTTTTCACAATACTACTTCAAAAAACAATGATGAAATAAAAGACATGTGCATCATATTTGTAGTGACAAGGTGAAACTTCATAAATTAAATATAACATCTCACATCAAGATTTGTAAGGTATGTATGTTTCCAATCTCATTTAGCTCATTTTAAAATATTATTAGTTTAAAAATTGTGAAAAAAACATTGTTATGAGTGGAAGCACACAGCTAAAATAAAAATTTGGTGTAGTTTTAACAAACAATTCATAAATTAAATAGAACTTCTTACATCCAAAAAGTGTGCATATACCTTTTTAAATTGAATGTATATTAGCTATTAGTAGACATAGAGAAACAATAGAGTATGAATTTTAGTGAACCTTTAGCATTTGGTTTTGCCAAGATGTTAACTAAAATGATATAGTGGATTCTTAGCCCAATTAGTATTATGAAGGTGGAAAAGGTATGAAAATTTGGTTTTCCTTTATCAAAGAATTCATAAATAAACATCTCACATCAAGATTTGTAATGTACATTTTTCCAGTCTCATTTTAGCTCATTTTAAAATATTTATAGTGTATAATTTTGTGAAAAAAACATTGTTATGAGTGGAAGCACACAGCTAAAATGAAAATTTGGTGTAGTTTTAACAAACAATTCATAAATTGAATAGAACTTATTACATCCAAAAAGTGTCCATATACCTTTTTAAATTGAATGTATATTAGCTATTAGTAGACATAGAGAAACAAGAGAATATGAATTTTACCGAAACTTTGGCATTTAGTTTTGCAAAGATGTTATTCATTAGTGTAGGCACTATTGAGGTTGTATAAAAGTGAGATCATATATGTTATAATTTTTATGACTTCTGTAAATGTAGCATTTTAATATACCAACGATGATTGATGAATAAAACTTTCTTTTGAATATGATTAGATATTGTATATTTTGACAAGAACACTTAAAAATAACAATAACAAATAGTTCATACATTTGTATATGAAATACTCTTCATGGCCGCGGTACAAACCAAGTATTTCATATACTTAATACTTAAAAAACATGTAGTGCTTATGCATATACAAATTATATGGCATTCATACGATTGGATTAACAACTTCAACACCATATTTATGGAAAAAAAATGCTTCTAACAAACGACACTCTATAGCCGCGTTATCGACTGAGTGTCATTCAGTTCTAAAGAGCAATAATGGTTTGCATACGAGCATCATATGGCCGTGTTACCAACCAATGTCCATATGGTTTTTGGCAAGGGGAAGGGAACTTGATTCACAATAAAGATACCAATATTTTTGTGTTATCAATATAGTATCCAAACAGGTGAGCCAATACTTACCACAAGGACATCATATTCCCCCCGTAATTGAGGTGATGTCCTCTTGGTAAGCAATGTTCCATAGAGGATCTTATGCGCGCGCACGCACGCGCGCGCGCACACACACACACACACACACACACAAATTGTTTGGTAAGGTACCTTATTACTATTGTCCAATACAAAAAAGGCACGCCACCACACAACACACACACTCAAGTCATGTGGTTAGGTACTATGCTATGTCGCACACGCACTGCGACACAGAGCACGCTCCTAGATGACCCTCTCCCTCCCTCTCTCCTCTCAACGTACATGTGTAGGAGATCGTTGATCTGTGTGTGTGTGTGTGTGTGTGTGTGTGTGTGTGTGTGTGTGTGGCTCACAAAATAACACCCAACAGACCCATCAATATATTTAGTTGCGAGTCCATCGGACTTCTTCATTTTCCCTATGGGCCCATAGAGAAAATAAATAAGTCGGACAAGTCTCGAGGGAAAATGAAGAAGCTTGACAGGATATTTGTGAGTTTCTAGGTTGCCCTTAATTGGCTTGTTTGTGATCATGTTAAGTGTGATGATGTTAATATGTTAATAAATCCTTATTGTCACACGAAATTTTATTTAATTATGTAAATAAAAAACCCTGGGAAGAACACCTCAAGTAGGAGGAAGAACAACCAAAGAAGGCAAAAGAAAGGACCTTTGAAGAAGCAATCAATGTAGCAAGTATGGGTGCCAAAACCAGACTTCTAATAAGCTACCCAACAAAGACATGTGAAGCAACAGATGATTCTAGTCAAGGTACTTGAAGCACCAAAATTTTATGAAGGGAACACTCAAATATGGTTACGAAAAGTAGTAGCTCAGTATGGGATAATTAAGATTAGCTAGGTAGCACAAAGCTCCACCCAAAGGCAACCAAAATCCAACCAAATTCAATCAAGATCAAGGGTGATGTAGCCTCTAGATGGATACCTCATCCTCTACTACAAAAGGAAGTCTTTTACAATGATAATCATCAATTATGGATACCAAAGCCTAATGTCCATCAAGTCATCGAGCAAAAAGAGCAATTGCAAAAAACTCCACACATAGATCAACAACAAGGTGGGTTCCAAAATCACTATTGAAGACTCCATCACAGAGAGCCTACAAACATCTACAGCCGCTTCTCATGGAGACCAAGAAAAATCCTAAAAAAAACTCCATCAGTTCATGCTAGAACCAAAGAGATTGTGTCACAAATCAGTATCAACATATGAAAAATAAATCAAGAGGAGCCAAAGTATGCCAATCTACTCAACAAAATGGTAGCATCTAGAGATCAAACTTAATGAAAGAGGTCTAAATCTCAAGAACCTATGGAATTTGGTTTCTAGGCTTGAACATGTACATCCAAGTTGCCATTAAAAACGAATGGGGTAAGAGTCAAAGTCCAAAAGCTAAGCCATTCAAATGAGTGAGTAATTAGTCCCAAAGCCTCAAGTAATATTCTCTGTGGTCTAAGCATCATCTCTATTTTAGTAGGTATTGGTCAAGTTGAAAGAGTTGAGAATATTTATGTTGTTTCATTCATGCTGTTCTAGGTGAGCATAAGAGTCAAAATCTACTGATTTTTAAAGACCGGGGAAGTAAAGGAGTAAGTCCAAAAGACACTTAAGTACTCAGGATAGTGAGGTATGAGTGGAGAATCTTCTACATCAAAAACCTTAAGTTTCTGAAAACGTGGAAGTTATTGCAACATCCTTTGATGTCACATGTGCTACACTTGTTCCTTGAAGCACCCATCAACTCCATCTTTCACACTGCATGCTTTTGTTTAGCAAATGTATCCTATGCATATAAAACTTCCCATACTTGACACTTGCATTAGGTACTCTTCTTTTGTTTCTCCCAAGAACTCACCTTGCATGAGCAGGTACTTCAGCTACTCAACTCCGATAAGAGTGTATACCAAAGGCCCTTTTTCCAATCAGGCTTTTTCCCTTTGGTCATCTAGGTTTTAGACCCAAATCTAAAAATACTCATCAATATCTTCTTGTATATATTCATTTTCCATCAGCAATAAGGACATAGCTATCCAAATCAATTATCAAAGCAAGAAACTTGGGTAAGTGATTTGGGTAGCCGTGTCCTTATTATCAAAGCTGCAGGTCTCATGTACGCTTGTTAAGAGCAAATTCATGATTTGGGTAGCCATGTCCTTGGGTAATTAAGATTATGACAAGTACATGTATCTTTGTGATTTGGGTAGCCATGTACTTGGGTAATTATCAAAGCTGCACTCATGTATGCTTGTGAAGAGCAACTTTTATCTTCAAGTACACAAAAAGTTTGTATCAAGGAGTGACAAATTCAGCGGAGATATATCCACAACAATCAAAACTAGCTTACATTGTGCTTCAAAATTGGTGATATTTTTTTAGAAGACTCACATTGCAATGAAACCAAAATCCAAGTCCGTCATCAAGTCAGGGACCCAAAGAAGCTAAATTTCCACAAAGACAAAGCAACACCAAAAGCCATTCTCACGGCCAGAAGTGGCAACAAAGAGGACATTATGCAATCAAATGTAAATTCTCCTTAACAATGTAAGCCCAAATCATGTATTGACCAGCACACAAAAAATATAAATTACTCAAGGAAGGGGAGCATTGTCAACCACAAAAAATACAAAGCTAAAGACCATCCTTGAAGACACATCAGGAGACAACCTTAACAACTACATTGCATATGGTCGTGTCAAGGGATGACATTAGCTAGGAAGAGGGGAATGTTGACGGATCCACAGTACATGGGAGCCCACCTAGCCGGACAACACATTTTTATTCTATTACTTTATTATTTTTTTGATCTAGTGTAGCTACACTCTATGTAAATCCTGATTCTAGAGGAGCAAGTCGATTCCCTAAGTTGTAATTATATACTGATGTATGTAAAGGCCCATTTGAGCTGGTCATTGGCAATTTATAAATCTCTAAGTATGTAAATCAATAACTTTAATGTGAAAGGAGGCCTATATTTTAATGAAGAAAGAATTCTATTGTATGTATGTTCAAGCATCTTCTTAGCTCCAACTTGTAATCAACATACGTTGTGTTGTGATCAGGTTATCAAATTTCAATTTTGAAACTTGCATTGTGCTCCTCTTCTCTTTCTCTTTCAATTAAGTTTAAGTATTGCTAATTCTTTTGTGGTTATAGACTACATATCTACAAGCCTAATCTTTAGATTTGAGTGCTTGAATCACTATTTTTTGGCATTCTGACCATAGGAGAGTGTTATTAGACCTTAGGTTGACCTTTCTAGATATTTATGTTGCAGTTTGTATGACTTGGTTCATTATGGATTTTGATCCATATACCTTGCTATAATGCAACGAGACTTTGTAGACTTGTCCCTTTAGGCCTAGTAAAGCTTTAATTAAAGCTTCATGACAATCTTAGACCGTTTAGTCGTCAAAATGGTGTGATGACTTAGACCAATGAGAAAGGATGTAAGCACATTTTCTAATCATTGAGTGATGATTTGCTTGTTGAATTGATGTGTTTGCTTGTTAGGTTCATTTCTTAAGGACTGACAACCTCAAGGAGTCCTTGTGCCTCATTTGAGTCACTTCCTTGAGTATTGACATATTATGTTAGTGCCAGATAGCTATTCTATAGATGTCCGCCGTGACAACCCACAAATAAGAGGTAGAGAGATTTTTCTCTAGGGGCAACAATGTTGAAGAAGATTCTAGGGCTGAGGTTGTCGAGTAGAGATATAGTGAGATGTAGAGGGAGAAGCAAGAATGTGATGCATGTGCGCTAAGTTAGAGAGGCAGAGGGATATCGTAGGGTAGAGGATGGGGGAGGGGGACCAACACAAGTGCACAAGTACTGGGTAATGAAATTGGTCATAATTTTTAAGTTTTACAGAATGGACAACGAGTGATGCATCTACATGCTTAGCACAGAGGTTTTAGTCATTTTATTGTGTCACTTGGGTTCAATTCAAAGCACTGTACAAGTATTTTAGTGTGGCTCTTCTGCCTCGAGTATAGTGCATGAATGAATCTAAGAAGATACCACCTAATGGAGATGTAGAAGAGCCAGTATATAATAGGTTGATAAACACCCCAGAGCAAAGAGGTAACGTAATTAGTCAAAGTGCTAAGTCTAGACAGTGGCCAAACGAGGTTCAATTATGGTATGGAGGTACTAAAAATCATCCTAACACCTTTTTCATACAAAGACCCTATAGCAAAGAGGTCAAGTAACTACTCCAAGTGTTTAGTAAGGTGGCACAATTTTGGGTCCATTGTTTTCATGCAAATCTTGGCAGGTGATGAGATTTGCAAGCAAAAGTGAAATGAAATGAGATGCATGGGGTGTGTGTGTGTGTGTGTGTGGGGGGGGGGGGGGGGGGGTGTCATCTTGGGGAGTCACAAAGCTGATGCAAGATCCAAGTGGTGATCCACTACCAAGAGGGAGCTGTCATAACATGCTCATGAAAGATGTGAGGCAGCCTAGGGTGAGGGGGGATGCTCACACATGGTCGAAAATGCGCTCATTGTTTTTTGTTTTAGCAAAACACTTGATCAATGCACAGACAGCCTCTCATGCTAGAGTGGTGGTCCATGAGGCGGCTCGAGCGTGCATGTTGTTCGATCTACACATGTGATGGCTAAGACTAATGGTAGAAGATGGGCACAAGATAGTTGTTTCTTTTTTTTAAAGGTAGATCTCTCAAACACTGAAGCACTGAGCACAAGGGCCATGGAACTCGATTGGTCTAGGCAAAGGGCTTGTTCTAAAGCGTAGGTTAGTGAGTTCAATCGTGGGTGTTGACTATGGATTGCATTGAAGAATGATTTTAGAATTTCTAGCACGAGGTTATCTTACATAACACTAGGGATTCTGATGGGGAATGTGTGCCACAAGTGTTTACTAAAGGATCTTGGGTCTTCATGCAACTTGCAACTATTGGACCTCATCGAGTTGGAAATTGTGGAAACCGTACAACACACACGCGCGCGCGCACACACACAAATCACCATGGCACATGCTAGTGCATCCTCCTCCCACTTAGCAACAACATTGAAAGAGCCACACACACCCCTTTTGTGGTTCCTTCTTTTCCTACAGGACACCGAACATGTTTGGCGCAATGATCTTCATGGCTTCTTCACTTGCACACCAGATTTAGAGAAAACCATGCAGCTCCACAATGACACTTTTCATGACCTCATAGAGTATATAAATGTGCATATACTCAAGCATGCAATGAATTTTGAAGACAATGCCATGTTGGGGTTTTCATGTGACCTAGTTTTCAACATTTACAAGGGGGACATTTCATTTTCAAAGACACTATCCGGCTTTGAGTTCATTGCAAAAGAGATGCACCATTTCCACCAAGTGACAAAGGAAGTGAAAGCTCCTTCAAGAAGGGCAAAATCGGACAATCTTTCTTGTCCAACATTGCCACTCTCTACATCCTTGTCAATGAGGAGTCCTCCTTGGAGGAGATGGAGATCTCGCATTTAACAGTGTGTGGTGGGGTGCTGCCAGATCGTAAAGATCTCAAGACCGCCCCTATTAGATGTCCAGAGTGAGAAAATATTGTAAGCAGTTGAATATACCCACAGCTTGGAAGGGGCAATTGTAGTGAGAGAGCAGATTTTTGACGCCTCCAAGGTGCCCGATCTTGACGACTGTGACCCTCGAGCAATACCAAGGTGGAGATCAGCCACCTCAGTAGCATAGTTATTGAGGATGAAGAGTATTTATTTTTGCATGATCTAGAAAATTCTTTTTGCATCCGGGTAGATGAATGCCTAAGCATCATATGCACCAAGATGGAGCTCCCTCTTGATCCTACACCTAAACCTTCAGATGACAAGCTACTTCCATTGGGGGACTTTGTTACTGACACAGTTACGATGATGAAAATGGAACTTCTCAATGCAAAGCAAAGTCATGTCAAGGATAAATACATCTTGAATCTGACATCCACTCGTCGGGATCCTCCTCGCCTGTGAAAGTCGGCCCTTAGCTTCTTGCACTGTGACTTCCAACTCAAAAAACCACTTCTTTTCAATCAACTCGGAGCAATCACCGCGCTTCTCAGTGGGGGCACCAGAAGATGGAGAGGAGGAATGGGGAACACGCCCAACACACAAACAAAGGCCTCCCTATAGCTCATAGCACTCATAGCACCCCTATCCTCTCAAACACACCTTCCAAAAATGCAATACTTGCTAGCATATCTCCACTTGCACATCACCTAATCACTCACTTCTTTTGCCTTGTTTTAATCTTTTCCAAAAAAAAGTTGGCTGGTCGTTGCACCTTTCCTCTCTTATTTTGCCTTGCTTTAATTTTTTCCAAAAAAAGCACTTCCAGCCAGCGCCCTCTTTGGGTCTCCCTCTTATTTTTTACCCCTTTTTTCTTCTTAGCCTTAAGGCTTATCCTTTGCCTTTTCCTTTTTGCCTCCAACAACATCCACCATTCAACTTTTGCCTTTTCAAAAAGAGCTCCCCAAGCACTCATTGCGCATGCCGTCGGTGCTCACATGTAAACATACATGTTGTAAACTTGTTCGGCCATTCTAGATTGGAGTTCTTCCTTGCTATCACCAAACCCCTCAAATTCCGTTGCATTTAGACTACCTCACTGCCTTGAGTGAGGAGCCATCAAATCCAAAAATTCAACCCGACTTATCCCCGCCACGACCGTCTTTCAACGTGAATTGGGCGTATCTCAGCACATATGTCTTCGAACATCGAGCTGCAAATTCAGTCAATTCCCCATGTTGCATACAAATTTTTAAAAGCCTTGGCAAGCTAAAAAAAACTCTTGTCGGTGTGCCTATTTAGGCGATCAAGTTGGCACACACCCGACCCTTGATAAATCTTCATTTGGCCATAAGTTTCCTTCTGGGGCTCCGAGATTGATGATTTGAGAAGATTGGCATGCTTCATAACTTGAGCTTTACACACCTACCTACCCATTCTAGCTTGGGCCACCTATCCCAATCTGCCCCATTTGTCGGGGATCTGCAACACCTTCTAACTTCAAACTTTAATATCTTCCCCCACGGGGCTCCATTTGACGAGCCGTTTGGACCGACTTCTAGAGCACATCGAGCATCCCAATTTAAATTAGTGACTTGGCACTTTGAGCACCTTTACCTATTATCCCAACGAACCAATCTTGGAGACTTTTTAGCCTTAAAAACCGCATCAGGCATACATTTTCTCCAGCTTTTGGCTGCTCAGGACCTTGATACTTGCTTAAACCCTTTGCCCTGCACCTATGTACACTTATGGCACTGCTTAGCACCACTTTTGGCCTCGACCAACTTTGTATGTACCAACATTACAATTATCACAATGACTAAATAGATCGAGAAATTACAATACATGGCCATTTTGGAAAAATGTGAAAAGTGTGTAACTCCAATATTCACTACTTCCTCATACTCATCTTCAATGTGAATTCATAAGGCTTTGATCTTTAGAAGATCCTGTTAATTGATGTCGGGTTAGTTAACATTCCCCCCTTCCAATTTGAGTGCCCGTCCTTGGGCATTGTTGAGAAGTGTCCGTGGAGGTTGTGGAGGGTTTTTAATTGGTTGTTGATGGGTTGATCGTCTTCATTTGTCGTTAAATTTATTGATGAGATTCAATTTTTTTCAACATCTTCATTGTTCCAAAGTAGTTTTTGATGTGAGAGATAATGTCACATTTGTCCGTTGTAGCAGCATAACAGCGAGGCTTTGTTTGCTTATTATGAGTATGTACAAGAGAAGTAGAACAATAAGAAATTAAATTAGAGTCTAATATCTGGATGACCAAAGGGAAAAAACCCAGTGGGGAAAAGGTGCCTTTGAGATAAGCACATTATGAAGTCCTGATTAGCATGAGAAACATTAATAAAGTACTCAAGGGATTAACTATTGACAGATATGGAATTAAAAAGGCAGCAAATATGAGAGGGTAGCATGATGGAACATTGGTTTGCCTATTGTAGTCCACTCAAGGTGCATAGGTGGAAGCAAAAAAGAATGTCTAATGCATATGTCCAATGGTGGGACATTCTATATGAATACATAGAAATGCATGGGAGACAATATGTCCAAGAAAGATTTTGAGGGGTTCTTCGGAAAGATGGTGTAGCTATAAAAGAACATGTCATGGATTTACAAGCTAGCACCCCTTTAAGAATGGTTTTTGTTTTCAAGGATATGTGCTCTCATCTTACTGTGCACTATGTGTGAGTGTTGAACTATACGACACTCCACCAATTGTAAGTTAATAGACTTCGGCTCTTATGCTCATCTCATCCAACATGAGCAACATGACTTAGATATGCTGAACTCTTCCACCTTGAGCTTAAGCCTAATAACTATGACTCATAGCACAGAGTTTATTACGACTTGAAGCTTTGGAACTAATGCTTTGCTCATTTTATTGCTTAGCAATCCAACTCTGACTATGCCAAAGAGTGTTTTTTGCACCCTCGTCACTTTACTTTTTACATTCTTGTGCTTACTACTAAAAACATTTCTTCAAGTAAAAGTATGCTTCAATCCTCAAAAAGAGGATTAGTGAAGGACCAAGTTTGCATTGAAGGTTTTATTTGCCATGCCTGTTTTATCACCTTTGAGTCAAAAGCTTTGTTGGTTGGGTTGCCCTTCTTTGATTGTGAAGACTCCATTGTTTTTGTGATTCTCCAATTGGGCCTGTTGGTAAGGAGTCTTTGAGGTTGTTGTAGGCCTCTGTTGACTGTCGGCATCTGGCTTTTGACTCGGTTCATTGGAAGACGTAGGAATTCAAATCTCTTGATGACCTTTGTATCTCCTTTCTTGACTTTTCTTTGCTCTAGGTCTTGTTGAGTTCTTGAGATCTTCACGTAGGTCTGGTGTAGTTTTAGTTGGCTTGTGGTTGACTGGTAGCCAAATCTTTGTATAGCTTGTGTAAAATCCTTATCCAAGAGGAAGATTCTTTGAGATCTGTCGTTTTTTGGTATCCTTTTGAGAGTTGTGGTAGAATTTAGCATCTTTCGATGTTGTTCTGTTGTATACCTGCTTCTTAGTGTTGGGCTATAAAGCCCAATGTGGTCGCCCACGTAAGTGGGCGGGCCGCCAGGTATGTACACATATTCTTTTGTAAAAACCTAATAAGAACTCACTATGCTCTACACATTACAGTAGAGCGAGTTCACCATATTGTTGTGCTCTTCTTCTCGCACTCTCTCTCGCGTCGCACTTCCGCTCGTACTCCTTCAACTGGTATCAGAGCTTAGATCGAGGCTCGGGGCAGCACTGCAGGAGGCTAGAGTCACCAACTCATATTGGAGTGAAATTCGACAGGCCAAGACACGGCCCCAAATCTTGTGGAAGAGGCCAAAGGGCTCGGTGTTGTCAGAATTTCATTCTGAGGTCATCTCGGCCACCGTTCGGCTTCGACAAAGGTCTGCGCAGGCCATTTTCGACTACGTGGTCTCGGCGGGTGCATATCCGACTCTGCAAATTTGGGGTTTTCGGCCTACGACTGCAGGTGCTGAGGATATCGACACTCCCAGAGTGTTGATTTGTGGTTGTCTACACATCGAAGGATGGCTCACAGTTCTTGGAGGCGTGTCACATACGACACGGGCGCATCTACACACAGACTGTAGGCGACATCCAGTAGTTCATCAGGTAGCTTGTGTTTGCTGCTTGATATTCTAGATTTCATCCTGACATTGCAGGTACTTCCACATGGGATGTATTGTCAGAGATGATGTATGTTTGTTGAGGGTTTGCTGGCTGTGAGTCACGCAGTAAACAACCGCCGCAGCGGTTACAACATACAGTGGGAAATTTGTGGATGTATGACTTTGTGGGAAGTCTATGTACTGTCAGATTTACTGCAGCCTTTTTTGAGGGTCGAGTGAGGTTTTATTGAGCTGGGGGATTCTCGAATGTTGAGATCCTTTCGGTGATACACGTCTTGGAGCGATCCCTCGAGCACCCTTAGATAGGCAGCTAGGATGTATTGACTGTGAGTTAGACAGTTGGGATTGCATCTTTGCTTTACTGCTGTTGAGGCATTGTCACAGTCTATGCTTACAGGACAGTGACATGACAGTGAGAGACAATATAGGTGCAGGACAGGTTTACCCGCAGCTTATAGTGTCAGAGAGACAGTGTTTTTTTGAGCTGTTTTTTGGTTTGTTTTTAGTACACCAGAGCCATTTTACAAAGGAGACTCTGCCAAAATTTCTGCAGAATCTGAAGCTTTCTTGGTTCATTTGACAGGTTGATATTGGTTCAGAGGTCACTTTACAGGGGAAACTCTGCCAAATTTTTCCCAGAAAAGTAAACTACTATGAAGCATAGCTATGGCTGGATCACAAGACACTGCTCTTTACAATATCAAGAAGCTGGATGGAACCAATTTCCCATTGTGGAAGAAGCAGATTTGGCACGTGTTGGTACAAAAGAAGCAGATAAAACCTATAAAGCTCAAGGGGATAAAACCAGAAGATATGGACAAAGATGAATGGAGCGAAATGGATGAATTGGCACTTTCTACCATTATGCTGACTTTGGCAGAAAGCGTTTACTTCAATGTAGCAGACGAGATGTCGGCTTATCAAGCATGGTTAAAGATGAGTGATCTTTATGAGAAGCAGAGTGCAGCTTCACAGGTATAGTGGCTTAAGAAGCTTGTTGACTTGAAGATGAAAGAAGGGACACCTATGTCCAATCATCTGAATGAATTCAACACAATCTATAGTCAGTTGTCAGCTCAAGGTGTCAAGTTTGATGAACCTGTTAGAGCTATGTTCCTGTTGATCACATTGCCGGAAAGTTGGGACACTTTTCGCACAGCTTTGAGTAATTCTGCACCTCCAGATGGCTTGAACATAGCAGGTGTAGAAGGAAGTCTGCTTACTGAAGAAACCAATAGAAAGACAATGGACAAAGGCAAAGGAACAACCTTAGTTGTCAGGGGAAGGACCAAAGAAAAGTACAAAGGTGGAAAGAGGAATCAGTCTCGTAGAAAGTCCTGCAGTGCTAAAGGCAAGAGTGACATAGAATGCTACCATTGTGGCAAGAAGGGTCACATGAAAAGAGACTGCAGAGAATGGAAAGCAGAAAAAGGCAAAGAGAAATCTGAAGATCATGGTGAGAAGAACAAGTCCTCAGTGAAGATCCAAGAAATAAATGTGACAAACACTTGTGGAGAATCAGAGTGGCAAGAAGCTTAAATGCTTACGCACTGACAATGGTGGAGAGTATGTTTCAAAGGCCTTTAAGGACTTTTGTGAGTCAAACGGTATAAAACGTGAACTTACTGCTCCTTACAATCCTCCTCAAAATGGTGTTGCTGAGAGGATGAATAGGACCATACAAGAGAAGGTCAGAAGTATGTTGTCTAATGCACAGCTGCCAAATGGGTTTTGGGCTGAAGCTGTATCAACAGCTGTTCATCTTGTAAATAGATCTCCTAGCAAGGTTTTGCAGAAGGATTCAGTGCCAGAGATGGTATGGTCAGGCAAGGTGCCCTCATACAAGCATATTAGAGTCTTTGGCTGTGAGGCATATACTCACGTTCCAAAGGAATTTAGGAACAAACTTGAGCCAAAGAGTAGAAAGTGCATCTTTCTAGGCTATGGTAATTCTGGTGAGATGGGGTACAGACTTTGGGATCCCGAATCCAAAAAGGTTGTCCGCAGCAATGATGTTCACTTTAATGAATCCAAATATCATTCTAAACCAGAGAGGGTTGAGGAGATTAGAAGAGTTGTCTTCCAAGAAGATGGACCTGCACGTGCAAGACAAAATGTCAGGGCTCAAGAGGAGCAAGGACAGGATAGAGTGGAACCACAGGTTGTGGCTGAGCCTGAGCCACCTATTGTGCGTAGATCTGGATGTGTCACGCGACCTCCTGATAGGTTTGTTCCATCTATGAACTATGTCATGTTGACTGATTGCAATGAGCCTTCATGTTACAAGGAAGCAGTGCAAATGAAGGACTCCGGGAATTGGCAATTGGCCATGCAGTCAGAGATGACAGCTCTGCATAAAAACAAGACATGGAAGCTAGTTAAATTACCACAGGACAAAAAGGCTCTACCTTGTAAATGGGTTTACGAGTATAAGATCACCGCTCATGATAGTCAGCCAAAGTACAAAGCAAGGCTTGTTGCCAAGGGCTTTAAGCAAGAACAAGGCATTGACTTTGATGAAGTCTTCTCTCCGGTAGTCAAGATGACTACCGGAGAGAAGAACAAGGCATTGACTTTGATGAAGTCTTCTCTCCGGTAGTCAAGATGACTACATTGAGATGCTTTCTTGCATTGGTTGCCATATTAGATTTCGTGTTGCACCGAATGGATGTCAAGACAGCGTTCTTGCATGGTGATTTAGATGTGGAAATTTACATGCAGCAGCCAGAAGGGTTTGTTGAGAAAGGCAAGGAAGATTGGGTATGCCAGTTGTTAAAGAGTCTTTATGGCTTAAAACAATCACCGAGGGCATGGTACCATAAATTCCACAAGTTTATGCTTTCTCAAGGCTACAAACGTAGTGAGTTCAATCACTGTCTATATACAAAGAAGGCTAAGGATGGTAGTTGGCTGATCCTTATTTTGTATGTGGATGACATGTTGATTGTTGGCAAGCACTTGGAAGAAATTTCAGCTTTGAAGTCAAAGATGGCAAAATCGTTTGACATGAAAGACATGGGTGAGGCAAGTCATATACTTGGTATGCGCATTGAGAGAGACAGATCAAAGAAGTTGATTTGGTTATCTCAAACAGAGTATATTGACAAGGTTTTGCAACATTTCAATATGGAGAAGGGAAAGGCACTGAGTGTTCCATTGCCACCATATGTGAAACTTAGCAAACAAGATTGTCCTGTGTCTGAGGAAGAACAGGCTGAAATGGATAAGATTCCATATGCGTCTGTAGTGGGTAGTTTGATGTATGCAATGATTGCTACTCGCCGAGACATTGCATTTGCAGTGGGAGTAGTAAGTCGATACATGTCAAACCCAGGCAAGAAACATTGGGAGGCAGTGAAAGGAATATTGAGATACCTGAAAGCTACAAAGAGTATGCGTATATGCTATGGGAGTCAGGAGCTAAGTGTAAAGGGTTTTACAGACTCAGATTATGCAGGTGACTTAGACAACCGAAGGTCTACGTCAGGGTATGTCTTTACATTGGCTGGTGGAGCAGTATCATGGCGTTCTAGATTACAAGATTGTGTTACTGAGTCTACTACAGAGGCTGAATATGTTGCAGCATCAGAGGCATGCAAAGAATCAATTTGGCTTAATCGACTAGTAACAGATTTGGGAATCAAAGAAGAGATGCCTGTGTTATATTGTGATAGTCAAAGTGCTATACAATTGGCTCGCAATCCAGTTTATCACTCAAAGACAAAGCATGTGGATGTGAAGTATCATTTCATCAGGGAAATGCTCGAGGATAAGAAAATTCAGCTTTTCAAAGTTCACACCACAAAAAATCCTGCTGATCTACTTACAAAAGGACTTCCCTCAGAGAGCTTTGCGCATTTTCACAAGCAGTTAGGTGTAGGGTAGTACACCACTTCTCTACATCTCTTGTATATTAGCTTGTATAGTAGCTTCTCTCACACTTAAAGTACACATTGGACTTTAAGTGGGAGGTTGTTGGGGTATAAAGCCCAATGTGGTCGCCCAGGTAAGTTGGCGGGCCGCTAGGTATGTACACATATTCTTTTGTAAAAACCTAATAAGAACTCACTATGCTCTACACATTACAGTAGAGCGATTTCACCATATCGTTGTGCTCTTCTTCTTGCACTCTCTCTCGCGTCGCACTTCCGCTCGTACTCCTTCACTTAGGTATCCTAGGATATTATCGAGGTTGATATCTTGTGGGCCTTCTTTCTTGGGAGGTTCTTAATGTTATTTCATATGCCCTTACCTGCAGTTTTGGTATCCATGTATACCTATTACCTCTATAGTACTCTTGTTCTTTTAAGCTCCATTGTGATACCATGTGTTTGTCTTTTTGTGTTGATTTCCTGTCTTTAATCCAAACCGGATCATTGACTTTTACTAAACTGCTCAAAATGAGCACTTGTTTGACTATCTTTTGCTTTCGTTATACTTTGGCTATAATATCTTTGTTTTTGTGGGTGTCTTTCTAGAGGTTTCAGCTGGGTCAGCAATTGACTTGAAGTTTTAAAAGCCTGCCTTGCTTGAAGAAGCTGATCCACGAGGGTTCTTTGATGTAGAGGCATATGTTGTCACACCTTTCATGCTAATCAATGGAAGGTCCACTTTGGCTTTACCTTTGTCTGCAAGATTTTTCATTGATCCTTGTGACTTTTACAACTCTGAATCTAGCACTAATGGTATTTGTATTTGCTGCTTACTAACACTTGGAAAGTAGAGTAGTAGTATTGTATCTTCTTTGTAGGCCTTGTCTTGGTCTAACCATTGATGTCCAACGATGACATCTGCATGCATGTGTTTTGAAGACTTTACTTGAAACTTTACTTGCTCTTCATGCTTTTGGATGCTAAGTGTAGAAACCATTTCTTCTTCGCTTGCATCCTTACCTCGCATTGCCTTACTGTATATTTTCCTAGAGTGATCTCGATTATTCCTTGGATATTCTTTGCAATCATATTGCACTCTACTTCTTTATCCAATAGGGGCATTGCATCTGACACTTGCTCCATTACACTATTGAGGACTATAGCCATTCTCATTGGAGGTGCTCTTGAAGATTTCTTTCCTACTTTTGTCATGGTCTCATCTTGATCTAAATGTGTCTCTATGGAGGATGGTTTGAGACTATGTTTTCCAAACTGACTTTCATCAGTTGATTTAGCTAGCAATGTCTAGATTTTTGGACTTCCTATATCTTATTCATTGTCTGCAACCCCATTCTTCTTACTTGTGGCTTTGGTGGCATTCTCAACTCAATAGCTTTCGTGGTTTCTCTTTGCTCTATTTGATATGCACTTCTTGATGCCTGGTCTGCTTTAAGCTCTTTTAGGGTTAAGTCCAAGTGAGATGAATCATCTTCAATAAGATCTTCTTTGATGTCAATCTCCATTTTAAGTGAGCCTGAGGATTTTGTGTTGTCGTCCGTGAGTGACATTAGGGAAAATTTGAACTCACAAAGGGGCCTTATAAGGAGTTTGACTTCCTCTCTCATGTCCAAAATGGGCGTGCAGTAAATTTTTTGCAAATCAACTCTAATCTTGGCAGAGATTTGGCAATTAGAATCTACTCTCAAGCTCTTTCTATTGATATATAGCACGCCATGAGATTCCTCATATTTTGAAAGATACTATTTTTTATTCTCTAGATTCTAAACAAAATTGTCACATCATAAGAGAATAAACAATAGAATCTTTCAAAATATGAGGAATCTCATGGCGTGCTAGATATCAACACAAAGAGCTTCAAGAGTAGATTCTAAATGTCAAACCTCGCCAAGTTTAGAGTTAATTTGCAAACAATTTATTGCACGCCCGTTTTGGACATGAGAGAGGAAGTCAAACTCCTTATAATGCCCCTTTGTAAGTCCAAATTTTCCCTAATGCTAGTCTTGGTCTTCATTCTTTGTTGTCTATGATGACTCCATCATGTTAGAACTCTATATCTCTAACATCTTCTGGGCCATTGACATTCCCACTATGATGTTATCTGTAAAATCTTTTGATGTGATCACATGGCATTGGGCAAGGATGATCTTTGGACCTACTTAAATGGTAGTGGAGATGATTCCCCCAGCATTTTGCTTGTTTGTTTCTAGAAAAACTCGTGAATTCAAGAGCATCTTCTAGCTGTGGTTGGCCACATTTTTTCCAAGTGCGAAAATACATGAGGTGCTTGTCTAACTAAAAATCTAGCTTTACTTCACTTCACAACTTTTCTTCGTTTTCACTAGCGATGTTGCACTTGATCTTCTTAGGTTTTCTTTCTATATTGAGTTCTTTTGTGGTGGCGGTGGCCGTGGGTTGAACTTTTTCTATAGTGGCTTTGTCTTGATCACCTACTTCCACTGATGTTCACTTGTATGACTGTGATACTGCACCTTTTTCTTGCAACTATTGAGCATTGTCTGTCTGCATTTGAGTACCTTTTGATCTTAAAAGATCCATTGTAGTTTCATGTAGAATTTGTCTCTTCAGAGGAGATTTTGGCGGTGACCTTTTTGTAGCTTTTTGAACATTAGCTTCCATTGACTTTGACCTATCTATCACCTGCTCTGGTAACTCAAGGCTTTGCATCATCTTTAGATAGTATTTCACTCCAATTTTAACATTCGTAGGGGCTTGTACAAGGTCATGAACCTGCTAGTCTCTAGCTGAAGTTGGTGGTGACACTGTTCTTCATGTGACTAGAAGGTGGGACTCCATGCGAGTGTAGTCACCACCACACCATCAGCCTCCTTGTTGTCCTTCTCTAAGTCACTATCATTGCTTTCCTCCCGTTGCTTTCTTTTACCTTTGTCCTTTGTAGAATCTCTATCTTTGCCTTTTGATTTGCAATCCTTGGCCAAATGACCATGCTTTTCACATTTGTAACAACAGTCCAAATGACCATGCTTTCCACATTTCTCTAAGTCACCAGCAGCCTCCTTGTTGTCCCTCTCTAAGTCACTATCATTGCTTTCCTCCTGTTGCTTTCTTTTACCTTTGTCCTTTGTAGAATCTCTATCTTTGCCTTTCGATTTGCAATCCTTGGCCAAATGACCATGCTTTCCACATTTGTAACAACAGTACTTGTCCTCTTTTTGGAATCTGAAGCAACAAGTGCTTCACCATGTGCTTCCACTATCTCAAAAATATGAATTTTCCTTGAGTTACCAACACGGCTTCCTCCTCAATGAGAAAAGAGCTAAGATCATCAAATTCCAGATTTTCCTTCATGACTTGTAGTCGTAGTGTCCTAGCCATTGTTCCATACTCTTGAGGCAACTTCGTGAGAACCAAAGCAGCTAACTAGGCACTCATCAGTGCACTCTTCATAGCTGATAGTTGTCTCATGAATAACTTTAGTCTTCATAAGAAATGATTGCATGTAACTTCCTCGAGGAAAGTGGATGACAAATAACTTTCCAAGAAGGGTTACTGCTTGCATCATAGAATCTTGATCAAACATACCTACGAGCTTGAACCACATTTTGTTGGCAGTTTCAAGGTCTAAATAGCTGGATAAAGGTCCTTTGTAAGAGATTACGCAATGGCCGACATTACCTTCGTATTAGCTGCATCCCAATCGAATCATCAGGATTGTCAGTGGTGTGAATCTTGGTAAGCTGCAACAATCGCTTGTCCTCAAGCACCTCCCGAATGAAGTGATACTTCACATTCACATGCATCGTCTTTGCATGAAACACTAGATTCTTTGCCAATTGTATAGAAATTTGGCTATCCCAATGTAGCACAGGCATCTCAACATTGATTTCCAAGTTTCCCACCAGCCGACCAAGCCATATAGCTTCCTTGCAAGCTTCTAAAGCTACAACATATTCCGCCTCTGTAGTAGACAAGGTAACACAATCTTGCAAATGAGATCACCATGAAACTGCACCTCAAGTGAATTCATAAACATAGCCTGAAGTGGATCTTCTCTTGTCCAAGTCTTCTACATAATCAGCATCCGTGTAGCCCATTACACATGCTTTTGTTCTTCCAAAGCAAACGTACATGTCTTTTGTACCATTCAAATATCGCATAACCCCTTTCACTGCCTCCCAATGTTTCTTGCCTAGATTTGACATATATCCGCTTACAACTCCCATTGCAAAAGAAACATCAGGACGTGTAGCAATCATAGCACACATCAAACTCCCAACTGTAGATGAATAAGGCACTTGTGCCATTTTAACCTTTTCCTCTTCAGACTTAGGGAAATCATTTTTAGAAGGTTTCACATATGGAGGCAATGGAGTACTCAATGCCTTCCCCCTCTCCATATTGAAATGCTTGAGCACTTTAGCAATGTACTTAGATTGAGACAAGTAGACCAATTTCTTGTATCCGTCTCTCCTAATGCGCATGCCAAGGATATGTCTTGCTTCACCCATGTCTTTCATTTCAAAGTTTTCCTGTAACTCTCACTTCAAGGCTAAAATCTCATCCGTGCATTTCCTGGAAATTAACATATCATCCACATAAAGGACCAAAATCAGAAAACTACCATCTTTAGCTCACTTAGTATAGAGGCAATGGTCCATATCTATACGTTTGTAGCCTGGAGAGAGAATGAATGGTAAGAATTTACGATACCACTCCCTTGATGGCTGTTTTAGACCTTAAAGAGTCTTTTCTAACTGACACACCATATTCATTGCCCTTCTCAACAAAACCTTCTAGCTGTGGTATATAAACTTCTTCTTGAATATCACCATGTAAGAACGTCGTCTTGACATCCATTTGGTCAAGTTTTATGTCTTTTGTAGCGACCAACGCAAGTACACAGTGCATAGTAGTCATCTTGACAATTAGAGAAAGATCTCATCAAAGTCAATACCCTTCTGTTGCTTAATCCTTTAGCAACAATTCATGCCCTGTACTTGGTTTACTATCATGAGGTGTATTTTTTTGCTTATACACCCATTTGCATGGTAATGCCTTTTACCTTTAGGCAACCTAACAAACTTCCAAGTTTGATTCTTATGCAACGAGTACATTTTTTATTGCATAGATTTCTCCCACTTTGCCTTGTCATCCATTGACATGGCTTCCTTATAGCAGCAATGCTCTCCACAATCTATCAAAATAATATAGTCCAATGAGGGAGTAAATCTATCAGGAAGCCTTGAAACTCTTGTAGACCTTCTAATAATTGCTTGAGCCAGTTGTCCCTCACCAACATCTTGTACTACAGGAGGATTTTGTCCTTGTTCTCTGACATTAGGCACTTCAACCCTATTGTGGACAACTCCATCTTCTTGGAAGATAACTCTCCATTGTATGCACAGGCTTCTTATGCATCTTTTCTTCATTGAAGTATACGTCATTGTTGCAAGCTATCTTTTTAGCTTCAGGATCCCATAACCGAAATCCCATCTTGCTAGGATTGCCATAGCCAAGAAATACACATTTCTTTGACTTAGGAGCCAACTTGCTTCGAAACTCCTTTGGAACATGGCAATACACTTGACAGCCAAATACTCTATGATGCTTGTAAGAAGGTGGCTTCTTAGACCAGAGTGTCAAAGATTTTCATTTGGAGCTTTCTCACATAGTTTAGGTCTTCCTAAGTTGCATGCTCAAACTAGAGTGTTCACTTAAATGTTTCTAAGTTTTATCTATCTTTGCAAGTTTGATACATGTACAATCCCTTTTGAACAACAGCATTAGTGTATTAAAAAAAAGTACAACCCAACAAGAACTTCTATGTATGTCATTCTTGTAGAGAAACCTACAAGGCTACAACCAAAAAAGTACTATTTTTGCACATGTCAAAGTTAAATACTCAAAACAATTTTGCACATGCTGCAAGCACTACCATCATTTCAAATAAAGATTCACCAAAAGCAATAATCTTTAGGGTCCCAAATAGAACAAGGCAAAAAGCATGCCATCGAGGAGATTGTTTTACTGGGAAATTCCAAACTGGAGCCTCACAAAGTGTATGATCTCCCACCAAAATGTCAAAACAAATTGTGCAAACTACTGGGCATTTCTATTTTCTCTACTTCTTTGAAGGCATATACCGTCGGGGCTGATTCAAGATGAAAGTGAGATCTCGTTCATGTAGTGTTGGTTGATGTATAATCATATGTTGCTTACCATCCAACCCAAGAATTTGTGTGTAGACAAAGTATATATGCTTACAAGCTATGTAAGATTTTGTTTCTTTCTCCCGTCCTTGAAAATCAGGGCATGTACAGTAGGGCTCCATAGCCACATGCACAACATATACATCTTGCGTTAATATCTTGAACACGACATGACGATCAGGCACCATAATTATCTCTTGTACCGAACAAGCTTCCATACATGCTCCTATTTCCATGCGCTTATTTGCCTCCTTAGAGACACTCGACCTCCATTTTTTATTGCGCTTGCTAGAGGTTCCCATTGTCTCCCCTTTCTTGACAACCTTTGGAGAAGGTTTTATTAAAAAAACCTGTCCCTAGCAAACCATCATACTCCTCCTTTGATACACTTGTTCCACTCTCTACTAGCCAAGTTGTTGGCCTTTCCGGTGGTGACAATACTTGTTTGGCCACAACTTCAGTGTGCTGCACATCATGGCCACAAAACTACATCCATTGGTGTTGCCTCTAGTCTTTGTAAGTTCTCTCTGCCCAAAAGCATGGGGCCACAAGTCCTGGAGACCTACTTTGCATGACATTATCACATCTTCTCCCTTCAAGCACACCAAAGCACTTAGGAGAGACATTTTGAGGCATTCTTCCGATTGCCCAATGACCCCTTGGCACAGCAATCTCAAAATCACCTATAGCATATTCACTAATAGAGGGTGCGGTGTCATCTCTTATGTCATTATTTGCATGAATCTCCTCATCTGTGGAATCTCCATTCACATCAAATTTCTCTCCGTCTTTCTTCATGTCCGTATCAAACAAAATCTTTTGTGGTCGTCCGGGCTCTTTTCGTTGTCTAGACTCCATCACATAACCAGGCTTATGAGAAGTTGTTTCTGCAAACCCTCTTGCCTTCTTTCTTTGCACGGTTTCCCTGTCTCCATGCAATAAAGGTTGCCCATAAAATGGTGTGCCTGCGCTTGGAGAGCATGTGCCAGCGCAAGTGGGCTGAGAGTTGTCTCTTTATTTCTTGATCTCTGTAGATATGTTTGCATATCCGGACCAAGCCCTATGTATCTACCAGTCAGATAGCCATGTTGCTTTGTGCATTGAATGTAAGCATTGATGACATCAGTGACACATGCATCATACAAGGATTCCCACGTGGGAAGCCTTTGTAGAGGTGGCAAGTTATGGATGGAATTTTGGCTTGAAATATGCCTTGAATTCCCATGTGGGAAGCCTTTGCAGAGGTGGACAGTTATGGATGGCATTTTGGCTTGAAATATGCCTTGAATTCCCATGTGGGAAGATTTTGTAGAGGTGGCAAGTTATGGGTGAATTTTGGCTTGAAATATGCCTTGAATTCCCATGTGGGAAGCCTTTGCACAGGTGGCAAGTTATGGATGAATTTTGGCTTGAAATATGCCTTGAATTCCCATGTGGGAAGCCTTTGGAGAGGAGGCAAGATATGGAGGGAGTGATGGTTTGAAATATACCTTGAATTCCTGCATGGGAAGCTTATGTGCAGTCATGGATTTGTTTGTGTTGTGTTGCTAATGGCTCAAGAAAACATTGCCAAATAATTGTTTGCTTTGAAGGGGAGATGGGAGTCATTTTTGGCTGATAAAAAGAGAAGTCTTAGAACTTTAGGTCTTCTTGGGGAGGATTTAAAAAAGAAGATGAATGAAGCTTTCAAGAAGGAAGAAGAAAAAATGAGGGATAGCGGATATAAGTACCTTTCTATTGCAAATCCTGCACATGGTGAAGAGTTTTTTACTATGCTATTTGACAAGGTAGGCATGACAAAACAATGGTAGGGATCACTCGTGATAAATTATACAGCTTGTGCACCGCAAAGATCACAATAGAGAGGTATGTTTTATTTCATCTTAAACTTTGATTTATTATTTTTATGTGCAATGTAATTAGTAACATTAATTTTTGGATCAACGATTGTAATTCAATACACGCAAAGAACTTCTTCACATGATGATTTTGACCAAAGTTAAGGACTCCAAAGGATGTCATTTTAAAGACTATAAGAAACTTAGAGCCTACATGAGGCAAGAGACCTATTGGCAGGGAATGTTTGGTGAAGCTACAATTATTATTGCTAAGTTTGAGGTGGAGGGCCCTTTGTTGCCAAAAACATTAGAGGCCTTCTTTAAGGCATCTAGGAAGACACATGTTTCATTGGCTTATACTCATGTTATGGCAAACATGAAGAGTGATTCAGATTATGCCTCTTTACCCGACGTGATGCATGCAAGCAAACGTCTTGTGTACAGGTATTGGATTTCTTGAATACTAATTTCGTTTCATGATGATGTATTTTATTGTCTCATTTTTATATTGAATTTTCATTTAGATGGCTATTGAATTGTATGCGGCTAAGGATGATAGAGTCTATGCCAGAGGATGTACAAGAATGGTTAGATAAAGAGGACGAGAATACTATGTTCTCATCAACACTCTTGGAAAAGGGTATTACACCTTGGGAGTGCTCTCACTGTCCATGGTGGTTGGAGTATCCCCTAGGTGTTATCCCAAAGAGCGAGCAAGAGATTCATGCTCGTAAGTGAACTACAATCTCTTCTATGAAGTACTATACTTTGGTTAAAATAGAATTTTGTTGATCTTTTTTTTTGGTGAACTTTTGTATGGAAAGGTTTTTTGGAAGAGAGTCCCATCTCTAATGACGGTGTAATCTCACCCCAAGCTACATACATTGAGCCATCCACCAAGCCACCCTCACGTGAAAGAAGAGGTAAAAAAAGTATAGAAAATACCTCCCAATGTGTGCCTATAGATCTCGATGTTGAGGAGGAGAGCTTTCCAACTTCTCTTCTACCAAAAAGATCGACCTTAGCATCAAAGTATTGCTTCTCTAAGACTATTATGAGTCGTTCTCTATATGAGCGGATGCCAACAAAACGTACCACAGGTAGACATTCTTTGCTTGTTTATTTGCTTTTTATTACTCTAACTGATTATTGCTTGCATTAACCATTGACATGTCCTATGGTTTTCTAAGCATTCTTTGAGATTCTATATAAGCAATTGAAAATTGCATTTTCATGTTTAGGAGAGGAGTTTATTACATGTGTGGATGCTTTGTTATTGGATGTGGAAGCAATTGATGACCTAGCATGGCATAGGTAAGACTTACATATTTCTCTAAAAAGTTATATTACCATAATCTACTCTTACCATAATCATTTGTTTTGTGTTAGTATTGAAATGTGGTTCAAGAAAAAACCAATCTATGATGGGCGCGAGTATGCATTGAAGGGGGAAATCTCCCAATATGTGGCAAGATTGATCTTTGCAGACTTCCCTACGTCCATGTTAGTTGATGGTATTCACAATCACACTATAGGTGAACTTTTTTTATGTCATTTGGGAGGCTTCGTGCTCGTTATAGAATGCATATATGTTATGATGTAATTTTTCATTTTAACTTGCGTGTGTAGGTAATGTAAAATTTGTTCCTGAGTGGAACCACTTTTCCACTGCCTTGGCAACTGGTGTCATGGAAATTGCTGATGTTCACTTGGCAGACGAGGGTTTCTTGATGACTTTGTCTCTTGCACAACATTTGGGAGATCTTGTCATGCAAGCTAATAGATTTAGTTTGCAGCTCCATCGCTCGTGGACTTTGATGTGTGATGGGGGATATTTACACCCAGAGACTGGTGAGCAGGTGAGGTTTCCTTCTCTATCTGAAGCTTGCCTATGAATTTAGAGTTCTTCTTATTAAGTGATTTATTCTCTCCTTTCATAGGTGATGGATCTCACTCTTGGTCTATTTTATCGTAAGAATGCTCAAAGCATTACACCTCATTATGATAGAAAGGATGGGGAGGATGTTTCTCCTGAGTTCTTTCTGGCCTCAAGAAGCTACCTCACAGAGTCTCCTCTTCGTTCATGTAATGATTATACAAGTTTAGCTAGAGATTTGATTCGAGGGGGAGCAGAGCGTACTAAGACTTTTTATAGGTAACTCTCTAGCCATGAACTCTTGTGAATCAGGACACACATCTTCATAGTTCTATGCAATCTCTTGTCGTTAAACTTTGATTATTATGTTTAACACATTTCGCTGCTAGAAACATTCACATATGAGGACGACCATGTTATGGACATCTTTGCCGGGTGTGGTGGTTTGGGGCTTGCTTGCACAAAGGAGATACATCATTGTCTAATGTGAGAGGGTGATTTCTTTGTCTTCTCTGAGTGTTTAGAGAAGAAAGTTTGTGGTCCTCCTCCTGAGGAGAAAAACTAGTAGATAGCTACTTCCATTGGTGGACAATTATTTTTGTGACTTGACTCTATGTATTTTTTGAGATAGTATTTTTTTAATGCAACAATGAGCAACATATGGAGATTGTGGGTTTTTCCCTTGTCCCCACAAGGGTTTTTTCACCCACAATCATGGTGCCTTGATTTGAAAATCGAGGCTCAATCTATATGTTGTTCAATTATGGGGAAAATGTTGTGTTTCTCATGTCATTATCTTGTTCTTGCTGTTCTTATTGGGGTTTAGGGTAATGCAAGCAAATGCCTACTCAATAATCATCATGTGTGTTTGTGTGTGTGTGTGTGTGTGTGGGGGGGGGGGGGGGTCTCTCTTATTCTCTCAAATTGCTTATAGCATGAACAAGATAAAGACTCATTACTAGAGTAGACTTCAATTTTCCTCATACCAAAAATTCAAAGATTTCACTTTGTTTTCTCTCTCTCTCTGTCATATTCTCTCTAATTGCTTGTAGAGAAAACAAGATAGAGACTTGTTTCCAGGGTAGACTTCAACTTATCTCACGCAAGAAATTTTAATATTTCCCTTTTCTCTCTCTCTCTCTCTCTCTCTCTCTCTCTCTCTCTCTCTCTCTCTCTCTCTCTCTCTCTCTAATTGACTTAAATGCGAACAAGATAAAGACTCGTTGTGCTAGAGTAGACTTCAACTTACCTCATACCAAAAATTCAAATATTTTACTTTGTACTAAAATTCTTGTGGATCATAAACATAGACTTTGTGATGATCTTTCTTATAAATACTACATATATGAAATTGCAGTATCAATATATTGACATTGATATGGTTATTTTTTTTAAAATCAAATCTATGTTGTATTACTATGGCCCTTAATTGTGTCACAAACGTGTAGAGCACAAATTTTTTACTATGCACTTTATCGACCTAGTTCAAAAGCTATATACCTTAGTATGTGCAAAAGGTTACATCTGATTTTTCTACCCACAAAAAGCTCTAACTTTGTAGAGAAAGCTCTAAATGAAAAGCTCCTATATTTAATATCCTCCTTAGACCAAAGCTCTTCAGGTACCTTCTCATCTAAAGCCTTGTTAGAAGATCTATTGAATAGATGGGCAACAATTTATAACGCTTACGTCCAAAATCCATTAGGCAAAACTGCATTAGACAACATGCTACGTAAATTCTCTTGTATGGTACAGTTCATCCTCTTAGCAACACCATTTTGTGGAGGGTTATATGGAGTAGTCAACTCTCTTTTGATGCCTTTGAATCACAAAAATTTTGAAAGGCTTTAGTGACATACTCACCATCATTGTTTGACCGTAAGCACTCGAGTTTCTTGCCAGACTGATTCTCCACTAATGCTACAAAATTCTAAAATTTTGAAAGAACTTCATCCTTCTTCCTGAGAGGATATACCCACACTCTCATTGAGAAGACACATCCCATGGATACATTAGGCATAGGTCCACACACATCACTATGCACAAACTCTAATAGCTCACTTTTCTAAGTGCTTCCCCTTTTGTGTGGTGATTGTGTTTGTTTACTATAAAGACAATGCTCACAAAAATGAAAAGTTTGAGAAATTGAAGCCTGGAAAAAAGCAAAAGAAGACAAGATGTTTGCTCCCTTTTGAGACATATGTCCTAACCGGTGATTCCACAAAGAAACACTTGGCTACTCTATTACACAAATTACATGGTTTTTAACATTGGATACATGTAGCATGTACAAAGTCCCAGACTTTGAACCATGTGCTACCATTAAAGAACCTTTGGTAATCTTCCATGAACTATCACCAAATGTGCGGTAATATCCTACATCATCCAATTGTCTTGTACTAATCAAGCTTTTGGTAAGCTTTGGCACATGTCTCACATTCTTGAGCATGAGTGAAGAACCATTCTAAAATTTCAGTTGCACATCGCCGACACCAACTATGTCACAAGCAAAATCATTGCCAAGATGAACACGACCTTTACAGGCTGCATCATATATATTGAACCACTCTCTGTGAGGAGTCACATGAAACAATGCACCTGAATCAAGAACCCAATCTTGTAAAGCATAGTCATCACTGGCAACCAAAAATGTTGAATTCGTGGCAGATGTGAGATAAATTTCTCCATCAAAATATTCAACAAAAAAATTGTTGATCTCTTCAATCTTTATACTGCTTTCCTTTGTCTTGCCTTCTTCCGACTTCTTGTCTTTACCTTTCTCGTGTTTCCACTTTCGACAGTCTTTCTTCATATGACCCTTTTTGTGACAATAATAGCACTCAATGTCTTTTTGGCCACGTGATTTTCTACAAGATTTTCCTCTTTGATTCTGCTTGCCCTTTTCTTGATTGACAAGGAACAACAAGAGCATTGCTAGTACCATGAGAAGCATCAAGATTCTTCTTGCTAACCTCTTCAATAAGAAAACTGCCCTCAACATCAACACATGTTAAACCATCAGGAGGTGTTAAGTTACTTATGGCTGTGGAAAAAGTATCCCAACTTTCTGGCAACATAACTGTTAGAGCAGTAAGCAATTATTATTTTGATATGTAACTCCTATTTTCTTGATGAACCTTATAGTTAATGAGCTGGGGCTACAAGCTTTCAGATTGTATCAGCCATTCAATTCCCAGCTTTGGTAGAACTCTAGATTATTACTTTTGACCACCCAAAAACCTTGGCTAAGGTATAAAAGCCAATTTTTGTAAGTTTTCGGATAAGAAATACATAGCGTGAGCTAACGGCGCTCCCTTCTCTCCTTCTCACGCTTCCTACTCCCTCCCCGGTTGTCACATTGCAAATGCATTTGTTGCATTGCAACCATAGGTAAGAGATCTACGTATTGACGTACACCATTCACAATATTTCGTAGCTTTTGGCATCGTCGACCCTTGCTGTGTAGAGGTAGCTTGGAAGTAATCGTACTTGCTGAGTACCTTTAGGATCGTAGGATTGTAGATTTAGATTAGGATTTGGAGAATGATTGGTAGATGAAACAAGTCTTAAGATCAAGACTCTGAAAAATATTAAAAACACAAGAAAACAAGTGTTTGTGGATACTTTCCACAACCCCATTGCATGAGAAACTAGGAGTAGGGTAAGTAGGATCCGAGGTGGATTTCATAGCATTGCTCTCTCTGAAAGAATCAAGTGTGAGTTGTTATGTAAGGTTGCAGAATTTCAGGTCTACGGCTAGAAATAGCACGAAAAGACTCGAATTCACTCAATCCAACTGGGGAGTAAGCCTAAGAGTTGTTTGAACCAGTGGGTAAGCTCAAGGACACTTCGAGGTAAAAATTTCAAGAAGTTGACCAAAACTCAGATTATTGACTTTTTCTTGACTTTTTAGGCCAAACTAAGTTTTGACTTGATTCATAGGCTTGAAACACATCATAGGACTGTCCTTGAGAAAATTTCAAAAAAATGCTCATTTGAAGCCTCAAGTTAATAATCGAGATTATTAAATTTTTGCTCTAATTTGGCCAAGGCTCATACTATTGACTCATTGCATGTGTACGAACAACTTTTGTAAAGGCCCAAGAGATTTGGATCACTAAACTGGCAAAAACTTGGGTGAAAACTAAAGTTTGTACCGACTTTTTGAATCTTGAGTGTGAATAGAGAAAACATTTATCCAAACTTGGTGAAAATTGATTCATAGGCTTATATTGATGTGATAAACATGTGCATATGCTTGCAAAAATTTGACAAAAAGTAAATAATCGCGATTATTTACATCTACCCTGTTTTTGAACTTTTTTGACCAAGTTGGAATACCATTAGCTTTACCATATTGTAATAAGCCCACAAACTAAATTTGGTAAGTTTTGGATCATTGGAGTGAAAACTGTGACAAAAATTGCAAAGTTAGTCTGCGGACAGATAATTGATGACCATTTGACCAAAAATTGTCCAACTTGATGAAAATTGGCCTTAACATAAGGTGCTTAATAGATTTGTGTCAAAGTTGGGACAAAAATTTGCAAAAAATTATCAAACGTAAATAATCGCGATTATTTACATTTGCTTCAAAACTTGGTGATTTTGCAAATTTGAGTATACCACAAGGTCAAGTACATCAATTGAACCCCACAAATCAATTTTGGTGAAATTTGGACCACAAAAGTGAGACTTAAGCCAGATTCTCGAAATCAGAGTCTGCGGACACAGAATAGTGGGTAAACTTGATCAAATTTTGTCCAAACTTGTTGAAACCCATCCATAAAGTGCAAAAAAGTGACAAAAGTAAATAATTGCAATTATTAACTTCTGCTATCCAGAGACTTCAAATTTGACTTTTAGGCTTATACAGTGTTAGACCATCATAAAATAAGACCACTCGGAAATTTTGGGTTCAATTGGATCAAAATTGGTAAAGATACACTCAGTTTATAGATTGCAGATTAAACCTTTGATTTTGCTAAGCTGAATCTGAAAGTCAAAATTTCGACTTCCATAGCACGAATTGAAGTGAAATACAAAGACCAATTACTGGAGTTCTCAAGAGCTCTACTGTCCTTATAGAAAAATAGCTAATTTGATAAATTTTGTACAGGAATCAGGTTCCAGACGAGGAATCGGTGGCTTGACAGAAAGTTGCAATTGAGTCAAGTGGAAATTGACTACAAGTCAATCTAAGGTGAGTACTCTATCCACGGCTTCATAAGTCTATATGAACCTTAGATCCGGTCGTGTAATAGGAAATCAATGCCTATTTGGAGAAAACACCAGTAGAGTATCCACTGAAGAAAGCGTAAATCAAGGCAATTCCTTGCACACAATTCCTAAAGAAGTCTTGGTCACTTTTTCAGATTCAACATCTGAAATGTCTTCTTACTCAACTCACTCGGAAACCGGAACGACAATGTGCTACAAGCATATACTCTCTTTTTTACAATACTAATCGTCATGGACCCTAGGTTTACTTGGATCCTAACGAAGATTATGCTATTCGCATTGATGATCATGGTATTGAGTTCGAAGAAGAAGTTAGGGACAACAAGCAAGGAAAAATGTACATGGATCGAAACGGAACTCAATATGTACGGGTTGAAAATCCTGATGTGATAGACAAATGGGGATTAGAAGTCAACACTATAATCTCAGATATATCGGCAAAAGAAGGACCACCAACTTTGGAATTCGAGGGATACGATTAAGTAGACTTGAAGCCCTTGAAACGGCTACGGATAATCCTAGGATTAGAGTCTATTTTTGGAAAGATAGAAACATAAAAGATCTTTTGTGGACTTCTCATGCTAGGCTAGGACAATTAACGGCCATGAAGATCATCTATATCTTCAAAATCAAAGATAAGGGATCTGCGGATCTACCAACTTAATTATTTAGGGATTTTTATAACAACAACTTTGTTATGATGACTCCTTAGGAGGTAGAACAAACCAAATACCAGGGGTATTCCATACGAGATTCGATATTGGGTCAAGGACCAGAAACCACTCCAAGAGACGAACATTGTGAGAGATCATCTGAGAGTAATGTGAAGAAACCAGAAACCACCTCATCATGGAGAAAAACGGGTGACACTAAGGCCAGCCCAGGGCTACATGAGTCACTATTTCCAACAGACTGGTTTGAAGGACTCGGAACATGACCAACTCCTAGAAGACCTGGAGTTGAACCAAATAGACGTGTCAGACCAGCTGATTTCCAAAAATGGGTCAAAAAATACAGTGGATCAGAGGATCCATATGACCACTTAGCAAGCTTCAAGCAAGTGCTAAGAGCGGAGCGTATATTCAATTTCCATACTCAATTCGAAGGGTTTGGAATGACATTAGAAGGAAAAGCTTTGACATGGTTCCAAAACATTCCACCAAGGTCAATCATGGATTTGAATACATTAGCTCAAGGATTTGTAGCTGCTTGTTCTAAAATGGGGATTAACATAATACGATAGCTCAAATCTACAGCTTCAAACAGAAACATGGTGAGTCTGTTAGGGATTGTGCAACTCGAATGAAACAATACATTGCTAGATGCCCAGAGATGGAGATACCTACAGAGGAGCGACTTGTTTCATTGTTTTTGGAGGATCTACTAAACAAAGAACTTCATGCTATACTCTATAGTAAAAAGCATACAACCCTAGAGGCGTGTGTGTCTGATGCTATCGACCTAGGAGACAATTGTGAGATATTTAATGAAGAGGATGTCCCTAAGGATAACCAAATCAAGAAGACTGCATCCACAAAACCAGCACAAGTGGGAACGGCTACTGCAGCACCACTCTCAGCATAGAAGATATGCTAAAAAGGATGAATGACATGATGAGCAATATGAAAAAAGCACCTATGAGAGGACTAGGACAGGGGATATCTCCACAAGGAAAACCAATTAGGCCACAAAAATGGTGTGCAATCGAGGGGAAATGGACCAACCACAAGACCCATGAGTGCTACTTCAGACCAAAGTATGATGGGAATGTTCAGTACGTGCCCATGCGGCCACAAGGACAACCCATGTACAGATATCAGCCTAATATGGATCAAGTTCAAAGACCACCAATGGGTATGGAGAGACCTCAACCTGTGTTGGGACAAAAACCTCCTTATACAGGACATAATGTAGTGCATGTAAAGTACATGCACTCAGAAGGAGTCATAGATGAACAAGAATTAGTGCATGTTACACCCTATGCAGAGCCTAGTCCATCTACAGTAATGGTACAGGGAGATCGGTATAGTCCACACCCACCACCAATGGAGGAAACCATGACTTATGCTCCACCAGAGCTCGCACCAATGTATTATGTAGCTAATCAAGGTGTCACACATCCTATGGGAAGACCCATGATGAAGCCCAGAACAGGAAACTGTCATAATTGTGGTGTTGATGACCATTGGAAGAACGAATGTCCAGAGCCTGACAAAAACCTCAAACCAATTGAAGCCTATTGCATACAATGTTGCAAAAAGGGGGAACACTTTCCGGAAGATTGTCCTAAGAATCCTTTGAACAAGGGAAAAACTGTAGTCAACGTAGTCCAAGTGATGCCTAGTAGCTCATCAGAGAGCGAACTGATTGTTCCAATCAAGGTAGTCACTAGAGCCCAGGCAAAGAAAAAGAAACACAATTCCTCTGATGATTCGGAGAACACAAAATTTTCCTCTCAAAGAATCAAAAGGAGTAGAAGCAAAAGATATGAGATGAGAAAACAAAAACAACGGGATGAAAACGAAGAGAAAGCAAAAATTCTAGCCCAGGACAAGTTGAAAGAAACTCGCAGTGAATTTAAGGAAACAACCGTGAAATCTGGAGGATCCATTCTGGTTGATAAAATTTTTGAGCCTATCAATGCCGCCTTGGAAGCCTACCAAGCCGAATTTAAAGCAGGCCAAAACATGGAGAACAAATGGAAAAACTATCCATCTCTAGACATGGAAGCTTATCAAAATTTGGTAAGAATCACGCAGGAAATGCTGGATAAACAAAAACCCAATCTTGAAAGTGTTGCAAAATCGGAAGGGCTTGTAGTAGAAGAAACGAAAGCAAAATCCGATGTGGTGGGCGAACCCCACCTTGAAACAAATGAACCAGAGCTCATGGTGTCGGACAGTGAAGATGCCTTAGACGGAATTCCATTCGTGGAGGAAGACTGGCCAGGACACTTATGGGAAAAGGTAAGGGAGATCAATGAACAATCCTTGTACGGGGATTGCGGGTCAGAGGCTTCAGGAATATCTAAACCGATGACATTAAAAACATTACCTTATTACTTGGGAGATAACGAAGATAAGTCTATCATTTGCAAAACCACTCAAGTCAAAAGAGCCAAACAAACCCTCGAAGTAGACAACATTCATTCAATCATGTCTACGCCTATCCAATGCACTCTTACCTTGGGAGAACTGTTGAAACTCAGACCATACTTATGGAATGATTTACAGAAAACCCTACAAAAGGTGGGTATAACGGGGTTAACCTCTAAGAATCTGGGAAACTCGAAAAATGAAACGGAATCCAAAGAGATACGATCAGTTCCTATGAACAAGGTCCGGGAATATTATGAAGGGGAAGAAGGAAACACTACCCTCCCAGTGAAATATAATGACATTGAAACCATAGCAATACTAGATAGTGAAGCTGGCATAGCCATAGCCACTAAAGCCGTATGGGAATCCTGGGGATAGCCAGCCATTAGAGAAACGCGAATGAAATTGCAGTTGGCTGACGGACACATTGAAAGACCACTAGGGATGCTAGAAAAAGTGATAGTCAACTCCTTTGGAATTGAATATCAACACACTTTTGCCATAGTAGACTTTGGGAAAAAACTCAACTATGAAATCATATTGGGAAGACCTCTCATGCGACAGGTACCCTTCCCAAAGCATTTATTCGAACCATTCGAGTGGACTCAAATCTTAGCGAGAATGGATGTATGTGTGAATATGTCTATGCTTACTCAATTTTGCAATGAGGATGGCTACGACATAATTCCCATCCAAATGATGTCAATCCTTAACAAGAAAAACAAGGATGAGGAAACAAAGGACTTGATGAAAGCTCAACAAGTCTTTTCTGACCTCTATTACCATGCAACTGATGAGTTGGATGAACACTCAGCTACCTCCGAAGATTCGGGATCCGAAAAAGAACATACAAGAGCTCAACTACTCTTAAGGGGAAGGGAGGAAAAGTTTTTTGACTTTCCAAACCAAAAATCAAGAAGACAAAAAATGGTATATAAGAAAGAGGGACACTAAAATTGTGAAAGCACGACCTATGCCATCAGCCTCCAATACAACACAAAGCCTGATATAGATAGATGTTAAAGATTGTGTCAAGGACAAAATAATTGGTAGATATCCTTCAAACGGTGTCGTGCAGCTCCGCTGCCATGAAGAGAAAAGAGCAGAGGAATGCAAGCTAAGCGTCTTTGAAGCCAACACATTAAGTGAGTAGTGATCAGGGCTTGATAACAGGCCAAGCTTAATGATTAATGTATGCCAGATGCGGCTTAAAAGGGCCAACAGATGCCTCAATGATGCCAAAAATGAGTATGCTTGTAGTGACCACAGATGATAAATTATGATCTAGAACTGTAGTGCTTGAAGTGCTCTACCGGCGGGCTGTCTTTACGGCTCGTTGATTGGAGCCACGGTGAAGAAGTTATCGCACTTTGAAGTTTAAGTCGATTGCAGATCCGTACCGGATTGGACAACTGCAGCAACTGAGGGGACAGAATTGAAATGAATGCATGGGCTTGAAGTGCTCACTTTGTGGAGCGTGTCGATCTTTTCAGATCAGTGTGATCGTAGTCCCGGTCGCCAAGATATTAGCCGTTAAAGATTCATCGGGGGCCGGCTCCGTACCAGTCCGGTCCGCTCGGTCGGAGTGCCATCTAGAAATTTTTTACTTCGACCAAGTTTCGGAACGTCATGCATCAATGCTTTGGCTGGTATGTTGTGCCTATTGGAGATTGTTGATAACAGGAAATGCCCAACACGGGTATGGCTTAAGTGCAATCACCTATACTAGCATCTTGAAGGCTGTGTCGTGGAAAATAGCAGCAAAATTCATGATGATAATATCACTCAAGGACTGCTGAAAATGAAAGCTGTACTTGCTCGATATGCATGTTAAGCCCGGTGCCGTTACGAAAGCACAAAAAGCTTTTGAAGAGCTCATGGTCCAAAATGTCATCTCACATGGAGAAATTGCTTGCGTTGCTTTAGCCGGCATGTATGCCAATTCTTACTTCATAGAGCTTGTAGCTAGAGAGAGAGAGGGTCAAATTCAACTTCCATCTGACAAGGCATTGATTGAAGACCCAAAGTTCATGGAGTTATATGCCAAATGTGGTGCCCTTACAAGGGAGTTGGCCGCCCAAAGGGGTTCAAAGGCCACCCAGGAAATTAAAAGGGATAATTTTTGAGTGGGAAAACAAAAATAAGGGGAGATGGCGATGACGGCAAGAAGCGATCAGCGCAAGGCGGAGAAAGGAGATCGCGCTGGGCTGTAGAGAGCTCGGTTGAGCACGACCAGGAAGGAGAAAATGCGTAGCTCGCTAGCGCGCTCGGTTTCGGTGCCAGTATTGCCCAATTTGGTGATGCTCGAACTTCGACCCTGCCATGTCATCAAACTCTTTCCCACGCCACGTCAGTCACGACGCCGTGACTGCGTGGTGGGGCAAAAAATCAAGAGGGCTAATAATAGAAGAGCAAAAAAAGGGTGAGGAGAGTTGAAGGAGAAGCAAGAGAGGTTTTCTTTTGGTGAGCAAACAAAGAAGAAGGAAGGAACAAGGAAAATCTCTCTCACGCTCTCTCGTCCTCTCGTCCTTGGTTAACGAATGAAGGGAGCAAGCCTTGGAGAAGGCGGAGCTCGGCATGTTAAGGCGAGCAATAAAGAAGGAGGAAAAGTAAGGGCTCTCGGAGCCGAGTCTTGAAGCAAGACTCGAGAGAGAGGGCTCTGACAAACAAAGAAGAGTAAAGCTCTCTTCCTCTCATTCATAAGATAGAGAAGAGGGGAGCAAGGAGTCGCAAGGAAGGGGCACTTTCTCTTGCTCTCGGACATAAGCAAGAAAGTTAAAGGTGCTCTCACTCTCTCATGCTTGAGAAGGAGAGTATTTTGGAGCGTTGCATGAAGCTGGCATGAGCTCGGAAGAGGAAAGCAAGTGTATCGGCCAAGTAGGGGTTATGGGACTTGGAGCAAGTCGAGTAGAGGTGAAGATAAAGCTCGTGAACGGCAGATAAGCCAGTCCAAAGTGCATAAAGCAGGAAGATACATGATAAGTGGTAATAACTGAAGCTTGATGATCGAGGCAGTGAACTGAATTGAAACCTGCAGAATCCGCAAGGTATTTGAAGCTGATAAAGCGGCAATGGAAAATTTCCATCACCGTCATCCATTAGATATTGAATTAGCATTTTGTTAAGTCCGTTGTCGTTAACGGCTCGGTAAATCCTGTAAACGGGAGCTTAAACTCCTAGTTAGCAGCTGATCCAAGTGACGTTGTTGTTAACAGCTCGCCTTGGCTAAAGACTAAGTTGTACTCAAGGTAATATTCAATTAATTGATGATTGTGGTGATTGCCAGAGCTATCACCGTCTCTTGTTCTCTCTCTTTCACACGTCCCATAGCCAGAGGCCCGGCGCTTGCCCGACTCACGTAGCGACCACATATCCCCCAACATCTTTGGTGAACCCGACGCGAAACGAGCCAGGGTGGGAGGTAAAGATGGAGAATTTAGAGCAGATGATGAAGATGATTGCAGAGTTAAGTGCGAACAGTTTTGATGATAAGTCAACAGTTCCAGATTTTTCAAAGATGCTTCAATTGGTTCAAGGATCTCTGCTTGAAATAGAGACCGTAAAGAAGAAAAATAAAGTGGATGAAGCTTTGGATGCAGCTTTAGATGCAGTATACGAGGAGAGACGACTCTTTGATGGATACGATCCAGAGGGCTACCTAGAGTGCTATGAGCTGGAGACCAAGGTAAGAGGGATACCATAAGAGTTGATGATCAAATCTTTTGAGCAGCTAGTGAGGTCAGATGTGAAGGAGCAAATTCAAGAAGTTACCAAAGCTTGCAACAATGACTTGGAGTATTTCAAAGAATCTATGGTACAAGTACGTTATGAGCAGTATGAAGGCTATCAAGAACAGAGTTCAAGTCTATCAGATTACGCAGATATTCGAGGACAAGTACGATCAAAGTTAGAAGCTATGATTGATGAGTTTATTGTGTAGGATGCTACTTTTTTACAGGCTAATGATGAAGACATAGTTGAAGCTCTGTACGCAAAGTTGGGTTTTGCAAATGTTGTGCATGAAGTAGAAGGCTTTGAGGGTGAGGCTTTACAGCTTCAGGATACGCACGGTGAATTTTTCAAAGAATCTACACATGCAGTTCGGAATACACAGAATGAATTTTGCAAAGAACCTCTGCATGAGTACATGAAGAAAAGAAATCAGGGGATCAAAACAGTGAAGTGGCTAAAGCTCAAGAACAAATTTTGCAGGTAAATGAGTGTAGCCAAATTCAAGTAGACATGCAGGAAGATTCGGTTACAGTTGATACTTTTGCTACTGACTCCAGTGGAGCAGTAAAATTATCAACCATAGGTGGTGAACCAATGGCTAACTGGATTAGTGGATGTCGTTTAAAGAAATATAATTTTCCACTAACCAATGAATTGCTAGAGAGAATGCATGCAGCCAAACAAAGGAAGATGAAGCGACAACAGGTTATTGATGAAGCCCAAGAGGAAGCTAGACTTCGGGTGCTCAAGCGTAAAGCTACTTCAAGAATCAACAGATACCGATTCCCATCAACACTTTGGAACTAGATGATCGACAATGGGAATTACCTAAAGACAATGTTTCAACAGATGACGACTGGTTAGATGGAATGGATCTGCGCATCAAAGTACAGCTCAATAATCATAGCACCAATGCTTTGGTAGACACAGGAGCTTGAGTGAATGTAGTCAGTTATTCCACATACAAGAAAGCAACAAGTCAAGCATTGACTGCAGGAATAACGACAATCAAAGGATGCAACAAGAATCCGACTCCAACATTGGGAGTGGTCAACTTGAATGTGGTAATACATGGATGTTCATGTCCACATCAATTTGTATGCTTGCCGGATGAACACATGAATGAGACGATGATTCTTGGTATTCCTTGGATGCGAACATACAAAGCAGTACCAGATTGGGATATGAATCAGCTAAAGCTATCACTTAAAGGAAGGCAACTCATCGTTCCCATTGCACCAAGCAAAGAGGAATGGAAAAGATGCAAGCAGAGGACCAATCCACGAAGCAAATCTTCTCCATCCCCTCGACAAATAAATGCTACAAGTAGCATGCAAGGAGTCAGGAAAATTTGGGTACCAAAAGCACAACTTGTGGATAAACCAAATCAGATCTGGGTGCCTAAAACTTCAGCAAAGAAGCAGAAGACGGTTCCAAGGATTCAAGCACAGAATCGAGCATCTATGATCATGGAACCTAACATGAAAAAGGTTTGGAAGAAAAAGAAGTACTTATCTTCTCCACACAACGTGAAACCAATCAAACAGTGGCGAGTTAAGTCTCAACTGACTCTCAAAAACCAAGCACCAAGCAGACATAGCTACCAATGGTGAGAAAAAGCTCGACAATCGTCTAAAGTGCTCCCAGCAGCTCAGCAATTAGCGTGATTAAACACCTTGATGGTACTATCAAACAGAGAGCACAAAGGCTACAAGATTTGCTCTTTGGAAGACACCAGCAGCAAACCTCGACATCGGAAACCCTTGAGTTATTTACTCAAGACCCAACTCTTGCACAACATATTGAGTTGAATTGCATTGATCTTCGTATCATGGTAGAGCCAATCATGGCTATGCATAGACACAATTGTTCAACCCATGCACACAGTCGTCCCGGAGATCGCCATCTAGGAGGGGTGGAAGGATACTACTAAATACTAAGTAATTAAGGGCAATGTTTGAAGAGTGAGGAAAAAGTTTCATGTTAACGTGTGATTTTTTGCAAAATTACCGAATAATGCCCTTATAATTCATCAATTGGGAAAAAGTCACTGATAATATCTTCCCGATGAGTGTAAATAGTGTATATACTATCAGAAAATCATAAAAAATAGTCCTTTTTTGGGTATTTTCATCATTTTTGCTAATAGGAAGGCTTAAAAATGGAAAAATCCAACAAAAAACAATACAACTGTGTTTTTCAAGGGATTTTCTTAATTATTGGATTTTCACTTTGCTTTTTATAGAGCATTTTTCTATTTTCTTTGATTTTTCTAATAAAAATGTCAAAAATTAATAATAATTAGCAAAAAAAACGCAGATGGAAAAACGGAGGACACGATGGTGATAAAAAAGACAAGATGGACAAGCACAAAAATTTTCAACAAAATTAGAAGATGGAAGCAAGAAGCCTAAATTAGGCGGCCAAGCCTACTTCTGTAAATTTTTTGTAGAAAGAGCTACAAGAATCCGATTTGGGAAATTTTTGAGCCTAACATAGATTTCACGGCCTAATAGGACTAATGGGGGAATCTGGGGAAAATTGGTTTGGGAAGTCCGGGTATAGATAGCCAGAGTAGGCTAAAACCACCTCATTTCCACTTGGAGCTTTGCAGAGAGAGCATTTCGGCTTCTTTCGCGCGTCATTTTCGGAGCCTATAGTTGACCTTTTTCAGCGCTGTCTCACACGAGACATGAGGGGTCAGTTCCTTACGAATCAATGATCCATTTTGTACAGCCGGTAGCTAGTCTAAAGCCCTAGAAAAAAACCTAGAAGCCGAGCAGTGCACGAAGACCTACGACCTAAAAGTGACCATAGCGCCCTGCCAGCTTGACCAAATCGGATGGGATTTGAACCATAGCATGTCCTAACATGATAGAACCATTCCCTACCATCAGATGATCATTCGGCTGGGGTCAAGGGGATCCTCAGTAGAGAATTAGGGTTTTTTGGGAAAGGCCAGAATTCCAACCTGACTCCATAGATGTATTGCTAATGAGGTTCATATACAATGTATATGATTGGTTTGGAGAAATCCATCACGTAAAGCCCTCGAAAAGCGGAAAACGGCTCGAAGGTTACAAAGCGTCAAATTTGACACACGAGGCCAAACTGACTCCAAATGAGCCAGAATTGGACAGGTAGCATCACGATGATGTTACAGACAAGTCCAAAGCCTCAAAGTTGATAGACCAACCCAACAGAGAGAGTAGTCACAAAAGATGGTGATTTCAGAGTCAACATAGCACAAAGTGATGCCAGCATGACCAAACTTGACCAAATTCAATTTAGGACTTGTATTAGGTGTATGAAACATATTTAGGTCAAAATTTATGTGAAATGCAAAGTTTATGTCACTGTTGTAAATAATCGCGATTATTTACTTTTGCAACATTTTTGCATGAAAATTGTCAATTCACCTCACCTATCATGTGTACACACCTATTACATGCCAAAAATCAAGTATGAGCTAAAATGACCACCCTTTACTTGCAAAATTGTCAAAAAAACGCAAAGAAGTTTGTGAAAGCCAAAATTTGGATTATGAACAACTTTTCTTGATCCAAATCATCTCATAATTCATACCCAAGGTCTATACCATGCCTAGAACCAGTCTATGCCAAAAAATGTCATTTTGGGAAGAAAAGTTAATAATCATGATTATTTACTTTGTGGCCAAAATGGGGCAATTTTGAAAATTTGTCATCATACATCCAAAGTACATGATGTGATAAGCCCACTAGCCAATTTTGAGTCAATTTGGATTTCAAAATCTCAAATTTCCTTTATATCTACTATTTCAGAGACCTAAAGCCAAAATTTGGTACCATTTCCAACCTGTACATCCAAATGAGCCCAAATTTTCCGCAGAGCATGTAATTGGCACATACTTCAAGCCTATAAAGCCAAAATTGCAAAAAAGTTGAAAATTTTCCCAGCTGTAAATATTTGCGATTATTTACTTTGGTTACAAATTTTTGTTTTGACCATACAGTTTTGTTCCTTGCATGATTTTATGCATCTTTGCTTGTTCAAAAATTTATTTGAAGCAATTTGGACCAGATTATCAGCATTTCAGTCTAAAAGGACATTCTGGAGAAAAATATGACAACTCCGCTAACTTTGCACTCTATTCACTGAACAGGAGCAATGCAAGCCGCGGAGAAGGCCAAGAAGACATTAAACCAAAAGGAGAAACTGCAAGAGCTGCCACCCTATCAACTGGACCTCGAGTCAGTAAAGACAGCAAAGGCATCTTATCTTTCTAAAGAGCAGTTAGAAGAACACCACACCACGGTCTTCACGGGCAAATTTAAGAGTGAAGAAGGGCATCCGATGGAGTTGCAGCTCTTGAACAAAGAGGTTTATGATGTCGCAGCAAAGCTAGAAACCAAAGAGGCTAACCGTAGACTTTCAAATGGCTTACGAGCTTGTGTCCACCATCAAGGAAGACGGAACTGCCCAAATCTCAGACAACCAAGGAAACAAGGTAGAGGTTGTGATTACAAAGGAAATAGTGGCAGAGGCACTCAGATTTCCCACTGAAGGGATGACCATGTGGGCAAGAGATAGAAAAATAGCGGGCACGTTTACAAAAGAAACAGATGCGGCTACATTTGCCGATCTCATCCACAAGCAAGTGGAAGAGCCGGCCCGTCTGTACCACCAACATTTCCATTTCTTGGCAAAAAGGCCACCAAGGTACACGACACCAAATCATGCCGTGGCCACAACTTTTACACAAGTTCTGAAGTCAACCACCAGACAACCTATGGACCAAGTGCAATATGTGTTAACAACATTAAAGCCACCAAGAAGGAGGGAAAGGTAACCTACTTGGGCGCACCTAAAGTCTTGACCAGAATAGCCTATCATGCCATCGGCATGGCCGACAACCTACCACCTGCCCCGGATCAGAACACATGGATCTTGGCAGCTCCACCCTCTCCAAGATCTACAAGATCTGGTAAGCGATCATTTAAATCAGGTGATGAATCCAATTGAAGGAGTACGAGCGGAAGTGCGACACGAGAGAGAGTGCGAGAATAAGAGCACGACGATATGGTGAACTCGCTCTACTATAATGTGTAGAGCATAGTGAGTTCTTATTAGGTTTTTACAAAAGAACATGTGTACATACATGGCGGCCCGCCCACTTACCTGGGCGACCACATTGGGCTTTATACCCCAACAACCTCCCACTTAAAGTCCAATGTGGTACTTTAAGTGTGAGAGAAGATACTATACAAGCTAATATACAAGAGATGTAGAGAAGTGATGTACTACCCTACACCTAACTACTTGCGAAAATGCGCAAAGCTCTCTGAGGGAAGTCCTTTTGTAAGTAGATCAGCAGGATTTTCTGTGGTGTGAACTTTGACAAGCTGAAGTTGCATATCCTCGAGCATTTCCCTGATGAAATGATACTTCACATCCACATGATTTGTCTTTGAGTGATAAACTGGATTGCGAGCCAATTGTATAGCACTTTGACTATCACAATATAACACAGGCATCTCTTCTTTGATTCCCAAATCTGTTACTAGTCGATTAAGCCAAATTGATTCTTTGCATGCCTCTGATGCTGCAACATATTCAGCCTCTGTAGTAGACTGAGTAACACAATCTTGTAATCTAGAACGCCATGATACTGCTCCACCAGCCAATGTAAAGACATACCCTGACATAGACCTTCGGTTGTCTAAGTCACCTGCATAATCTGAGTCTGTAAAACCCTTTACACTTAGCTCCTGACTCCCATAGCATATACGCATACTCTTTGTAGCTTTCAGGTATCTCAATATTCCTTTCACTGCCTCTCAATGTTTCTTGCCTGGGTTTGACATGTATCGACTTACTACTCCCACTGCAAATGCAATGTCTGGGCGAGTAGCAATCATTGCATACATCAAACTACCCACTGCAGACGCATATGGAATCTTATCCATTTCAGCCTGTTCTTCCTCAGACACGGGACAATCTTGTTTGCTAAGTTTCACATATGGTGGCAATGGAACACTCAGTGCCTTTCCCTTCTCCATATTGAAACGTTGCAAAACCTTGTCAATATACTTTGTTTGAGATAACCAAATCAACTTCTTTGATCTGTCTCTCTCAATGCACATACCAAGTATATGACTTGCCTCACCCATGTCTTTCATGTCAAACGATTTTGCCATCTTTGACTTCAAAGCTGAAATTTCTTCCAAGTGCTTGCCAGCAATCAACATGTCATCCACATACAAAATAAGGATCAGCCAACTACCATCCTTAGCCTTCTTTGTATATAGACAGTGATCGAACTCACTACGTTTGTAGCCTTGAGAAAGCATAAACTTGTGGAATTTATGGTACCATGCCCTCGGTGATTGTTTTAAGCCATAAAGACTCTTTAACAACTGGCATACCCAATCTTCCTTGCCTTTCTCAACAAACCCTTCTGGCTGCTGCATGTAAATTTCCACATCTAAATCACCATGCAAGAACGTTGTCGAGAAATTTGCGGTCTTGCCAGGAAAGCACCGGGCTTATGGCTGTGAGAGTTTGTGAGAGAACTCAACAAAAACTATATGAAGGAGTTAAACCATAGATGCCATGAAGACTAGGGTTTGGAAAGAAGTTCAACCAAAGAAGACTCACTCTTTCTCTCTTGCATTCACACACACAAAGGAAGAACGCAAAAGAGAATGTCAAAACAATACGAAGATGAAAACATCAAGGCTATGGTCATATCGTATCATGGGTAATATGAAAGGGTTAATGGATGAGTTAATGGCATTCAATCTTGGCTGACCAAATAGGCTACGAATTGTTCTTTGGAATTGTAGTTTTGTGCTTACCATAATATATATATTTTGTCTAGTGATTGGAATTAATTGTGTGTACAAATCCTCTTGGTTCATAGCAAGATAACTACGCTTACATCAAAAGAAAAATTATAGTCTATGAGAGGTAGTATGATGGGATCCGGTGATAGAAGTATTTCATTGAGCCTTTCAGGGCCAAAGAGAAACACTATACGTTGTTGAAAGTGTATTTTACGGCTAATCCATACGTTAATTCTAATAGATTGTACAGAGTGAAAGCGATAGAAATGATCATCATGTGGGTTATTCATCTAGGATAGTATGTGAGAAATGTAGATATGAGAGAAGTGAAGAGATGAGAAGTTTCCCTCCCAAGCCCTATTCTTGCCCGTAGGCAATAAGGATACTGCGGGGAGAGATGTACCTGTAGCAAAGAGAACCTAGAGAGGATGAATTACTAAGAATGAGAGAGATAGGTTTGGTTAAGGAGATGAGATTAGATACATATATATATGTTGGATTAGAGATGAAAATGAAAACAACAAGAAATCAAGAAAACATCAATGTAGAACACGTCTTACTTGAAACCCTTCGGCACCATTATTGATGGGAGAGAGAAGAAGAGGGGAGAATTCAACGTTGATTGAGACGCCAAGTACAACACCTTCTTTGATTAGAGTTGATCCTCCAAGGATGGCGTACAAGAATGGCTAGTTTTCCTCTAGGAGAAAGTGTAGGCTTGGGCTTATGTTAATGGGGCTAAGTACAATTAGGCATTACTACTCACTCCCTCAAGAATTCCTCTCCTCAATGGCTTGAATGCTTGAGTTCTCCAAGGAAGAAGAGGTCCCCTTTTATAGGTGAAGGGAACCCACAAGGGTTTACACAAGAAGAGAGGAGCCAGTGTGAACAGGAATTGGAAAAGTTGGAAATGAGTTGTCCCTGCATGATGTGGGCAGACTGGGGTCCAGTATTTTAATCATATCTCCTCAACCGTAGCTCCAAATAAAAAAGTAAAAATATGGGCAGAAACTTCAGCTCATTGGCTACGATTTTCATTTTAAAATCATTCTCCAATTCGGATTGGAACCTTGTGTAAAAAATTCATCAAAATAGGGTCCATTTATGGCAGCAAAAGTCTTCATGTGGTCTCCTTAGCCTTGACTTTCATTTAATTCCCAAGGACACCTCATGCCATATGAAAGCATGACATTTCTCCTTGACAAAGTTTTGTAACCATGCTTGCAATAATGCATTAAAATAAGTGTATCTTTGAAATCATGCCACCTAGTGTCTCACTAGGACTTGATTCTCTCCTAATAGCTATTTAAAAAGAAATATAAAAAAAGTATAAAAAATACATAGAATATATATATATTGGAGTTTACCCTAGATATAGGATCTAGATAGGGTGTGAGATGATAATGAAATAGTAGAAATAAATAATCAATGCTTTTTGCCCCAAGTTAAAGAGGCGGAGCTATTGACACTTTTCCCATAGTATTTTTTTGATGGTAAAGTAAGAATACATTACCCTTGAGATAAATAATAAGATGAGATAGAAAGCTTATTTTTATACTTACATATGCATATGTACATTATAGGAAATATAATTATGTATCTAAAAAGTTACAAGATAGGTCTTGTAGCAAGCGTTCCCACTATGTACGTGTCACAGCACGACAACGTTGTCTTGACATCCATTTGGTGCAACACGAAATCTAATATGGCAACCAATGCAAGAAAGCATCTCAATGTAGTCATCTTGACCACTGGAGAGAAGACTTCATCAAAGTCAATGCCTTGTTCTTGCTTAAAGCCCTTGGCAACAAGCCTTGCTTTGTACTTTGGCTGACTATCATGAGCGGTGATCTTATACCTGTAAACCCATTTACAAGGTAGAGCCTTTTTGCCCTGTGGTAATTTAACTAGCTTCCATGTCTTGTTTTTATGCAGAGTTGTCATCTCTGACTGCATGGCCAATTGCCAATTCCCGGAGTCCTTCATTTGCAATGCTTCCTTGTAACATGAAGGCTCATTGCAATCAGTCAACATGACATAGTTCATAGATGGAACAAACCTATCAGGAGGTCGCGTGACACGTCCAGATCTACGCACAATAGGTGGCTCAGGCTCAACCACAACCTGTGGTTCCACTCTATCATGTCCTTGCTCCTCTTGAGCCCTGACATTTTGTCTTGCACGTGCAGGTCCATCTTCTTGGAAGACAACTCTTCTAATCTCCTCAACCCTCTCTCGTTTAGAATGATATTTGGATTCATTAAAGTGAACATCATTGCTGCGGACAACCTTTCTGGATTCAGGATCCCAAAGTCTGTACCCCATCTCACCAGAATTACCATAGCCTAGAAAGATGCACTTTTTACTCTTTGGCTCAAGTTTGTTCCTAAATTCCTTTGGAACGTGAGTATATGCCTCACAGCCAAAGACTCTGAGATGCTTGTATGAGGGCATTTTGCCTGACCATACCATCTCTGGCACTGAATCCTTCTGCAAAACCTTGCTAGGAGATCTATTTACAAGATGAACAGCTGTTGATACAGCTTCAGCCCAAAACCCATTTGGCAGTTGTGCATTAGACAACATACTTCTGACCTTCTCTTGTATGGTCCTATTCATCCTCTCAGCAACACCATTTTGAGGAGGATTGTAAGGAGCAGTAAGTTCACGTTTTATACCTTTTGACTCACAAAAGTCCTGAAAGGCCTTTGAAACATACTCTCCACCATTGTCAGTGCGTAAGCATTTAAGCTTCTTGCCACTCTGATTCTCCACAAGTGTCACAAACGTTTTGAAAACACTAAACGCTTCATCCTTGCACTTGAGAAAGTAAACCCATACTTTCCTCGAGTAATCATCTATAAATGTCATAAAGTAAGAAGCTCCCCCTAGAGATAGGTTAGACATAGGTCCACACTAATCACTATGAACAAGTGCCAACTATGTATCTCTTCTACTGCTTCTATGCTTATGTGGCTGCTGTGTTTGCTTACCATACAGACAATGTTCACAGAATTCAAAATCATTAAATGAAAAGCCAGGCAAATAACCAGAACGAGACAAGATTTCCATTCCCTTCTTGGACATATGTCCTAACCGGCTATGCCACAAAGAAACGTTTGGCTGCTCGGTTACATTGATTACATTTTTAGAGACATTTGATACATAAATCATGTAAAGTCCTCCAGACTTTACTCCATGTGCTACTGTCATAGAACCCTTGGATATCTTCCACATGTTCTTTCCAAAAGTGGTGATGTAGCCAGCATCATCAAGTAAACCTGTGATGATCAAGCTCTTTGTAATTGCGGGAACATGTCTCACATTCTTCAGCGTGAAAGAAGAGCCATTCTGAAACTTCAATTGAACATCTCCAACACCTAAGATCTCACATGTCTGCCATTGCCTAGCCGAACATGATCTTTAGTGGTCACATAAGAAGTAAACCACTCCTTGTTTGGAGACACATGAAGTGATGCCCCTGAGTCTATAATCCAGTCACTCAGTGCATTTCCATCAGATGTTGTAAGAAGAGCTGAGTCCATTGTATTCATCAAGAAGTAGATGTCTCCTGATACTAGACTGTCATCTTCTGCAACAGTGTTTGTCACATTTATTTCTTGAATCTTCACTGAGGACTTGTTCTTCTCACCATGGTCTTAAGCTTTCTCTTTGCCTTTTTCTGCTTTCCATTCTCTGCAGTCTCTTTTCATGTGACCCTTCTTGCCACAATGGTAGCATTCTATGTCACTCTTGCCTTTAGCACTGCGGGACTTTCTACGAGACTGATTCCTCTTTCCACCTTTGTACTTTTCTTTGGTCCTTCCCCTAACAACTAAGGCTGTTCCTTTGCCTTTGTCCATTGTCTTTCTATTGGTTTCTTCAGTAAGCAGACTTCCTTCTACACCTGCTATGTTCAAGCCATCTGGAGGTGCAGAATTACTCAAAGCTGTGCGAAAACTGTCCCAACGTTCCGGCAATGTGATCAATAGGAACATAGCTCTAACAGGTTCATCAAACTTGACACCTTGAGCTGACAACTGACTATAGATTGTGTTGAATTCATTCAGATGATTGGACATAGGTGTCCCTTCTTTCATCTTCAAGTCAACAAGCTTCTTAAGCCACTATACCTGTGAAGCTGCACTCTGCTTCTCATAAACATTACTCAGCTTTAACCATGCTTGATAAGCCGACATCTCGTCTGCTACATTGAAGTAAACGCTTTCTGCCAAAGTCAGCATAATGGTAGAAAGTGCCAATTCATCCATTTCGCTCCATTCATCTTCGTCCATATCTTTTGGTTTTATCCCTTTGAGCTTTCTAGGTTTTATCTGCTTCTTTTGTACCAACACGTGCCAAATCTGCTTCTTCCACAATGGGAAATTGGTTCCATCCAGCTTCTTGATATTGTAAAGAGCAGTGTCATGTGATCCAACCATAGCTACGCTTCACAGTGGTTTACTTTCCTGGGAAAAATTCAGCAGAGTTTCCCCTGTAAACTGACCTCTGAACCAATATCAACCTGATGAACTAGTGGATGTCGCCTACAGACTGTGTGTAGATGCGCCCGTGTCGTATGTGACACGCCTCCAAGAACTGTGAGCCGTCCTTCGATGTGTAGACAGCCACAAATCAACACTCTGGGAGTGTTGATATCCTTAGCACCTGCAGTCGTAGGCCGAAAACCCCAAATTTGCAGAGTCGGATCTGCACCCGCCGAGACCATGTAGTCGAAAATGGCCTGCGCAGACCTTTGTCGAAGCCGAATGGTGGCCGAGATGACGTCAGAATGAAAATCTGAGAACACCAAGCCCTTCGGGCCTTCCCACAGGATTTGGGGCCGTATCTTCGCCTGTCGAATTTCACTCCAATATGAGCTGGTGACTCTAGCCTCCTGCAGTGCTGCCTCGAGCCTGGATCTAAGCTCTGATACCAGTTGAAGGAGTACGAGTAGAAGTGCGACGCGAGAGAGAGTGCGAGAAGAAGAGCACGACGATATGGTGAACTCACTCTACTGTAATGTGTAGAGCATAGTGAGTTCTTATTAGGTTTTTACAAAAGAACATGTGCACATACCTGGCGGCCCGCCCACTTACCTGGGCGACCACATTGGGCTTTATACCCCAACACCAATGACAGTTCATCCGAGCAGAATAGCAGTGAAAGATCTGACAACGAAGAAAAAATATCTAGGAGGGAAGGGATGAAGAGGAAAGTAGTGACTGTCCACCAAGAGGAGCCAGCTCAAAAGCAAGCGAGATTTGAAAGAGAAAAACAGGCGTATCAGTGCACTAGGCAAGCACCGAGAAAAGACCTAGAAAAATGGATACCTACCGGCTTGAAGGGACCTCGAACAAAACATCATTGAAGGACAGAGGTTGAGGATCCCAAGGATCATTTAGAAAGAATCTACCAAGAGGCAGAGGCCTTGAAGCTGAAAGAGGCGGAAGAAGTGGCCAAGAAAGCTGAGGAAGTAGCAACTCAAGAGCAGGGCCAGGCATCTCCCCGACCCACCGCACCGCCGCGGAACAATAGGATCAGCCTATGCCCACTCCACCATCTTCACCGCCATGCCAAGAGACCACTGAAGAGGCCGAGACTGACAAGGCAAAAGAGTTTGATTTCACCCACCAAACGGAAGCTACACAACAAACTGACCACGCCGAGCAACATGAAGAAAAGGAAGCTGAACCAGCACCAGAATAGACAGTCGAGGAAACTCACAAGCCGACAGATGAAACTGATAAAGAGGAAGATAAAGAAAAGGAGCAAACCACTACACATGAGGAAGTAACCGAAAATGAGAAGGTGGAAAGGCCTACAACCGTGGAAACGGAAAGGTTGAGACCACACAAGTTGTTTCCACTCAGCCAAAAACTGCAGAGGTTTCAAAACCTCGGGATGGCCAGGAAGTAACCACATCTATAGAAACACCAGCAATAACAACACAGCAAGAAGCAACACAAGAGGTTGCCGGCACATCCGAACTAGCAAGACAAGAGGAGTGACAGTCCAATGATGAAGTCATTCTACAAGTGAACGAGTATGCAAGGTAGATGCAAATCATGACGGAGAAACTCCGTTCAGTAGCCTTTAACCGCAGTACTAAAGCCAAAGAATTAGAAATGGTCATGGAAGCTCTTCAAAGAGAGATTGACGACAGAATGGCTACTATTACAGATATCCAAAGACAGTTACAAGAGCTAAAGACTGAAGCAGAACGACATGAGATAGCCAGGGACAGCCAACAGAAGGAAATGGAGGAGTTGGGTGACCTGACTAAGCTATCTGATGCTTGCAAAGTGAAAGACGAGCAGTTATCAGAAGTGACAAATGAACTTCTCACCACCTCTCTGTCCACTCAAAAGATTCAAGTACAATTAGATGTAGCAAACGCATCACTGCAGTATTCGGAACAAAGGATTAATGATCAGGACACTTTCTTGTAGCAATTAAGAGAAAATTCAGTCGTGGCCTTGATCAAGGGAACAAATGAGGTGTATAAAGCACTTGAGAAGAAAAACAAAGATTTAGAGCTAGAGCAGTCACAATGGAGAGACCTGGTGCTCATGCGGGTCCAAAGAGAGGAGGAGCTCCTTAAAGAGATTGCAGAATTGAAAAGAGTAAACCAACTCCGCAGAGATGGAAAGCCAGATATACAGGAGGAGGTAGGCACTTCAGAGCCGTCCCAAGTGGAAATCCCCTCGGTCTCATTTGATGACTTTGAGACACAGTCTACAGCAGAGCCGATGTTGAGATGTCGAGCTCTACACCTTGAGCTGGCATCCACTACGGGTCTTGGCCGCTTACGGCATTTACTCACTGGCGCGTTAGGTGACCGACACGGAGGATCTCTGCCAGTGATTCTACAGCTGGACTACACTTATAGTGCCAGCCTAGTACGCTTCTAGCGAGTTCACACTTAGTGACCGCATGTACATATGTGCTACTTTTCAGCTTTAGCACTTAGTCATTTTGTACTCTCTTTTCTGTGAAGAAGAAGAAAAAGCTTTCCATCTCTGTGTGCTTTGTGCTTGTCTTGTGTAGCTCTCTTGCATCCTCATTCTTTACATGGTATCAGAGCCTGGTGCAGGCAAGAGAGGCTAAGAGAGCAAGAGCATCACAATCCCTTCGTTCGCAATCCACGACCAGATGCCTCCAAGTTTCTGAACAGGTCTCCAAAGTGTAGTATACAGAGATTTACTGTACAAGTACAGTGGTTGTATGTACGCTTGATTGTGGACACTCGTTGAGTGTAGAAAGCGTTACAGGTACCACTTCAACAGATTTGCAGGTTTTTACAGATTGCAGCTATTTTGTCTTAGTGCTTCAAGATGTCTGACGGTTTCAGTCAGATTGTTACTGAGAAGCTTGAGAAAAATAACTACCCTGCATGGAAGTTCAGAATAAAAAATTTCCTAAAAGGAAAAGGTTATTGGGACTATGTAGAAGGAGACAATGAAAAGGAACCAGAGATTCCCGAGGCAAATGCTACAGCAGAACAAAGGAAAGCTTTGAGGGACTGGAAACAAGGCTAGAGCAAAGTGATGTATTGGCTTTCTATGAGCATCACAGATGGCATGATGGGCTATCTACAGGATGCTGAAACCCTCGCCATTGCATGGAGAAACTTAGGCAGAGTGTTCGAGGTGAACACCAAGGCCAGGAAGCTTCAACTAAAGTCGGAGCTAAATCAGGTTAAGAGGAACAACCTCTCAATCAATGATTATGCCTTGAAGATCAAGAGTATCATTGAGGCTCTTGGATCTATTAAAGTCTTAGTGGAAGACAATGACATTGTCCGTGCATGCTTGGATGGTCTAGGAGATGAGTATGTACATTTTAGGTCTTCCATGAATACAAGAGACGACATCCCCGTGTTCCAAGATTTGATTTCTATGCTTATTCTTGAGGAGAAGAACCTTGACACATCTTCTTCTCATGGCAGAAATAATTCTGAACAGGCCTTCTATTCTAACTCCAACAGAGGTAGAGGTAGAGGTCGTGGTCGAGGTCCAAGGGGTTGCAGGGGCCAATTTCTGGAAGGTCAATCAAATGAAAACAATACAGGTGGCAGGGGAAACGAGTCTCAAGGCAGGGGGAGTCAAAGAGGTCGTGGTGCAGGATCAAGCAGGCAGCAACATACTCCAGATAGCAGAGAATGTTGGACTTGTGGTGAAAGAGGTCACATGTCACGTGACTGTCCAAAGGGAAAAACAAGTGGAAAGAGAGAACAGAGCAACTATGCATCTACTAGCAGAGATGCAGATGACAGCAAAAACGAGCGCATGTTTGTTATGCAACATGTAATGAATACAATGACTGTAGAGAATTACACCCAAGATGATGTTTGGTATGTGGATTCAGGTGCCTCTAATCACATGACGTCTCGTGGAGAGTGGTTTAGAGATATGCGCAAACCAGATGTGTCAGGCTATGTGCAGACAGGAGATCACACAGCTCACCCCATTGCTCATGTAGGGGACATACCTCTAAATACGAAGAGTTGGAAATCAAAGTACTTAGCATATGTACTTCATGTCCCAAACATTACAAAGAATCTTGTTTCTGTTGGACAAATGGTTGAGCAGGGTTTGCAGGTTCGCTTCAATCCGAATGGCTGTTATGTAGAAGATTTCCAGAATGGCTGTAAGCTGATCACAGAGGGCAAATGTGTGGGCAGAATGTTTACGCTGAATGTAGACATGCCTGAGGTAAAAGCTGCATTATTTGCACAGGGCACAGGTGTTGTGGCTGATGTTGACATTTGGCACAAACGCATTGACCATGTCAATGAGCAGAGATTGCGCAGCATGCAATCAAAACAGATTGTAAAAGGTTTGCCCAAATTCAAGGTGGATGGTATGCATAAAGTGTGTGCAGCATGCCAGTTTGGAAAACAGTCAAAGGGCTCATTTCCACATGAGCGCAATGTATGTAAAAAGCCACTTGAGGTGGTGCACACAGATGTTTGGCGTCCAACCGATACTGCAAGTATACATGGTTGCAGGTATTATGTCTCTTTCATTGATGACCATACAAGGAAAGTATGGGTCTACTTCATGCATAACAAAAGTGAAGTGTTTGGTCACCTTCAAGACTTCAAAGTCATGATTGAGAAGGAGACAGATATGCAAATCAAGACATTGAGGTCAGATGGAGGGGGAGAGTACTTCTCCAATGATTTTTCAGATTTTCTGCAAATGCATGGTATACGCAGGCAGTTTACATGCAGATATACTCCACAACAGAATGGGGTTGCAGAAAGGAAAAACAGGCACATTGCAGAGGTTGCACGTGCATTGATGAATGAGAAGAACATGCCTCATCATTTCTGGGCTGAAGCCGTAAATACAGCTGTGTACATTATGAACATGACACCTACAGCTGCGGTGCATGATGTAACACCTGAGGAAAAGTTTACAGGTACAAAGCCTGATTTGGCACACTTGAAAGTGTTTGGCTGCATAGCTTACGTGCATGTACCAGATGAGTTGCGTAGGAAATTGGATCCTAAAGCAGAGAAATGTATTCTTGTGGGATATTCCCTTGAACAAAAGGGGTACAGGTGCTACAATCCTACTACACGAGAATTACGAGTGAGCAGAGATGTAGTCTTTGATGAGATGAGCAGCTGGTACAGTAATGCACATGGCACTATTGGGGCTGATGTAAAAGATGATGTGGTTGTACAAAATGTGAGGCCACAGTCACGTGTTTGAGTGGACCACAAGAGTCCTCTTCTCATGGCTCTGTTGAGAAACCATGGAATGGTAGACTACGTACGCAGGTTACTCCACCAACAGGTACAGGGAATGTATCACGTAAAGGAAAGGAAAAGGTTGATGAACCTCCCTTTATGGCTGATGCATCATCAGGTTTTTCACATGTAGACATGGATTCAGATGGTTCTGAACAAAGTCTTGATGAGGAATTTGGAATTCCGGCTGTCAGGACACCTGGTGTAAGGAAAGTACAAGAAGATGCTAGAGGACAAAGGAGTGACCCAGGACCGCGCAAATCTAATAGAGTTAGAAATCCAGTTCAGAAATTGACTTATGATGGGTATCTAGCGCATCACCAAGCCTACATGGCTAAGGTGATACAGGATGTGGAGCCCACATGTTTTGAGGATGCAGTTGGAAATGTGCATTGGGATGATGCAATGAATGAAGAGATGGCTGCATTGGAAGCAAACGACACATGGGAGTTGGTGCCATTGCCAAGTGGCAAGAAAGCTATTGGCTGTAAATGGGTGTATAAAACCAAGCATAAGGCTGATGGTAACATTGAGCGTCACAAGGCAAGGCTGGTCGCAAAGGGTTATGCACAGACGTATGGCATAGACTATGAGGAGACCTTTGCTCCAGTGGCAAAGATGACGACTGTGAGAGCTGTCATAGCAGTGGCTGCATCTAGAGGATGGATTATGCATCAAATGGATGTAAAGAATGCCTTCTTGAATGGTGAGTTGCAAGAGGAAGTGTATATGGATCAGCCACCTGGTTATGTCGATCCAGGTTACCCAGATTATGTATGCAGACTTCTCAAAGCTTTGTATGGTTTGAAGCAGGGCTCTAGAGCATGGTATGACAGGATTGCCAAGTATCTTGTCAATATTGGTTTTAGGAGAGCTCATGCTGATCATTCACTCTATGTACGTGAGAGTGATGTGGGGATTGTGGTCATTACCATATATGTAGATGACCTTATTATTGTTGGTGACAATGCTATGGAGATTGACTATGTGAAGGGTCTTCTCAAATAGGAGTTTGAAATGAAAGATTTAGGCGAGTTGCGCTACTTTCTTGGCATTGAGGTGATCATGACTCCAGAGGGTGTATGGCTATCACAGAGACAGTATGCTTTGGACATGTTGTCAAAGTATGGTATGGTTGATTGTAAGCCAATTTCTATTCCCTTGGATGTGAATGCAAAGCTGAGTGCAGAGAAGGGTGATGTTGTTGAGGATGTCAACATGTATAGGAAGATTGTGGGTAGTCTAATCTACTTGACTATCATGAGGCCAGACTTGAGCTACACAGTAGGCTTGGAGAGTCAGTTCATGCAGCTTCCGAGGAAGCCACATTTGGATGGAGTACGACACACACTTAGGTATGTGCAAGGGACTCTTGACTACGCATTGTTCTATGCAGTAGATGCACCATTAGCATTGTATGGGTATACAGATGCAGATTGGGCAGGTAGCATTGTTGATAGGAGATCTACGAGTGGCTTCATGTTCTCTTTTGGGAGTGCTGCTGTTACTTGGAGCAGCAAAAAGCAGCCTACGGTTGCTTTATCGAGCACAGAGGCCGAGTATAGAGGTGCAGCAGTTGCGGCGTGTGAGGTAGCTTGGCTACGCACATTACTTGAGGACTTGGGAGTGCAGGTGGACCAGCAGATTGTCATCCATTGTGACAACCTCAGCAGCATGCAGTTGGCTAGGAACCCAGTGTTCCATGCTAGGACCAAGCACATAGAGGTCCATTACCACTACGTTCGAGAGCGAGTGTTGGCGGGAGACATCGACTTGGTCTACGTCAGCACAGAGGAGCAGATAGCGGATATCTTTACCAAGGCCCTCGGAGCTGAGAAGCTTCGACGTTTCCGGACTATGCTTGGACTCTGCGACATGCAGAGCTCGAGGGGGAGTGTTGAGATGTCGAGCTCTACACCTTGAGCTGGCATCCACTACGGGTCTTGGCTGCTTACGGCATTTACTCACTGGCGCATTAGGTGACCGACACGGAGGATCTCTACCAGTGATTCTACAGCTGGACTACACTTATAGTGCCAGCCTAGTACGCTTCTAGCGAGTTTACACTTAGTGACCGCATGTATATATGTGCTACTTTTCAGCTTTAGCACTTAGTCATTTTGTACTCTCTTTTCTGTGAAGAAGAAGAAGAAGCTTTCCATCTCTGTGTGCTTTGTGCTTGTCTTGTGTAGCTCTCTTGCATCCTCATTCTTTACAGCCGAGTGGGGAAGAAGATTTTCAAATCAAAATTACAGAGGAAGACACAATGCCGATGGTCCAGCTGTCAAAGGATGAATAAGATGCACTAAAGGAGAAGATCGTCGTAGATGAGCAGTGGAAGACAGCTATGGATTGGGAGTTGAGAGTTTTACACTTTGTCAACGTCACACAGCTCACTCCCAATCAAATCAATGCTCAATGGCACCAACAATCCTTGCCATACCCTTTCATCAAGGTTGAACTCTTACAGGTAAAGGAAAGATTATACAGAGATATACAAGAAGATGGCGCAGATCAAGACCACCTGAAGTGGCGGCTAAGCTGGTTGAACAAGAATCCAAGATACTTGATTCTGTTCACAAGAGCACCTGCGGCCATACAAAAAGATCCAACATTTTGTCATGTACCTTGAGTAAGGACATGGCAAGCACACGAAGCACTGCAGAAGAAGCGGCCAACATGGCTAAACTTTCCCAGGCTTCCAGCTCCCGAGAGAGGTCAAGCAACAAAAGAATACATGGTGAAAACCCTAATGGGAGCCATGACATTCTTCAAAAGTCTGTCAGATCTCTCCTGCGTAATGCTTTACAAAATCTGCAGGATGCTACTTACTTGTATACAAGTCTTCAATGATCCTGAGCAGACAGGAGCCCCATGGCTCTCATTTTTGGAAGGAAACAAAGGCCTCTGCTATGATCTAAGTGGGTAGTCCTCAGAGGAAGTTCTTTATGGCTTTTACGCGCGAGTCATGTTTCTGCCCTCACACAATATGTTAGCTTTTGAGGAGGCCTTCTACACTGGCTTTTTCACCTGGCGAACGAAGATATTTGCGTCGGTGATGATAAGCAACCTCACAGACAGATTTGTAGGCTACTCGGCAGTAGAACTCAAAAACAAAGTCACCGTCCAATTTTTGCAAGGGCTAGACAAAGAACGCAAACTTAGATATGAAAAAGCACTAGAAGCACTGAAGGACCACCTCGCCCACCGTCAACCTAAAGATTACTTCAGTCCATAAAGCTGTGTCAAGCGACGACACAGGCGAGCAGGGGGGGAATGTTAGCACCAAGCTAACGTGGACACCATTTTTCGGAGTTCTCCTTGTAAAAACAATTATTATTTTGATAAATCAAAAATATTGTAACTCCTGTTTTCTTGATGAACCTTGTAATTAATGAGCCGGGGTTACAAGCTTCCAGATTGTATCAGCCATTCGATTCCCAGCTTTGGTAGAACTCCAGATTATTACTTTTGACCACCCAAAAACCTTGGTTAAGGTATAAAAGCCAATTTTTGTAAGTTATCTATAAGTTTTTGGATAAGAAATACACAGCATGAGCTAACGGCACTCCCTTCTCTCCTTCTCGCACTTCCTACTCCCTCCCCGGTTGTCACATTGCAAATGCGTTTGTTGCATTGCAACCGTAGTTAAGAGCTCTACGTATTGACGTAAGCCATTCACAGTATTTTGTAGCTTTTGGCGTCGTCGACACGCGGCCTAATTTCATCATAACTAGGGATTTACACTTTTAAAACAAAAACTAAGTATAGGCGGGATATTGGGGCATCATTGCTAAGCATTTAGATGCATTCTGGGTTGAAAACGACTAGGTCAAAAATCACTGCTGTTAATAATCGCGATTTTGGAACTTGACTGAAAGTGGGGTTTGAGGCCATAGGCATGTGTGCTCAGGTCTTATAAACTTGTCCTAGAAGTCTCGTTATGTTTGGATGTCATTTGATGCTGTAACGGATGTGATTTGCTTGCCGATGAGCGATTGGCTTTTGGTGATTTCAATCACTTGAGTGTAGTTTGAGTTAGATGCGAGTTGTTAGTTGTTTTCCAAGAGATTGACAACCTCTTGTAGCCTCTATGCACTAATCGAATCAGCTTTGTCCCATGGTTTGACAAATTAATCGTGGTTCTCGCTAATACTGCAATAAGATAGGGTGGTGAGGTTAGACATGCATCCCACAGTAACTAGCAAGAACATTGCTTTGATCGAATCGTCAAGATTGACTCCTTGTGCAAAAAGCTGACTTTTTTTTTTTTTTGAAATCATTGAGATGGTTGCACATGGGTGTGCCCTCATTCCTCTTCAATCCAACTAATTTTTTCAATCAATAAACTTGTGATGCTGCACTTTGCTTCTTATACAGGTCACATAACTTCTTCCACAACTCATAGCTAGTCTTTTCCATGTTCACATTGAAGTACACATTCTTTGACAAAGTCAGCATGATGGTGGACCTGGCAAGCTCATCCAAATCCTTCCAATCATACTCATCCATATCCTCAGGCTTTATCCCCTTCATCTTTATCAGTCGGATATGCTTCTTCTGTACTAAGACATTGTAAATTTGTTCCTTCCAAAATAGGAAATTAGTGTTATCTAACTTCTCAATGTTGAACAAAGAGTTCTCCAATGATGAATCCATCACTCGATAAGGAAAAAAAGTGATAGATCCGCCGCACTAAAGAAGATGATAAAAAACGTGAAAATTTTCGGCAATCTCCCCTACAAAACTGACTTTTGAACCCAAAACAAATGTGTACAATGACTAAAATGCTGATCAAAGTGGCTAAATTGGCAAGATAGAATATCAAAGAACTGTCACTCTCAGTGTCTCCAACTCTAGGATAGTTTCTCTAACCAAGCAAACATTGTCAAACGCATACGCATAAAGATGACAGCAATGCCAACAATGGTGGGTCAACAAATGCACATCAATATTGCACTAACTACATAAACATACATCCTATGTTGATGTCGAAACTATGGGGATGTCAGGGGCTCCCTCCAAAACCTATATCACCAAAATGATCTCCACATTTGAGAATCCCCGAGCTCAATAAAACCCTACCACGACCCTCAACAATAGTCTTTGCATATTTCCATCACAATACATAAACCGCATAAAATCTTACATCAACCACATAAACCCTTTCTATAATTGCTACGATGGTTTGTTTGATTTAACAGACCCTCAAGATCTTACATCAAATATGCATGTGACAGAGATTCCAGAAAGAATCTACAACAAAAACATATACGCAGAAGAACCGACAAAGGTAGACCACCTTGCTATCTAAACGGAATATCTCTCGAACCGTGAAAGATTTGTAGAAACTTCCTTTTGCAAAGTTGTAGACCACACAAAGATGGTTGGTAATCATGGGAATGGACATAAAATAAGTTGTTTTACAAGTCAAAATAGATCTGTAGAAATCTACAGCTTGTACTTCACAATCTACAGGTAGTCTGAGTGACATATCTCAGAAGTAGTGAAGATTTTGAGAAACCTTTCTTCTGCAAAGTTGGAGAGGGAAAAAATTCTGTCACCGACTACGAGAATTGTCTTGAACAAAGATGTTTTGATAGGCGAGAATACAACCATCTACTATCCTTCCCTTGTTTCATGGCTTGTTCATCAAATAAAGTTAGGCTTGGTGGTTTACAAAAAAAGACAAACCTATTGGCTAATAAGTAGTGCAAAATTCCTTAATCGCATACACCTTCCCTTTCAATGGTGATATATTTTTTTTCTGCTCGATTTAGTTGTCTGCTAAGAGATAGAAAATTCATTGTTCCCTCTCCTGGTTGAGCTAATATGCAACCAATAGCAAGATTTGAAGCATCGACATGCACATGAAAAACTTTGTTCCAGTCTAGAGTCTTCAAGATTGGTGTTGGTATCAAGGCTTGTTTAAGCTTTTGGAAGGACTCTTCACACTTCTCAGTCCATTGAAAATTATTAATGAGGCCATCATTGGGTACTGCAATGACTGCATACATGTAGATGAAGCTACAGAAATAGCCACAATGCCCCATAAATGCTTGACACTAGTCAATCATTTATGGGGCATAAATGCTGAAATGTCAATCAAGACATTTCAGCAATTGCTACCACTTTCTCCATATATGTAGCAATAACATTTTTTGAGACAACGTGTTTGAAAAATTTTCCATATTTAACCATAAATACACATTTCTCAAGATTTAAGAAAATCCGATATGAACATAATTTCTTAAGGTCACACTTTAAGTGTTCAATAGGGCTTTCTCGTTGTGAACGGGTTGGAAACACACACAACGCCTCTATAATCACCCGACACACACTCTTGGGATGATACACACACACACACACACACACAAACTATGGGGCACCACTCGGCTTACACAATCCACTTGGCCGAGACAGGGAACACACCGATGGAGTGAGAGGAGAGAGACTATCCATTTTCCCACTCAACATAGAGACACACACACACACACACACACACCCAAATAACTTAACTCAAAAGAGGAGAATTTTCTATGTGTAGTACAATTGAGATTGGACCAACACCAATGGGGCAAATAGCTCACACAATATGGATGAAATATGCCAGATACAATCACAAATTTGAACAGAGGCTTCGCTCACAGGAGAAACTTACACAGCCAAAACAGTAGGAAAAAGTGAGGAACTTGGAAAAATGGACAACACCGTTGCATCTAGAGTGGCCAAGAACGCTAATCTACAATATCAAGGTGCTCAAATCCGACCTCGGATGAGCAGTTTATGGCCAAAATAGGCTCCAAAAACAGTAAAAAACTAAGTTGCGGTTGTTCCTCCTCTTCTCTCCATGTTTTGCTAGTCTTTTTCTCACGTTTTTCAGTGTCCACACTTCACTTTATCCCTTGGGAACCTTTGGCCTTTTAGTTGACCTCAAATGAACCCCAAACAGGCCAAAAACTGACCACGCAATGCATTTTTGTTACCTTTTTGCATCATCCACACACCTGGCACTCAACTTTTTCCAATAATGTATCCCGCAACCACGTGAAGTGGCCCCAAAATATAGTCCTCATGATGGCCATTCTGCATAATTATCACAAGAAAACACCCACGTTGTGTCCGTACTTATCCCGTGCAAGTATTGACCCCATTCGACCTCCTGACGCCACTGGATGCCATCTGACGCTCCTGCTTACCTCATGTCGTCAATCCATGGATAGCTTCCTCAAGAAGTTTTACGTGCTACCAACTCCTCATTATTATAGAAAAAACACACTGATACTGGTGACGATGAAAATCGATGCACTATGTACATGTTGTCCTACATGTACACATGTGGGTCCCACGCAACCACCTGGCTCTGGAAAATGGGCAATCCTTTATCCGATGCACCATGCATGGGTATGTACATATACGCAATCACTTCTTCCAAAAAACTCCTAACATAATTTGCCCATCCCCTAGCCTGCTAGATCATTCAAGAGATTAAGACTCGCCCCGTCCTCACAGGTCTCCTCATCCCTCACATACATTACTTGTTCTGCATACAACTCATCTTGCTCCACCATCATCAATCTAGCATGATACAATTTAAGATGCAATCCATTTACCCTTGACTTATGTAGAATCCCATCCAAGTTAGCCAACTGATATGTACCATTCGGAAAACACTCCACTACCTTGAAAGGGCCTTCCCACTTAATTTGAAACTTCTTTTGGAATGTCTTGTCCAACTTACTGTTGTAGCGCAAAACCAAGTCATGTTTCTTGATACCCTTACTTTTGACCTTTTTATTTATCTTTGCTAAAGCCCTATCTTGCATCTGCCCATAATGCTCCAATGCGCTCATCCTATCCAGTTGAACCTCTTGTCATTGTAAGAGCCTCTCTTTGAATGCATCACTGGACTGCCCGAGCAACTTTTCTAACATCTTGACAGCAGGAAGCTCTACTTCCACAGGCAATAGTACTTCCTTTCCATATACCAAATGAAATGGAGTAAACCTTGTACCTGTCTTTACCGAAGTACGATAAGCCCATAATGCACTAGGCAATTCCAAATCCCAATTCTTTCCTTGGTGCTCTGTCACTTTTGAAAGAATTTGTACCAACTCACCATTGGATCTTTCATTTAAGCCATTACATTGTGGGTAATAAGGAGTGGTATGCTGGTGCCTAGTCTTCATCTTTGCGCATAAGAAGTCTAGTAGTTTAGCTCTAAATCCTGGCCCCTTATCCGAAAGTAGCTCTAGTGGCACCCCAAACTTGCAACATATTTCATCGTACATAAATTTTTCCACATCCTTTGCAGTGATTTGTTTTACTGCTATAGCCTCTGCCCATCTAGAGAGATAGTCCACTGCTGTCAAAATATAGCTTTTGCCCCTACTTGTGACAGGTAACGGGCCTATTGCATCAACCCCCATTTTTCAAACACATCAAACGCCATAATGGTTTTACGTAGCTCTGGCTTCAACACTCTCTTCCCAAATGCTTGACACCTATTGCAAGACCTACACCAATGGTGAACATCCTTGTGCAAACAAGGCCATACATACCCCTCTTGCAAGATTTTATGAAAGGTGATTTTTAGAGCAAAATGTCCGCCACATGTGTCTTCATGATTCTCTTCCAACACTCTATAAAGCTCTTCCCGCCAAGGTACATGTCTCAACACGAGATCAACCCCTTTCATGTACAAGACATCACCAATCAATTTGTACCTAGATGCTCTACGTACAAAACCATACTTCTTAGACTTCTGAATGTCCTTCGGAATGATTCTTGTTAGCAAAAACTCCTCTTCTTGAGCCAAACTTTCTCGGCCATGATAAAGAGGTAAATTGGTCCTCAACACAAATAGCTACCCAGTCATGCTCTGAGCTCCTTCATGTGCCTCTCCACTTAGAGCACGTTCAATGTGTCTGATGCTCCATGATTTGAAATTTTTTAACAAGCCTTTAATTTTGAAACACGTTTCCTTCAATGAGGTGTTCTTGGTCTTCCACACACCCAACACTTGCTTCACAACTAACAAGGCATCACCTTTTATGCTCAACCTTCTAATCCCATGCTTCAAACAAATGTGTAATCCGGCTTCCAAAGTAGCATATTCAACCTCATTGTTACTATGCGCATCCAATTTGAACCCTCTCTTGGATACTAGCTTCCCCTCTGGATCATAAAGTGCTATACCCCCTAAAGCCTCATCATGGCTCTTACTGTATGAGCCATCAAAGAACAACGCATGTGCATTGTTGATCTATGGCACTTCTTCAACTACACTTTTCACCACCTCTTCCTTAAGACGAAGGGGATTCTCCCTGTAAGTCAGCAAATCGGCTAGGGTATCCCTTGTATTGTCTTCCACTAAAAAGGAGAACTCAAACTCTTGCAGCACCACATTTGACATGTTAGTGCCATTAATTAATTGTGTCAAAAAGGCGTAACTGGTCAAGAAAACCAACACTGGCCATCACTAGCACTACTTGCAATTTTCTTTATGCTACCAACTTCGCTCGGCTTTAACAATACACTGGCCTCATATAATGGTTGCCCTTCCCCTTTTGCAATAGCCTGGCTCCAATGGCATCATCCCCTACTAATGGATTTACATAAAACACTTGCCCCCAATTAGGAGCCTGCATGGCTGATAACCCCCTAACACCTCTTTCACCTCTTGAAACACTTCTTCACACTTATCATCCCATTGCAATGGATCATGCTTTTCCACTTGTTGTAATGGATAAAGGAGCTGCGAAGACAATGGAATAAACCACGCCATGTACTTCACTTTGTGTATAAAGGTTTCCAATTGCTTTGTACTCGTAGGTGATGGAAGAAGAATAATATACTTAACCTTGTCTGGATCAGCCTCAATGCCATTTTCTGACACCATATGGCCCAATAACTTCACCCTTGGCTGTGCTAGATGACATTTTTTTGGATTTAGTTTTCCTCCACATTCATCATATCAAGCAATACCATCTGCAGCTTCTCATGGTGTTCAGCCCTACTGCTGTAGACACAGAAGTCATCCATAAAAGCTTTAACACAACTACCAGTGAATGGTTCCAATACCCAATTTGCTCTCTCTTGATAGAAGGATGGTCCATTTGACAACCCAAATGGCAACACCGTGTAGCAATACCAGCCCCATGGCGTAATGAAATTTGTCTTTCTTTGATCTTTAAGAGCAATCTTCAATTGAAAATAGCCTGAAAAACCATCACACACACTGTACCTCTATAACCTGCCATTGAATCCAAGATTTGATCGATGAATGGAAGAGGATATGGGTTCTTCTTAGTGGCTACATTTACGGGTTTAAAATCTACACAAATCCTCCACTTCCCATCCTTCTTTGCGCGGACTACTATTGGACTCACCCATTCTGTGGTCTCCACTGGGACTATGAACCCTGCCTTTAATAACTTGTCAACCTCTTCCTGCAAGGCTTCCATCTCCTCTTGACCCATCCTTCTTAGCCTTTTCCGCACTGGCTTAGCGCCTTCCTTCAGTTCTATATGCATCTCTTCTCCCTTGAGCCCTCTAATCTCTTCATATGAAGTAATGAACAAATCAGGAAAATTAGCCAGCAGGTGCAAATATATCTCCTTCTCCATAGCTGAGAGGTCTCCACTGATCATTTGTGTCATCAATTCTTGCTTCTTTGACAATTCAACCTTGGTTTGTATCAGCCCTTCAATCACTTCATAAGGCCCTTCACTTTCATCTTCAATCTCATTTGCAAATGCAACTAAACCAGACTCATGGGTTTCTTTGTCCATCAAAAGAAATGCAACATCAACATCCTCATCACTGTAGTACTATCACTGTCCTCATCAGTCACTGTAGAATAGTCTTCATCACTAGACTCATCCTCATCTTCATAAAGCTCTTCCAATACTTTCCTTGTGTCCATATTATATAGCTTCTTGGCACCTGTCTTTCCATAGAGGCTAATCATACCACTTCTCCAATCTTGAACATCTCCCACTACACGTAACCATGGTCTACCTAGTATAATAGGATATGCTCCCAACCCGGCTGGCATCACATGAAAATCAACCACTGCCTTTGCATCATATGCCTCCACTTCTAAGCTCTTTACAACACCCAAACATTTTACTTTTTGATGGTATGCCAATATGATTCGAAAGCCTGATACCCCAGTCATTGTAAGACCCATCTTCTCAACGCATGAGTGTGTTATGACACATATTTGGGCTCCGCCATCAACATAACCTTATCCTAGATTTTTTCTTTTGTGCCACACTTCTACTATTGGGCAAATGTTTGGTAGCTCATCCATCACCAACACCTTCATTGAACCTCTCTTTTGTTCTTTCTCCATTGGGTTAACCATCCTCTTCCACTGTCACTTTAGCTTAGGAACCATCTCTATAAGCTGCCCAAAAGTTACATCTGCTTTCCTGCTTGTCAAATCCTCCTTCACTGGTCATAGCTTCATTGCCCATCCCCTAGTGGAAAATCTGAAACATGAAACTTGCGACGAGCCCTTCTTTTCCTATTGGCTTTGACATCCTCGTCTTCATGGCTCTTTCCCTTCTTCTTCCTAGGACCTGGGGCACTTATTCCTTCCTTATCCTATGTGGTCCTCTTTCCAATAGGCATCACTAATGTATCCTCTAGCTTTGCTGCCTTATCCAAGGTGACGACATTTTATCACTTTTGTCTTTCCCTTTTCCTCTTGGGTTAATCCACTGGTTCCTTCTCCTCCCTTAATTTCAATGCCATAATCATTTGACCTAGTTAGCACCTATCTTGGCAATGGATACATGTCTCACCCCATCCTTGGTGGCTTATCACATTGCCGACTGATGTGGCCCAACTCTCTGCAATTATAACATGTGGGCGTCTACCTCCAGAATCTACCATTGCTTTGTCCAACACCATTCCTGGGGCTTTCTTCACCTCCTATCTGATTTGCAAACCTCCCTCTATCTCGATTATTTTCCACTTGCCTGAGATTCTTCATTAAATCTACCACTTGCCTCATGTTTTGCCTTAGCCCATCATCTTGCACTATTGTGGCGACCACTAATGGCATAATTTGAGGAGTAATAGGAACCACTGGTTCATGATGAACCCCTGGTATGCGACCTTGCAAAGAATCCATAGGCTGAAACTCAGACCTCCTGGGCAAAGACTCTACTCCTAGTTGACTCATTCTTCTCATCTTACATTCTTTGTTCCTGGCTATCTCTAGTGCATCTTCGTATGTCCTATGCTTCTTTAGATCCACTCTCTAGCGTATATTCTCCCAAAGACCAACCAAAAACCTGTCCTTCTTCATCATGTCAGGTGGGGGTACCTGTGGTGCTAAGGCCTTGCACATCCGCTCCCATGCCATTAAAAACATACGTATGTACGCATCTACTAGCTCACCTTCCCTTTGCACCAAACCCTGTACTTCTTGCCACACTTTGTTAGGATATTCTATCTTCACAAACTCCACTTCCCTTTGCGTGCGACGGATCCACCTGTGAGATTAAGTTGGGACAATCTAAGGCATAAAGCCTCATGCTATCGACCCTCGCATGAAAGCTTATGCGAATCTCGTATAAGTCAAGTCTCAGAAATGACCATCTTCCAGACCAAGTCTCAAAAATGGCTGTGACTTCCAAAAAAAAACCATGGCTCCACAAAGGCATACAATGGCAGTAACCACAAGTAACATACAGTACAAGACAATGCGCTCAAACAGGCGCCAAATGATACATACTCACAGAAATTGCAAGTGAGTTCCACTTTCCAGTATATCACTCTACTCCAGCTACCTGTACCTGTGTGAATCACCTCTACCTGTACCTGTTCCTGTATTTTGTAACCTGTAGTCTGCAACCTGTAATCTCGAATCTGAAGGTACTCGAAGAAGATTCTCCATGGGGGCACCAAAAGAATGTGAACGGGTTGGAAACACACACAACACCTCTATAATCACCCGACACACACTCTTGGGATGATACACACACACACACACACTATGGGGCACCACTCGGCTTACACAATCCACCTGGCCAAGACAGGGAGCACACCGATGGAGTGAGAGGAGAGAGACTATCCATTTTCCCATTCAACACAGACACACACACACACACACACACACACACCCAAATAACTCAGCTCAAAAGAGGATAATTTCTGATGTGTAGTACAATTGAGCTTGGGCCAACACCAATGGGGCAAATAGCTCACACAATATGGATTAAATATGCCAGATACAATCACAAATTTGAATAGAGGCTTCGCTCACAGGAAAAACTTACACAGCCAAAACAGCAAGAAAAAGTGAGGAATTTGGCAAAATAGACAGCGCCATTACGTCCGGAGCGGACAAAAACCCCAGTCTACAATATCAAAGTGCTAATCCGACCTTGGATGAGCAGTTTATGGCCAAAACAAGCTCCAAAAATAGTAAAAATTGAGTTGCGATTGATCCTCCTCTTCTTTCCCGGTTTTGCTGGTCTTTTTCTCAGGTTTTTCAATGTCCACACCACTTTATCCCTTGGGCACCTTTGGCCTTTTAGTTGACCTCAAACGAGGACCCCGAACATGCCAAAAACTGGCCATGCAGTGCATTTTTGTTACCTTTTTGCATCATCCACACACCTGGCACTCAACTTTTCCCAATAATGCATCCCGCAACCACGTGAAGTGGCCCTCAAATATAGTCCTCATGATGACGTTTCTGCATAATTATCACAAGAAAACACCCATGTTGTGTCCGTACTTATCCACATGCAAGTATTGACCCCATTCGACCTCCTGATGCCACTGGATGCCATCTGGCGCACCTGCTTACCTCATGTCATCGACCCATGGATAGCTTCCTCAAGAAGTTTTACGTGCTACCAACTCCTCATTATTATTGAGAAAACACACTGATACTGGTGATGATGAAAATCGATGCACTATGTATATGTTGTCCTACCTGTACACATGTGGGCCCCACACAACCACCTGGCTCTGGAAAATGGGCAATCCTTTATTCAATGCACCGTGCATGGGTATGTACATATACGCAACCACTTCTTTCAAAAAACTCCTAACATCATTTAGTCCAATGCACACAAAGATCATCCATGTAAACTTCCAAAAAATTCTGCAAACAATCCTTGAATACATTGCTCATAAGCCGCTGGAATGTTGTTGGTGCATTGGTCAATCTAAAAGGCATGATCTTGTCAACAAAATTTCCCATAATGGGGCAAAGGCTTTTTGTGTTGATCTTTAGGATCAATGGCCAACAGGTTGTAACCTGAGAATCTCATGTCCAAGAAATTGTTGCCCTCTTTTCTAGCTACTCGTTCTAGAACATGATCCGTGATACGAAGAGGATAGTTATCTTGTATGGTAGCTGCATTCACCTTCTTGCGGTTCACACGCACTCTAAGTTTCCCATTACTTTTTGTTACTACCACCATAGGCAATAGCCAATTAGTGTGCTCAATTACATAGATGAACTCGGCTTCCTTGAGTTTCTTGATCTCTTCCTTGATTCTCTTCAAAAATGCCTCATTATAGGTGTACGGTCTTTGTCTACTTCGCTTAGCATCATCTCTTATAAGGATAATATACTAACATATTTCAGGATCCACCCTCTTAAGATCTTTGTATGATTAAGCAAAAAAATACATGTACTCTTTTAACGTATTAATGAGAATTTCTTCCTCTTCTTGAGACAAATTTGTAGCTATGTATGCAGGTTTTGAGTCTTCCCTAGGTTTTGTGAGGGTAGAAAAAATGTGAACCCTAAAAGGCCTTGTAAGGATCCCTAACTTTAGGGAATTAACGTTAAAAATGTGTGTGATTTATGAGACAAGGTCATTGAATGAGGGTATTCTCATAGGCTTTTGTCTAAGCTATTATAGGCTTTCTTGTAGATTGAAATAGAGGCTAGGGAGGGAGGATAGGTACATTCTCCCTCTACCCAAAAAAGTGGTGGCCCTCATGACAATAACTACCTTCCCCTCCTTTCTTTTGCCACATCATCAAGGACGTTGGTGCAGCCAAATTTGGTCCGAGCTAGGAGATGGTCAATGCCAGGAAAAGGAGGCATGTGAGTGAAGTGCAAAAGGCTAGGGCAGGTACCAAAGCCCTATACAGCCCAAGGATAGCGGAGGTGTATGCTCGAAGTGGTTTTTTTAGGCCAAAGGTGTGTTTCAAAGAGCCAAGCAGGTTGGTGGCCTATTGCGCCCGAGATGCGGGTTTTATGTGCAAGAATGTAGTCTTCAGTGTGCTTTCGAAGCTGGTCCAGACGGCTCGTCAAACGGAGCCCTGGTGCTCAAGATATTGCAGTTTAAAGAAAGGGTGTGTAGCAGATCCCCGACGGACAGGGTAGCTGGGGACAGGTGGCCTGGGCTGATGTCAGTGTATATATGTGTAGTGCTTGAGTTGTGGAGCATGCTTGTCTTCTCGGAATGCGAATCGAAGCTCTGGATAGCAAGTTATGATCAGTATAAGATTTTTCGGGGGCCGGGTCTAAGCCCACTTGGCCGCATTGGAAGATGTGCCATCTGGCATTTTTTGAGCCTCGCCAAGGTTCTCGGTGGGAGTGTTCACCATGTGGAGCTAGTCGGAATCAACTGCACGTCAATCGGATGCTTAGTCGGCAAGATACGGCAAGACGAAGTTGGGAGCATTTGGAGAGTGGACAATTGTAGATGGTTTTTTAAGTTTTTTATGGCCTTGGATAGCGAGCTCCAGGGAATTGGAATGCAGTGGAGTTGGCACGACCAGGGACTGGCAAAGTGGGGACTCGGCACCAATTTACAACTCGGTGATTGGATCACCTGGTGCCAATTGACACACAAGACAAGGAGGGGAGAAATTGTTTTTTCATGAAAGGTTTTTTTAAAATTTTGCAAGGCCTTGGAGGCCATTCCAAGTGGGACTGCCCCAGGCGCTGCCACATGGCGGTCCATTATCTCGCATGTGTGGTGCAGTCATCTGGTCGCAGGCTATATGGGTTGGGGCGAGCCACTCTAATGGGTATCACAAGGTGGAGGGCTCTTGGAGCTCGTGGAGCTATGGCGGACTTGCCCGGCGCTGCTGTGGCAGCACTCCGTGGCGGATTTTGGCGAAGCGGGGCGGCGCAGGAGACGCGTGCCCACGGGGGTGTTGAGGCAGTTGACGGTGACGTGGCAAGGGATCCAGAGTTCCCGCGATGGCCGAAATTTTGAGGAGGAGGAGGAGGGCAATAGTGACATCGCTATTGCCTCCCCCCCTCAAGTAAGGGGAAGGTCCCACAGCAGTGGGCAAGGGTCAGAGAGAGAGTCGAGTGGGCCAGGCCAAGTAGCCGGACAAAGAAGGACAAACCAAGGGCAGGGCCAAGAGGGCCAAGGCCAAAAGAGGGATTAAAGAGAGAGAGAGAGAGAGAGAGAGAGAGAGAGAGAGAGAGAGAGAGAGAGAGAGAGAGAGAGAGAGAGAGAGAAAGGTGCAAAGCCAAGCCCAATGCAAGGCCAAAAGAGGACAAGGAGGAGTTAGATGGATAGAGGAGGGAAATTCAAAGTCAAGCCAAAGGGGCAGTACAAAATGGTAACCCCAATGGGAGGTAAAAAATGTAAAAATGAGGGGTAAAAAAATAATAAAGCCAAGAGGCAATAGCGACATCGCTATTGCCCCCCCTTCTCAAGTGCAAAGAGTGAAGAAAAGAACAGATGGGGCAAGGAGGTGCCCCTTTCCCAAAAGATGCCAAAAATGGGTGCCAAGTGGATCTATTAAATTGTAAATTCCCAAATTAAAGCCACCCCCTATAAAAGTCTAAAATTAATCAAATTGGGGGCTTTTTTCTTGGCCTTTTGAGGTGTCGTTTGAAGCCTGCAAAGTGGAGTTCTCTAGCAAGCTAGCCCCTTTGTAACTTTTGCTTGAAAATGGCCATGGTGATGGCATTGCAAGCGGGTGTATGTGTTTTCTGAAGTGCACTCAAGCCACAGTTGCCTCCCTTTCCGTTGTTTCCCCTTCCCCCCTTCTCTTTCTTCTGCTTTCATGTCCCTCCTCGGTGCCGGCTATGTGGAAGTGTGTGCCCCCCCGAACCGATGGTGTTTTGAGTGAGAGAGTGAGATTGAGTGGGTGTGAGCGTGTGTAAGGGTGGAGACAGGTAGTGGTAATAGGTGTATCTTGTGTGGTGACTTGTAGAGTGTGTGAGCAGTGGCAATTGAACAGGCGGTGGTCTGCTAGTGTTAAGTGTTTCTTTGAAGGTGTTTTCTGAGAGGATAGGGGTGCTGTGAATACCCTGATCTATAGAGAGGCCCTTTTGTTTGTGCTGGGCGTGTTCCCCCATTCCCCCTCTCCAGCGTCCATAACCCCAGCCCAAATAATCATTTTAAAAAAATAATCAAATAGACTTCATTTTTATTCAAAACTTCTCCCCAACCTATATGTATATCCAAAAACCAAATTTTTCTCTCAAAATCTCATTGCTAGACTTGCAAAATATATAACTTCCCTTCTTTTATATTTCCTCCAAATTTACTCTCCTCTCTCTTACTCCTCTCCCTCTCTCTTCTCTCTCCTACTTTTTAGCATACCCTCTTTCCCCCTCTGTCTTCTCTCTTATATTTTTCAGCACACACTCTTCCTCCTTCCCTCTCCTTGTTACTGGTCTCTTTGTTGGAGTTCTTCTCTCCATAGTTGTCCACTCCATAGCTTTGTTGTAGATCTCCCCCCCCCATAGCTCTCCACTCTATAGCTCTCCACTTTGTAGCTCTACTAAAGCTCTCCATCCCATAGCTCTCCACTCCATAGCTCTTTACTTCATTGAGCATCCAGCCTAATTCCCTCTACAAGTCCTTCTCCTGCTCTTGCTTGAGTCCAGCTTAATTCCCCTCTCCATGGAGCTAAATGGCATTACAAACCTCTCATACACATCAAAATCACCAAGTTTGGAAATGGTGTATCTACATGTTTGGCTGCCAAAGGACTTTACACCCTCAAAGTGTCATTACTTGTAAACTGCACAGAAACGCCATAGTGCAAATCACAACCATGTGGACCTTTGGGTGTATGGTTGACTCTACCCTAATGATCCAGCCATCAATGGGTGTCCAACATTCAATAGCCTTGCTACATTCTTACAATATGTAGGTAGAGGGGAGCAAGGTCTTCTTGAATATTTCAAGGATTGTCCTCTACTGGAGCTGATAGCACATGATGGTCTTTGATCAATGCCAACTTCTTTCCCATACCACTAGTGGATTGCATGAAACAATCGTTCATGCAGAGAAGAAAGTGGAAACTCTTAAGCTACAAGTGGAAGAGAATGATGCTAAGATTTCAAATCTTGAAGTTAAGATCTTGAATCTTAAAGAGACACCCTTAGATGCAAGGAAACGTAATAGGAGACTCTCATACATAGAGACTTTAGCCTTGGGCCCAAAGTGGTGCTCGCAAAAGAAAGGTTATAGCTACATGGTCCATTTTGCTATGCTCCAGTTTGTGCTTTAATTTTCTTTCTTTAATTTGCTTTTTTGGTAATGATTTTTTCCCTTCTTGTAGGAATTTTATCCAAGAGCTGTGTGGTGGCCATAGCCAAGAGGATTGCATCCGTTTGTTGAGTTTGCATCTCAAGAAATCAGAGGTCGTAGGCCTTCTATGAGCACCAAATGCAGAACATTTAAACACTGTTGTTACAAGTTGACACAACTCCTATTTTACTTGCAATTTGTACAATACAAATACATATTGGATTTTGAAAAGGCCACTGTGCTTACCAAGACTAGAATTTGCTCTGGTATCAATCTGAGAATTTTCTATGTCCGGGGATCATGGATTGCAATCCATGTACCCTTGCAAAGAATTGCTTGAAATGTGATACACAGGGTTCCCACAATATCTTGACAATTGCTAGGTGGTTTTTAGATGATTTGATGACCTTGAGCTCCCCCAAAAGTCTCTTGATCGGTTTATTTTGTGAGTTTTAGTCTTGATTGTCTACATTGCCTTGTTTTGAGCCTCCTTTGAGTGTTTTTTTCTATCCTTGTTTTGGGACGAAATATTTGGGTTGATCGCTGCTACAAATCTATGTTCATAGTCCCAAAATCTATAAAGGGGTCATGGTTCACGATCCATGTTCCTCTATGTCTGGACCCAGAACATGGTCAGATGATTACTTGAGGTATATAGGACCCACCTATCCACTTCTTTTTGGATTTGAAGCCCTTTTGCCTTGACATAGGTCAAGTTTAGCACTTACATCTTGTTTTTGGGCATTTTGGTCAACTTTTTGTGGTTTTTTGCTATGAAGGTCTTCACAAAGGTGTTCCAATTGGTATCATCTTCTCACTAGTCAATTCTCAGTGTCATATGTCTTAGGGGGTCATTGATCGCGATCCATGTTTCACTGCATCTGGACATATTATTTTGTCAGTTGTATATCAAGACCATGTATAAGTAAGATTTTTACTTCTTTTTGAATTTGGACACCAAAAAGTCAAAAATCCCCAAATTTGGTCTATTTTCAATGTTTTTTGTGTTTTTGCCCAATTTCTTGGATTTGGTTGAGTTTTTGTGTCAATTTTTACCAGAAGTGTAGAGCTAGAGCTTTGGAATCACTTTGGGCCAAGTGGTATAAGTTCCTGCCAAAAATGCATTAGGGGGTCATAGATTGCGATCCATGTTCCTGCACCAACCTGCATGGAACTTTCCAGATTCACTCTCTGTGGTTTGGTTATGCCTTTTTTGTACTTCTTTTGAGTTTTGATCAACTTTGGAGTTCTGACCATAAAATTTTCAGTATTTCAGAGTTTATGCTCATTTCAGTCAAAATATAATTTTTGACAATTTTAGCCCAAATTTGATGGTGCTAGTTCTTATTTACCCTACTCCTAAGTACTGAAATGAAACATGAAAGAAAAATAGACAAAACGGTACAAACAGAAGTTGAAACAAAAAACGATATAGCACTCTGAAAGTAACGAGAAAATCGAAGAATGGAATGCCTTTGGCTATCCCACTCACAACCCTCTTACCTCTTGAGAATAGATCTAACAAGTTCTCAACTCCTAGACTCTACCAAGCACTAAAACGCATGTTTAGCTACCTAACTGCTAAAGTGTAAATGTAGTGGAAATCAAAATCAAAGTTTCTAAGTAAAAGCTACAACTCGATCATTCACCACGTAAGGATCACTATCCTCCGCAACGACGCCAATGTCAACGGGGCACTGCGACATACGTCCATAGCATAGCTTTTCGGCACTAAGATAATACTCGGGGAAATGACTCAGATTTCCGGGGTACAAATACTCTTGAGGGTGTCAATCTCAAGAACTGAACCGACGGAATAACTCTAATACGTGCAAATGTGTCACTCTAAGTCCTAGCAATGTACCTATGTCCTTCGTCACTGCACTCAGACATCAACCCATTTCGGCACTTGAACTGAGTCTACATGCTACAAAACTTTAGGTGGAGGTCGACATTTAGGGGCACTAACCTAACAAGTTCGGTCACATTTTGAAGAGGTACCAAAATCACGATCCATCATAATTTAGGTCTCAAAAACTGCAACAGAACACATCGGAATGGTCGTCCCAGTGCCTAGGAACAATGCCCTATAGTCATCATGTCAAAAAACACTCATTAACACACTCAAGTCATCAGATTTAACCTACTAACTTGTAGTCAAAAATCATAGTTGAATCGACAATGAGCATGCTTGAATGAAATCGAACAAGAACACATTGCAAGTTTCAAAATTGAAATGTCATTACCAGAGCTGAAAATATAAGTGTTGGAATTAGGGTTGCAGAGAAACGCACACAGCTTGGAGAAGACAAAGGAAGCTCAAGGCACACAATGGAGAGTGTATTACTTAGTGTGCAATGAAAATATAGATAGCCCTAGAGTGATGGGCGTATATACAATGCACGGGGGGAAAAACCTCCTAAAGAGGGAAAAAATGCCCCGGCGGTCCTAGTGTACTCACAAACATCACTACCACATGTATATGGTAATAAATCCCCCCTGGAGTGATGCGGTGAACAAGAGCTGGCACATGAGTAAAGGGAAGTGCCATGCCCTAAGGACATGATCAATCCACAAAGGGGAGTAAGCCCAAAGCTTTGTGGAAAGCTTCAAGCTTCTCATGAGACAATGCCTTTGTGAAAAGATCTGCAAGGTTGTTCTGTGTTGGCACATAAGCCAAGCTGATCTCTCCTGCTGAGAGACTCTCCCTGACATAGTGGTAATGCACCTCAATGTGCTTTGTGCAAGCATGAAAAACTGGGTTCCTCACAACTGCCAATGCGCTCTGACTGTCAGTGTAGATAGTGTTGGCAATGTCTTGTCCAACACCCAAATCATCCATAAGGCATCTGAGCCATACACACTCAACCATAGCTGTGAAGACTACCCTGTACTCAGCCTCACAACTCAAAGTGGCCACAGTAGGTTGCTTCTTGCTCAACCATGATATACATGAACTGCCAAGCATGAAACAAAAACCACTTGTGGACACTCGCGTGTCAAAACAACCAGCCCAATCTGAGTCCGAAAAAGCATGTAAGTCTGGCAGCAATGATCCCCCCTTGGGATAAAACAAGCCAAGATGTAAAGTGCCACTGAGGTAGCGAAAAATTCTCTTGACAGCCTGCCAATGCCTAGACCCTGGGCTATTCATAAATCTGCTGACATGTGAGACTGCAAATTGAATATCTAGCATCGTGTTGCATACATAAATGAGGCAGCCAACAGTAGTTTGATAAAGAGTGACATCAGCAAGATCGTCAGCATCATGTAGACTCAACTTCAAACCTGTTTCCATGGGAGTGGCAATAGGTTTGCAATCCTCAAGTCCAAACTTACATAGCAATGTCTCTATGTAACTTTTCTAACACAAGGCAATACCACCATCACACTGCTTAAACTGTATACCCAAGTAATGATGCAACATCCCCAAATCTTTCATCTTGAAAGTAGCATTCAAATCAGCCTTAAATTCAGAAATATGTCTCTCATTTGGTCCAGTGATCAGTAAATCATCGACATAAAGAACCACAATGAGACGTACATCACCCTCACGCTTTACATACAATGTGCTTTCTGTTGGATTGTTACAAAAGCCTTGTTTGACCAAATGAGTGTTAGCTTTCTCATACCAAGCACGAGGAGATTGCTTCAACCCATACAAAGCCTTCTTACATCTACACACTTTGTCCTCTTGTCCTTTTATGACAAAACTGCGAGGCTGCGTTACATAAACTTCCTCAAAATATGTCACCATTCAAGAAAGCAGTAACAATGTCTGATTGATGTACATCCCAACCAAAATGAGCTGCCAATGCACATAGAAAACACACAGTAGTCATACGACAAGTGGGAGCAAAAGTCTCTTCATAATTTATGCCTTTTTGTTGTGCATAACCCTTTGCAACAAGTCGAGCCTTATGGCGATCGATCTCACCATCCGGCTTGTGTTTCAACTTGTAAACCCACTTCATACCAATGGCCTTTTTTCCAGGAGGCAAAAAGGCCAAATCACATAAATTCCATGTGTCATTTTCTATAAGTGCATCATATTCTGATTGCATGGCAGCCATCCAATTTGGCTCCTCAACATCATGCAAACTAGACACAGCCAAAGCATAACAATCTGATGCATAAGATGCATGGTGAGAGCCTGAACGAGTACGACTAGACAAAGGTGCATCCAATTTATTGTCGGGCAAAGTGTGCACTAGCCATTTTGGCATACCTCTAGCCTGCTCATTTTCAGCCCTTTCCTCATCAAGTACATCATGTACATTTGCATCAGTAATAGGCTGATCTGTAACATTTTCAGAAACCCCCATAGGCTATACATTTGCCTCATTGGAACTTACATTCGTATTTCCACCACTAAAAAGAGGCAACAAAGTGTCATAAATGTCGTGTGAGCTTACATTACTGTCTCTAGTACATGACAGCAAGGGATGAACAGAATCTTCCACAAACACTACATCCCCTGAAACCAGAATACGCTTTGTTTGCGGATGATATAACCTGTAACCTTTGCTTTCAGCACTATAACCAACAAAAATACATTTGACATCATTATCATCCAATTTTCTGCACTGTGTTTGTGGCACCAAAGCATATGCCAAACAGCCAAAAACATGCATGTGCTCAATAGAAGGCTTTCTATCATGCCATGCTTCATATGGAGTAATAGATTGCAAAGCTTTCGTAGGACACTTGTTAAGTACATAAGTGGCACACATGATGGCCTCAAGCCAAAAAGAATGCGGCACAGCTTGACTTTTGACCATACATCGTGCCATTTTCGTCAGTGACCTGTTTTTCCTCTCAGCAACACCATTTTGTTGAGGTGTATAAGGCACTGTACATTTGTGTTTTATCCCACGACTAGCCAGAAATGCATTGAATTCATGAGACATATACTCCCCCCCTCGATCGGAACGGAGGGTGCCCATAGTACATTTCGAGACATTTTCAGCCAGCCATAAATTTGTTTGAAGCACATAAAAAATTTGGACTTTGCTTTAAGCGGAAATACCCATGCATGCCTGGAGTAATCATCAATGAAAGTCACGAAGTAAAGGTAATTTCCCAAGGACGGAGTTTGCATGGTCCCACAAACATCACTATGCACAAGCTGCAACCTACATGTGGCCTGAACTGAACCATCCTTTGGAAACTTAGAACGCTGCATCTTACCCAAAATACAGCCTTCACAAACATGTTTGACAGGTGCTTCAAGAGGCGGCAAAGAAGAAACCATATCAAATTTCTGCAAACGCAGCAAACTGGAAAAATTCAGATGACCAAAATGTGCATGCTAAAGTTTTGCATCTGAAATAGCCCTTGAATCTGTAACAACATTTGCAAAATTTTTTCCACACTTGTCATACAAAGTGAGCTTATACAGCCCACGGCACAAAAGGCCAGATGCAACAATTTCGTCACCAAAACTGAGATCATGAACTGTACATCTGTCATCCACAAATTTGACTACAAGTCCAAGTCTAGCAAGTGCGGATACAGACAAGAGATTCTTCTTGATCCCAGGTACATAAAGTGCATCAACAAGTGTGAAAGAACTGCCATTTGCAGCAGTAAGCACAATCTTTCCAACTCCCTGAACTAGATAAGAGGCATTGTTGGCACAAGTGACAAAATTCCCATGAGGGACAGAATCGAGAGAGGTAAACAATTCACGATGTGAGTTAATGTGCTTTGTAGCACCACTATCGAAATACCACACATGTGAATCTGCAGCAACTCATAAGCATGCATCATGGACAGCAGGATTGTAAGTGCACTCTACGCTAAAATCCCATTCTGCATCAACATCAGCATCACAGTCTCCTTTCATAGAATACTCAACAATGGATGCATTTGTAGTGGAACCAGCATTTGTAGTGGAACCACCCTCTTTCTTCTTAGCCTCTTTGGCCTTCAACTTAGGACACGACTTGATCAAGTGATCATTAGCTTTATAATAATGGCAACGCATCTTCTTTTGCCCTTATCACCAAAATTTCCAGAGGAATTGCTGCCAATAGAAGCATTAGGAACAGAAGTTTTGCCACTCGCAGTAGCAGAACCATAAGAAGTGGCTGCATTGTTGTTACCACCCTTTCTTTGAGAAGCAATAAAATCCTGTTCAACTTCACGCTGCCTAGTCCTATTTTTTCTATAAAGTGACTCTTGCAATAGCAATGTGCATAATGCATCAAACTTGACAACTTCTGGATTTCCTTGGGTCATCAGTCTCCAAGTAGTAGCAAAAGTCTGGTAGGAATCTGGTAAGGCATCAAGAACAGTCTGCACAAGGGAACTATCTGAAATGACTTCACCTGCAGAAATAAGTTGCTCATTGATATCCTTGACACTAGTAAGGAAAGTGTCCATATCATCTTCCTCATGCATAATCTTTGCCTCCAGCTCTTTACACAGCAAAGCAATTTTAGCCTCATTGCGACTTGCATAAAGACCAGCCAAAATATCCCAAGCCTGTTTTGAAGATTTTGTTGAAAGGATGTGAGGAACAATGGTGCGCTTTACAGACAACGCAAACAATGCATGATCCTACGCATCTTTAACATCCCAACGAGCTTGTTCTGCCGTAGGCAAAACAACTCTAACAGTAGCAATCCTTGCAGCAAGACCTGCAACATCCTCAACATCACCTACATCCTCAGAACCAGGACATACATCAATGCCCTGCACAATATTCCAAACGCCCTTTGACACAAGAACGTGTTTCATCATATAAGCCCACATAGGGTAATTGTCCCCATCCAACCTGTCCTTAGCAGCAAACATCTTGAACACATCTGTGTTGTTGTTGTCAGCCATGGTAAATGTTGCACTTGATGTGAAAACTGCCCGAAAATAGGAGAAACGGAGCGGGAACAACACGTGCTATATAGCACAAACCGTAGAAGACTGTAAGGCACCTGTTATGCAAAAAATGGCACTGACAAAAATTCTGCACAAAATGACGAAATTGCCTGTGTAGACTTGCCTGTAGTGGAAACGGAGGCCGAAATGAGCCTAAATCAAACATCTGAGTAGACCGAGCTCTATGAGCTCACCCGAAATATTTGTCGACTTGCGAACGCTCACCAAACCTCACTGTAATCGTAGAAAGTGAGCAGGCGTGTGCTGGAGCAGCTGGTGACTAAGCCCTGGAGGACGTAACCTGCTCCGATACCAATTGTTGGAATTAGGGTTGCAGAGAAACGCACACAGCTTGGAGAAGACGAAGGAAGCTCAAGGCACACAATAGAGAGTGTTTTACTTAGCGTGCAATGGAAAGATAGATAGCCCTAGAGTGATGGGCGTATATACAATGCACGAGGGAAAAAACCTCCTAAAGAGGGAAAAAATGCCCCGGCGGTCCTAGTGTGTTCACACACATCACCACCACATGTATATGGTAACAATAAGGATTACAAGTTTTAGGAAAGAATTCACTCTTAGTCGTATGCTTCAAAACTTCAAAACTTGATAATGATAATAATCCCCTTCCCACTTTACAACTTAGTCTTTATACCTAGGGCTCTCTTGGCCAGTGGCCGACCATACAGGAACCAAACTCATTACAGACTTTGTAACTTAGCTTCTCAGAGCTTGTCCATCTTTAATCAAAGATGATCAAAATAATTACAAGGCTTTCGGAAAAAAATGGGAATACATCGAACCTTGTGTATGATGTCCCACTTCAAACTCATAGTATTGTGGCAAATTTAGAGATTTTTAAAAAACTCACCTCAGCCTAATACCTCCAAGACCTCACCATAAATCTATGATACCACCTATTGAGTACAAAGCATATCAAGTCATGTATGTACATGACTACCAAGAGTGTGTGTGAGTAGGCAAGAGAGGAGAGGATAAGAGATAAGGTGAATGAGTGGACACATAGGAAAAGAGAGTGTACTGTGAATATTTCCTTGCACTCAGCTTCACAACTAGAAGTGACCACATTAGGTTGCGTCTTTCTCCATATGTCATAACAACCATCCCAATCTTAGTCCAAAAAAGCATGTAATTGGTGTCTAAGATCCTCCTTGGGATAAAACAAACCAAGATGTAAAGTGCCACTCAAGTAGCAAAAGATCCTCTTAATAGCCTGCCAATGCTTAGACCCTAGGCTATGCATAAATTTTTTGACCTGTGAGACTAAAAACTAAATATATAAATAAGGCATCCAATAGTAGTTTGATAAAGAGTGACATCGGCAACATCTCCAGTATCATGAAAACTCAATTTTAAACATGTTATTATTGGAGTAGCAATAGGTTTGCAGTATTCAAGTCCAAACTTATATATTAATCTCTATGTAGCTTGCTTGACACAAGGAAATACCTCCATCAACAAGATCTCCAGCATCATGAAGACAAAATTTTGAACATGTTCCCTTTGGAGTAGCAATAGGCTTGTAGTCCTCAAGTCCAAACTTACAAAGTAATATCTCCATGTAGCTTGCTTGACACAAGGAAATACGTCCATCACACTGCTTAAACTTTATGCCCAAATAATGATGCAAAAGCTCCAAGTCTTTCATCCTGAAAGTAGCATTCAAATTAACCTTGATTTTAGAAATGTGTGTCTCATTCGGACTAGTAATCAACAAATCATTTACATATGGAACGATTATGAGAGATACATCACCGTCATGCTTGACATACAAAGTTATTTTAGTTGGACTATTACAAAAGACTTTTTCAACCAAATGAGTGTTAGCTTTCTCATGCCAAGCACTAGGAGACTGTTTCAACCCATACAAAGCTTTCTTACATTTGTACACTTTATTTTCTTGTCCTTTCTTGACAAAACCGTGAGAGTGCATTACATATACTTTCTCAAATATATCACCCTTCAAGAAAGCAGTAACAATGTCTAATTGATGTACATTCTATCCAAAATGAGTCGCTGACGCACATAGAAAACAAGCAGTAGTCATACGACAAGTGGGATCAAAAGTCTCTTCATAGTCAATGACTTTTTGTTGTGCATAACCTTTTGCAATGATTCTAGCCTTGTAACGATCAATCTCACCATCCATCTTACATTTAAACTTGTAAGCCCAATTATCACCAATGGCCTTTTTTCTAGGAAGCAAATCACATAAAGTCCATGTTTCATTTTCTATAAGTGCATCATATTTGATTAAATAGCAGCCATCCATTTTTTTGAATTTTCTACTTCATCAAAAGAAAGAGGTTCCTCCTCATCACATAACTAGAAAGAGCCAAATAATAACGATCTGACGCATAAGATGCATGGCAAGAATCTGAATGAGTACGACTAGACATAGGTGAATCCAGTTTATTATAGCACAAATTATGCACCATCCATTTGGCATACCTCTAGCCTCCTCATTCTCAGTCCTTTCTACATCATAATGTACATCTACATCAGCTATACACGTGCCTCATTGGAATTTACATTCATGTTTTCACCATTAAAAAGAGGCAAAAAAGTTTTATAAATGTCGTGAGCTTACATTACTATCTCTTTGTACATGATAACAAAGGCTAAGTATAATCTTTCACAAGCACAACGTCTCGTGCAACCAATATATGTTTTGTTTGCGGACGGTATAACTTATAACCTTTTCTTTCAGTACTATTCTAATTTTTGTTTTTGCATTTGTGTCACTAAATCATAAGCTAAACATCCAAAAATGTGCATGTGATCAATAGATGGCTTCTTATCATGCCATGATTTTTAAGGAGTCATAAACTGCAAGGCTTTGGTAGGACACTTGTTAAGTACATAAGTAATACAAATGATAGCTTCAAACCAAAACAAATGTGGCAAAGCTTGACTCTTGACCATACATCATGCCATCTTCATAGGCGGCGTATTTTTTCTTTCAACAACACAATTTTAACGAAGTGTATATAGCATTGTACATTGGTGTTTTATCCCACAATTAACAAGAAATGCATTAAAATCATGAGACATATACTCCCTCCCTTGAGCTAAACGAAGGGTGCCCATAGTACATTTAGAGACAATTTTAGCCATAGCCAAAAATTTCTTGAAGCACATAAACACTTCGGTCTTAGATTTAAGCGGATACACCCATGCATGCTTGGGGTAATCATCAATGAAAGTTACAAAGTGTACGTAATTTCCTAAGGATGGAGTTTGCATAGGCCCACAAACATCACTATGTACAAATTGCAACCTGCATGTAGCCCTTACTGAAGCATCCTTTGAATACTTTGAACACTACATCTTACGCAAAATGCATCCTATATAAACATGCTTAGAAGGTGCTTCAAGTGGCAGCAAAGAAGAAACCATATCAATTTTTTGCAAACACAACAAGCTGGCAAAATTTAGATGCCCAAAGTGTGCATACCAAAGTTTTGCATCTGAAACAACCTTTGAATCCACAATTGCATTTGGAAAAATTTTCCCACACTTTTCATTCAAAGTGAGCTTATATAGCCCACGTCACAAAATGCCAGACGCTATTTCATCACTTAAAATTAGATCATGAATTGAACATCTATCATCCACAAATTTAACAACAAGACCAAGTCTAGCAAGTGCAAATACAGACAAAAGGTTATTGTTTATCCCTGGTACATAAAGTGCATCAACAAGTGTGAAAGAACTATCATTTGCAGCACCTTTCTAGCTCCCTTAACCGGATAAGAGCCATTGTTGGCACAAGTGACTGCATTCCCATGAGGGACAAATTTGAGAGATGTAACCAAGTCACAATGTGAAGTAATGTGCTTTGTAGCATCACTATCAAAGTACTACACATGTGAATTTGTAGTAGTTGACATACAAGCATCATGGACAGAAGGATCATGAGTACACTCTGCACTAAATGCCCACTCTGCATCTACATCAACATCACATCTCCATTCCAAAAGATTTCACAATAGTTGCACTTGTAGTGGATCCAATCTCTTTCTTCTTGGCCTCTTTTGCCTTCAACTTAGGACAATTCTTTATCAAGTGACCATTAGCCTTGCAATAATGGCAATCCATATCCTTAATGACTTTTTAACTGAATTCTCAGATGAGGTGCTGCAAGCGGAAGCATTAGAAACACGTGATATAATACTCATTGAAGAACCATGAGAAGTGGCTACATTGCTATTACCACTTTTTCTTTGAGCACCAACAAAAAACTATTCAACTAGACATTGTTTAGCCGTGTTCTTTCTTGAAAGTGACTCTTGCAATAGTAATGTGCATAATGCATCAAACTTGACAGCTTGAGGGTTTCCTTGGGTCATAAGTCTCCAAGTACTAGTAGTAGTCTGGTAAGAGTTTGGCAATGCATCGAGAATAGTTTGCACAAGTGAACTGTCAAATGACTTCAACTGCAGAAATGAGTTGCTCATCAATATTCTCGATAACAGCAAGGAAAGTGTCCATTTCATCTTCCTCTTGTATAATCTACGACCCCACCTCTTCACACAGCAATGCAATTATAACCTCATTTGAGTTGCATAAAGATTAGCAAGAGTATCCCAAGCCTATTTTGGTGATTTTGTTAGAGAATGTGAGGAGTAATAGTACGCTTTATAGATTATGCAATCAATGCATGGAGCCTACACATCTCTAACATCCCAACGAGACTTCTCAATCGTAGGTAAAGCAACTCTAGTAGCAACATGCCTATTAGAACCTTCAACGTCCTCAATAGAGCATGTATCCATAGAAGGCGGATGTCCCTATACAACATTCCAAATTCTCTTTGACATAAGAACATGTATCATCATGTAAGCCCACATTGGGTGTAGTTATCCCCGTCCAATTTATCCTCAATAGTAAGCATCTTGAAAACATGTGTTGTTGTCAACCATAGTGAGTGATTGCACATGATGTGAAGGTTGCTCAAAACGAGGAAAACCAAGTAGGAATAACACTTGTTGTATAGCACAACCCAAAGAGAATTGTAAGGGACCCATTCTGCAAAAAATTACACGTTGCTCCATAGACATCGCTTTAATGACTTGATTGTCAAATATCAAGTGTTTGCTTCCTTTTTGGTTGGTCCCACTCTTTTGAGGCTCCTCAACAAATGTGGGTGCTTCTACCCTACTTCAAATAAGGTTGTTTTAGTTATGTTGTTTGGATGCTCAATATGTGACTATTAATGACTAGGTTTTAAGTCTCATTGAATATATTGTAAATGTAGGTCATGGAGGATCCCAAATGCTACTTGCAACTATTGTCCACTTTGCCTCAGGCCACAACACTCTCCATTATTTGTTAAGAATTTTGGCTCTCAAGGCACTCAAATCTTCTAGGCTTGGAATATGATATGTGTCTCCTCAAGTATGTTTCTCCTATGTAACTCAATAGAAGGCACACACCACCATACCGGTTTTATATTTTTTGATTTGTATTCAGTGCATTTACAAAAAGTTGTCAAGGGCTAAGAACCAAGGATTGATTACGATAATCAATTTGTAGTAATACACGCTAACAAACCCATGAATTTGTAACCTAGTAAGAACATCACTTGGCACACGTGTCCACAATAGCATCAATGCAAGTTCCTACCTCAAAATCTAGTAATGAAGTTTTCTTTATTCTCTTGCTAATCCTATAATTGTAACACACACTATTTGAATGCATAAATAGGTCATCCGGGATTCCATAAAAGGACTTCGGCACTTTCTTTTTGTTAATTGTTCATTTTAAAGCACTCAATACATCACTTCATGTGGAGGCATCCGTCTGGCTCCATTTGTTTTAGACATTCCACAATTGACTAAAATTGCATACTTCTAGATCAAGCACTCAAAGAGACACATTACACCTCCCACATAGCACCACATTAGCCAATACATCATTGAGAGCATTGCCAACAGATTTTTGAGATCAAGCACTCAAAGAGACACATTACACCTACCACATAGCACCACATTCGGCCTATACATCATTGAGAGCATTGCCAACAGAGAAAGGTTACTAAAGAGTAAATTTAGTATCAAAAGACCAAAAGGAGATCAAAGCATGCATCACAGCATTCATTCATTCCTTCCATGTTAACATGAGGCAGATTTATGGAAAGTATGGGTTATAAATCTAACATTAGATACAAAAGGAAACAATCCTTTCATGAAGAAATCAAACAATCCTTTCCCGAAGAAATCAAAGAGGCTATCAAAAGGCCCATCTATAATCTGTGGCTCATGATGTAAATTTATTGCCCCTGCCCATCCAAAGTCTTCAATAGTCCTCACACAATGGGACAACATCTTGTTCAGGCCAACCGCATTTCAAAGAAGACGTGGCCATAAATTTTGCATTATGATTATACCTGTAGATTTGCTCAACAAAATCAGTACATCTTTCAATGATAATCAGGAACAGCATTGGAATTGAACTGGGGGCAGATTGCACGGATAAGATGTCTGAACAATTTGAGCAAAGGGCACTATTGCGAAACATGCACTACCACATGCTGTTTAGCGCACTACGGTGAACATTGTCCACATGGGATGTATTTAGGGATATCAGTGCTGGAACTTTTCGCAGAGATGTCTTCGTCAAATCTGTCTGATCTTACGTCGTGACTGTTGCAAAGAAGCACAACTGCAGGCAAAGCAAAAAGATGCTTATTAGCAGTTGAAATAAGAAAAAACTCTACTATGTATAAATATCTATATCTAATGGCTTCAAAAGATAAAAATTCAGTAGATGCATAGTGCAAGGAAACTCTAAAGAGGAAAAAACGCTGAAGGCAAGGTAAAGAAAAAGAAGAACACGTGTAAAATGGCACCCATTGCATGCATGTTCAATTACCTCTTATATAGACATGCAAAGTCTTCTGCCTTTCCACTTTCATGAGGCTTTTCATTTCCACGTTTTGAAAGGGATTTTATTTTTCTGAAATTGTGGAGACCTAATTGGCTAATAGAAAGTGGCAGGTTGGATTGATTCTCAAAATGCTGAGGCACCATTAGCAGACAAGAAATGAAATGAAATGAAATGATATATTAACGTCTTCAAAAGGCCAAAATGACCTATGAGACCATCAGATACAAAGTGGTGAATCTAATACAATGTCTGAAGTACAAGTACAAAAAGTACTGAAAGTAAAAATGAAAACTGAAATGAAGTGTGAAATGTGAGATGTGAAAATGTAGAATAGGTCCTCAATGACAATCTGGGTGTCGCGCTAGAATGCCTCTGATCCTCTGCTGGAGTCTCCGTCGATGTAGTGTGCTCCTGTGTCTCGGTTGTGGTCGTCTCGATCTCCCGAGCTCAATCGCCCTGTCAATGAGGGTGCCTCTGGTATGAATGCGGGTACAACCCTGTGTTGGTGGTTGGTCTCTTGGCTCCCTCGATCCAAAGAAATCTGTGATCTGTCTTTGCGACTGTCGTACTCCATGTCTCCCCAACAGACTGTCTCTATGTCGGAGTAGCTCAAGTAGATATAAGCCAAGGCATCTCTGGTCCTGATACCTCATGACTCTATCTAGGAGTCAAAAACCCTCCCTGAATAAGCAATGGAAGCGCCCTCGTATCTCATAATACACAGTGCAGTGGCATATATAGTGTAGCTCTGTCTCTGGCTCTCTACCGCATAGTTGACATATCCTAGCCTCTGGTGGTATCCCTCTGAATCTACCCGTCTCAATCTCCAGCTGGTGTGAGGATGTGCGAATCTGACCAATAGCACATCGCAGACCATGAGATAAATGAGTGTCCATGTAGTTCGGACGAGTCACAAACCCATCTCCTGAAAGTTGGAGAAGGTGCTCTTTGTAGAAAGCCATCTTCGTGCCCAACTCTTGAATTGGCTCTACCCATGTCCTCCTGGTGTCCAACTGTATAAGATCCTGACGAATGAGTCTAGTGATCTCCGTCCGTGTGACTGGCAGGGAGGGTGCATCCAGGGAATACTGAAAGGAAGGCAATCTATCCATGCTGAGACCATGCCTCTGAAACCATGAGGTCATCTGTGCATACCAACATGATGCATCTCCCTGCATCGCTAACTGTCTAGAGGACTCAAGAGCCAGTCTAGTATATCTGCCTCTATGTGTATCCCATAGACTGTGCATAAAGGACACTGATCTGGTAAGAGCCTCAATCTCTATAGGAGGGGCGGCTACCTCCGCTCGAATAATCGCATGTGGTACCGAGGCCTTGGCTCTAATCATCCGGGATATCAAAAATACCAAGGGTCTCTCCATGTTCCTCCAACTGTCATGATTCACAGATGGTCCCCAAACTTGGACCCCATAATGAAGCAACCAAAGTATCAAAGAGCCATAGTTTTGTTCGTGGTTCTTGAAACTGAACCTGCGAACACATCCTCTCTAGCCCTCCTAATGCCGCATAGGCTCTGGATAGTCTAGTCTCTGCTGCTCTCCTCAGGGTAAACCTCGGTCCCGTGAATACCACCCCTAGATATGTATATTCATCTGTGTACTCCACAGTGTCCTGGCCATATACGAGTGTAGGTGCCGATCTCTTGACCCACTGTGGTGTGGTGTTAAACACCATAACCTTGGTTTTACCAAGGTTCACAGACAGTCCACTATCCTATGCAAAGTTGTGCAATGCATCCAAATGTCTTTGGATGCCCTCTGGCGACTCTGACATTAACACAATATCATCAGCATATAATAATAAAGGGATCCATGTCCCTGCCAGCTGAGCGCCTCTGTCACCCTCTCTGTCAATGTAGTCAGAGACCTCATCTACATACATACCAAAAAGTGTAGGGGACAAAGGACACCCCTGTTTCACTCCAATAGTGGAATGAACAATGTCAGAAATCCCCTCGGGAGTGCGTACCTGGCCAGTCACTGAGCCGTATAAAGCCATGATCCCCCATATGATCTCTGTGGTTACTCCCAACTTCAGTAGCCTGTGCATCAATCTGGCCCTCGGCACTGTGTCAAATGCCTTGCGGAAGTCCACAAAGCAACAATACATCAGTCCCCCATGTGCCCGACCCTCCTCAATAATGGCTCTGAGTGTAAGAATATGGTCCAAAGTGGAGAAACCCCTCCTGAATCCAGCCTGTCCTGCTGCTCGTATGCCCTCATTTTCTGCCCATTTACTCAGTTGCTGTTCAAGAATGGATGCATACAACCGTGCCAATGTGTGCCCTATCATAATAGTACGGTAGTTCCCTGGTACCGTGGGGTCCCCTGCCTTGAAAAGAGGTACAATAGTAGATAATCTCCAAGACTCGGGTAGTCCCTCACACATGACACGGTTAAACAACCGCGCAAGAACCTCTGATAGTAAATCTCTAGCATGTATCAAGTGCTCTGCCACCAAACCATCATGATCATATGCTCTCCTAGTCCTCATCCTGTCAATGGCGTTCTTCACCATCTCAGTGGTAAAGAAGGTACTAGTGGCGGGACATGGCTCTAGAGAGTCTGGTAATGGTGGTTGCCCAAGAGAGAACCAAATCCAAACGATTGACCAAAGAAGAACACGATATACAGCATGCCTCGGAAGCTCTCTTCTACCTAAGGAAGTCATGCACAAGTATCCCACCTTTGTAGGCATTGCCTTTTGGCCAAAAGGGAGGGTATTTGCCGAGGGAGTTTCAGCCTGTGTACAGAAGTACCCTTGAAATTTATAAAGGTACATCTTTTTATTTTTCCCCGTCTCTAATCTATAGGGTCTCTCTCTCTCTCTCTCTCTCTCTCTCTCTCTCTCTCTCTCTTTCAGAGTGAAAGGCAGTGCCTGCAATTGTCTCTGGACACCTTATTAACCATGCACCTTCCTAGCCCAAAATGGAATGTAACTGCACTAAATATTTGAACAAACTGTAAACCATACATTCATCGCTTTTTGTGTCATCACCATCACATATTTCATAATCAAGAGCTTTTATCCCCTCCGGTTGAAGAACATCAGGAACAAAGCATCTGCACAATGCCCCTGAGGAAAATGAAAACATATCTTATGTCATTTTAACCAGCACAATTCTCATATGAGAGAGATATAGATTTTTCACTTTTCTAAGAAGGAACACCTAATTTGGCAAGGCGATTTATCCACGGAGGCAAATGTGAGCTAATCAGCCGCATGCAGACATCATCACAGAAATGATTGCAATTTTTAAACAGCAAATGGTAAGAGTCTCCAGAATATGCATTTGCAATTTCCTCCACAAACTCTCTGAATCTTTGAGGGCCCATTCCAACAGTTCCTAAGGTTATGGATTTCCGAAACTTGAAACCGGGGCATTGCCGTGGTTCCACTTCAAAGACACCGGTGCTAGCATAGTCGTGAGCCCCATAAGCATACTCTATACCGTACGCTGCAGCCAGAAAAGCAACACAATAAGAAGAGATTACACTTCAAGCACTTTCAAGTAGCCGTATCATTAGCCCTTTCTAGTTTGAAGACATGGGTACGCTATTAACAATCTCTTGCCCTATCTCACATCAAAGGAAACCTATACAACTGTTCAGCTCTAATTTTGCACTAACATTGCTTGGTCCATCACTAGCTTTGTCTTTCAAAACACTATTAGCAGGAGAAGGGTGAAATTATTGCACTGAGCATATGAATGCATTGCCAAAAATAGACATCTTCTCTAGGAACCTAGCACATGATCAGATTCTCTGGTGGTGCGTCTCAATCAGTTAATTTTTTTGCCATAAAGACCCGTTAAAAAGCTGACAGATCATCATAAAAAAAGAGTCGAAGGTACAGATGCCGATATGAAAGCAATGCCACTTTGTGTTACTGCAGCTAAGCAGTGGACAGCAGCTTGGTAACCAAAAGCAATGCAGGAGCACTGCACCCAGCCAGCTAGGATAGCTTGCAAAATCCAAATCCAGTTTCGTTAAGGAATACTGCAGTCCACAGCTGAGGCTAAACCCGCACATACACCAGTAGTCTGTGTGAAACCTTTCTGGTAGCAATCAAGCCACTCATGTTTCTAAGTCCCAAACATTTTAAGTATGTCCAGGAGCGTATACACAAGATGAAGGATGCCAATGATTCACAAGAGCGAATTTTCACACACAAACACATCATAATCCCTCTCATATGATCCTCGTCTTTTGAGGCACTGCAAAGGAAGCTCGGCCTTTCATATGGTGTCGGAGAAGCGTCCGAAGCACATTGGTTTTGCAGAAACAGGGATGCATCATAGTGACAAGAAATGTTTCATGTGCTCTAACATTTTGCTGTTTCAACGTTTTCCGTTTCGTTTCGTTTTGAAATGCCAAGAAGAAACTGTTAGAGTTTCACCTTTGCCCAGTGGTGGCTCCAGTACCTCCTCCCAAGAGGAGTTTAGGAGCAAGGGCTGTTTTGTGGTTGTGCATGGCCATATTTGAGGTAAATGTACCTTTCCAATGGTATGATTCATGTCTTTGCCCACCTGGTAGGCTGGCAGGAGTCAAGACCCTCGTTCCTAGGGTTTCCCACTTCAGCAAATTTCCCTGTGTTTTTTTTTTGAGCAAAAAGTGGGGACTTTAACCCTTTGCATTACATATTATCAACGACACAACCAGCTTGTATTTGAGATAGATGTACCTTTTCGATGGTGTATACTATAAACCATGTATTTGCCCATCCGATATGCTGGCTTGAGTCAAGACCCTTGTTCCTAGGGTTTCCCATCAAAGTCTTAGTTCTGCAGATTTCCCTGTGCCTTTTTTTTATAGCAAAAGTGGAGCTTTCAACCCTTTGCATTACATAAATTCGACCATAGGTCCATATACAAATCTTGAAAGATATACCTGAGATCATGGGGAAAAATCCCAAAACAAACCATAGCACACATCTAGGGATAAAGATACTCTAATCAAGAAGTAAAATGTAGCTATCTTGCTTGTGATAAGCTGACACAAAGCTGCTGTTATGTGCAACGGTAGTGATTTATGGTGATAACTGAGGATGAGTGCTCAGTGCCTACTCAAGGTTCCTTTTACTTCATGAGAGGGTTACTTTTACTTCAAGAGAGAACTGTGCAATAGGCTAGAGAGTGAAAAGAGAATGATCCTGTGAGTGAAGGTTTTGTGAGTGATAGAGAGAGAGAGGAAGAGGAAGACTTAACACCAGATGGGGTCCCAAACCCCTCTCCACAAGCCCCCCTCTCTATCGCTAGAGAGGTAGTTGCTTTAGATTGCACAAATGCTGATACAATGGGTCTAGATGCTAACCAGGGACCTTGCGGTGGATGCTTGGATCTGCGAGGCTAAGGGCTGAAAACTGAGAATGTTAGGGTTGATCTGGCTTGGATCTCCAAACTGAGGACGAGGTTAGTGCTGAAATCTGTAATTGATGATGCATAGTCTTGAATGTGTAAAAGAATTGGGGCTGATCTGCTCCTACAGTTTAGACTTGCAAGCGTTATGGGTGTTGATGTAAAAACGCTGATGCTTGCAAGATCTAGGAAATGCCAGGGTACTTGAAAGCACCAGATGAACCACAGTGTCAGGATGCAGATGAGATTTCAACACGATTCTCTATCTCTGCTCCACTCCAGGGGCACGAGCAGTGTGATGGGCTGGAGTGTAGCCGGGCTCTTCTGTATACAATCATCCTGCTGACTGAAGCAATCTCAAAACTGAGTGTTGGGCCCGTGAGTGTGGATCAAACTATAACACCCCAAGTGTACTAGCTGGCTGTAGAAAGTGCAGGTATCAACCGAAGAATCAGAAGCCAAACCTCTCTCCGCGTTGTCGGTATGTGGCGACCCAACCGAGCTGAGTACTGGAAGAAGGGGGTCCGCGGGTGAATGGTTGGAGTAAAGGAATCCCATCAAAATCACTCCCCTAGGTCTCACTGCACTCCCCCTAAAAGGCGGCTTTCGGAAGCCCATAGCCACCGGTGTCCTGACTCAAGATCTGAGAGGTCGGAATCTATGCATACAAGCTCACAAGGGAGCCAGGACACTTCCTAGGCTGTCCTAAACCTTGGAAATAGGAGTTACAGCTTGTCCACATGCACATAGAGTTAGATGTGCACGTGACATCCCTCCCTTTTCAAGGTGAGGTACTGGTACCGAATTGCATGGCTAGTGTGTAGTCTGCCAGCAACTGTGAGGAATCTACAAAAAAATCTTCGTCAGTCCACTATGTTGCATGGGTTCTGCGATACTTGAACTTCAAAAAGAATTGCAATGCTTGCTTCTTTGGGCCACACTGAAAGCGATGCAGAATAATCTTTTTCAGCTCCATGTCTTCAACTTTATCTACAATATCAGGTTCATGCTCCATGTCTTCGACTTTGTCTACGATCTCAGGTTCATCCTTTTCAAGAATCCTTTCTAGGGGATCTCCCTGAAACAACTTCAATCACAATTTCATAGACACATCTTGTATTTTCCGGATGACTTGAAAAGGACTGTGCTTCCTAAAAGACTATGAATGGAATGCAGATCGAAAACGTGACAGAGTGCAAAACCTTTCAACAAGTACATGCGAAAATGTGATCTAAATTTGACCTTTCTACCTAAAACTATCGACTCCGGCAAACCATAAAGGGAATACCAATGTTTGATGGAAAATCCTCCTAGTCTTTTTGTTGTGACTATGTCTTACAAAGGAATGAGCATGCAAAATCTATTGACATGACCTACAATGATAAAACATTGTGTATTCCTTGAATGCAAACTTTCTATCTTTCCAAGAGAAATCTTCATCCTTCTGTGCTCATCCGTGAGTGAATCATGTGCATCGTGCAATATGGCTTTCCTATGAGAAGGTAACACACAAAGACGGCGACGAAGATACAAAAGACCGTCAGGAATGAAAGATTGGAAAAATGCATATTGACTATTCATGCAAACAAAAGATACTTCCTGAATCGGTACTGTGGACCTCGACTCGAGAGCCAAGATTTGTCCTTTGTGACTGATCGTATCTGCAATTGGGTTAGCTTTACTAGGAACATAATCAATAAAACCACCATGATGCTCACAAGACTAGAACAATCTAGCTTGACGGTCGCTCCAAAATACACTAGGCATGGTGGGTTGGAGTCCAATTGAGGGATTGATGACCAATATTACATTGAAATCTCTACCATACACAAAATGCTTCTCATGCTTTAGAGAATGAATAACATAGAGAGGTTCCTTTTCATACAATAACTGATTCTTTTCTGAGCTGAGGCACCTTCGATAGAGAGAATGAGAGAGTTTTCTTTACCTTGATTATGTAACATCGATTTGGAGAAAGGAGCAAGGTTAGCTATGCCATGTGGCCACAAGTGATTGGTCTCTTCAAATATAGGCGACGATGGCTTTAAAAAAACAAGGTAATAATTGATCGAGCGGCTATATATGCATGTCCGAGGAGAGAGAGAGAGAGAGAGAGAGAGAGAGAGAGAGAGAGAGAGAGAGAGCGAGCTGCAGCCCCTTCCGCCATCTCCATTGCCTGTGTGTTGTCTCTTGGAGTGCATTGATTGTGGAATATGCGCAACAGAAGCAGGGCCAAAAAGCTCCAGGCTGTTTTCAGCAGATGCAAAGCGAGGGCTTCTCTCCAGGTGCAATCACACACGTGTGCATCTTGAAGGCATGTGGCTTGTAAGATATTGATATAGGCATAAAAATTCTCGTTGATATTGTTAGTGAGGGGTTCTTGCAAAATATTGGTGTGCTTAGCACTACCTTTGTCGATATGTATGCCAAATGTAGGCTCTTGTGCGGGATGTTGTAAAGCTCCAGGCTGTTTTCAGCAGATGCAAAGCGAGGGCTTCTCTCCAGGCGCAATCACTTACGTGTGCATCTTGGCTTGTAAGATAATGATATAGGCATAAAAATTCTCGCATGATGTTGTAAAGCTCCAGGCTGTTTTCAACAGATGCAAAGCGAGGGCTTCTCTCCAGGCGCAATCACATACGTGTGCATCTTGGCTTGTAAGATAATGATATAGGCATAAAAATTCTCGTTGATCTTGTTAGTGAGGGGTTGTTGCAAAATATTGGTGTGCTTAGCACTGCCTTTGTTGATATGTATGCCAAATGTGGGCTCTTGTGCGGGATGTTGTCTATTGGAACGCATTGATTGCAGAATATGCCCAATAGGGCAGGGCCAAGAATCTTGGGACTGTTTTCAATAAATGCAAAGAGAGAGAAGCTATCACCTACCCGGAACGCGGAATGGGAACGGCGACGGGATCCCCGTGGAACGGGGGAACGGCTAGGGGTCCGGAACGGGAACGGCGCGGAACGGGAACGGCGCGGAACGGGAGGTATAAAAAACACCCAAATAGTGCATTTTTTAGCTCCTTGTGTTTAAATACAAGGAGTATTAGAGTGCTTTGACTCTAATACTCACAAAAAACTCGTTTTGAAGACCATTCAACCTTGCTATGACTAGATGATGAGAGAGAGAGAGAGAGAGAGAGAGAGAGAGAGAGAGTGAAGAGGGAGAGACTCGAGAGAGTGAGAGGGAGAGGGAGAGATTTGAGAGAGTGGGAGGGAGAGGAAGAGAGCTTGAAGGCTTGAAGCCTTGAGCCTTGAGAGAGTGAGTCTTGAGAGAGAGAGATCTTGAGAGTGTGAGAGGGAGAGAGCTTGAGCCTTGAGGATTAGCTTGTGGAGAGAAAGGGGGAGGGGGGTGCATTTTATGAGTCCTTGAGGCCTTGCACACTTCAAACAGAAGCCCAAACATTTACTTCAATTTTTTCAATTTTTGCCAAATTTGTTTGTAGCCGTTGGCCGTTCCGGGGGCATTCCGGAACGGCCGTTCCGGTTTGCACTGGCCACCCGAAACGTCAGACGTTCCGGGACGTTTCGGAACGTTCGGGAAGGGAACTGCCCCCCGGAACGCCGGAACGGAGGCTAGGGGGCGTTCCCCGGTAACTCTGACCTACGCATGCATCTTGAAGGCATGTGGCTCTACTCAAGATGCTCTTGAAAAGAGATGTCCAATCGAGGTACTATGTGTGTGTGTGTGTGTGTGTGAGAGAGAGAGAGAGAGAGAGTTGCAGCCCTGCAGCCCCTTCCGCCATCTCCATTGCCTGTGTGTCGTCTCTTGGAGTGCATTGATTGTGGGATATGCACAACAGGAGCACGGCCAGAAAGCTCCAGGCTGTTTTCAGCAGATGCAGCCCCTTCCGCCATCTCCATTGCCTGTGTGTCGTCTCTTGGAGTGCATTGATTGTGGGATATGCACAACAAGAGCAGGGCCAGAAAGCTCCAGGCTGTTTGCAGCAGACTCTCCAGACGCAATCACGTACGTGTGCATCTTAAGGCATGTGGCTCGCAAGATAATCATATAGGCATAAAAAGTCACGTTGATATTGTTAGTGAGGGGTTGTTGCAAAATATTGGTGTGCTTAGTAATGCCTTTGTCGATATGTATGCCAAATGTGGGCTCTTGTGCGGGATGTTGTCTCTTGGAACACATTGATTGCAGGATATACCCAATAGGGCAGGGCCAAGAAGCTTGGGACTGTTTTCAATAGATGCAACAAGAGAGAAGCTATCACCTACACATGCATCTTGAAGGCATGTGGCTCTACTCAAGATGCTCTTGAAAAGAGATGTCATGCTTGGGCTTATCGGGCTCCTCAGGGCTCTTGGTAATGACCCCGAGGCAGTTGTCGCCAACTAGAGCAGGGCCATAAAGCTAGTGCTTGAGAAGCTTCCTGTCCGGAACATCGTCTCTTGGAGTGTATTGATTGCGGGATACACACAATAGAGCGCAACAAGTCCTTTGCGTGGTGTACTTGTCCGAGCACAACAAGTCCTTGACGAGCTGTTGTGCTTGGCACTGCTCGATATGTATGCCAAATGTGGTTCAAAAGCATCTTGAGGAGCTTACTATTTGAAATGGTGTCTCTTGGAATGCACTAATTGCAGGATACCCACAACAGGAGCAAGGACAAAAAGCTCTATGCTATTTTCAGCATATGCAAAGTGATGGCCTTTGTCAAGATGAAATCACCTATGTGTGCATCTTGAAGGCATGCAGGGCCGAAAGCTGTGGGTTGTTTTTCAGCAAATGCAAAGAGAGCAAATGCAATCACCTACACGTGCAGCTTGAAGGCATCTGGCATCATGCATGTTGGTATCGGCAAAAGAGTTCATGATGATATTGTTATTTAGGGGGCTGTTGACAGAAAACTTCGTGCTGGCATTGCCTTGGTCGACATGCATGGTGTACTTCATAAGCACAAAAAGTGCTTGCTGTCTGGAATGTAGTCTATTGGAATGCATTAATCACGAAATATGTCAGGCAAAGGTAGGGCCAAGAAGCTCTGGGCTGTTTTCAGCAGATGCAAAGAGACGAAAGCTATCCAAATGCAATCGCGAACCCTTGTATCTTGAAGGCATGTGGCATTAGGCAAGATCCTGAGATGGGCAGAGGAATTCACGATGATATTGTTAGCCAGGAGCTGTACAAAAGAAACTTGTACTTGGCACTGCCTTTGTTGACATGTATGCCAGATGTGTTGTACTTCATAAAGCACTCTTTGTATGTGCACGGACACTTCCACACACACACACACTTGATTCTCTCTAGCAGCACTAGTTTCGTTTTCACAGGGCAGAGCAATATCCACTACACAAGCAAACATGGGAGAGCAAGAGATGGCATCTGACTCTATGCAAGATGCCGATTCGGGCTTAAAAATTCATTCTGATATTATTGGTCAGGGGCTGCTATCTAATGTCATCTTTTAGAGTGCATTGATTTCGGGATACATGCAACGAGGGCAGGCGAGAAAGCTTCAAGCTGTTTTCAACGGATGCAAAGCAAGGGCATCTCTCTAGATGCAATCACATACGAGTGCATCTTTAAGGCATGTGGCTCTACATGAGATGCTGGTATGAGCATAAAACTCATGCCGATATTGTTAGCCAGAGGCTATTGAAAAAAGATGTGCTTGGCAATGCCTTGGTTGACATGTCCAGTAAATGTGGTGCACTTCAGAGAGCACAGATAATGCTCAAGGATTTTACTCTCCGCGGTATGGACTCTTGGAATGCATTGATTGCAGGATTTTCCCGAGGGGCAGGGCACAAAGCTCTCGTTTGTTTTCAGCAGATGCAAAGTGAGGGTCACTCTCAAGATGCAAGCATGCATATTGAAGGCATGTGGCTGTTAATATGGGCATAAAAATTCACGCTAATATTGTTAATCAGAGGCTGTTGAAAAAAGATGTCGTGCTTGGCACTGCCTTGGTCAATATGTATGCTAAATGTGGTGCACTTTAAAAATTCACGCTAATATTGCTAGTCCGGGGTTGTTGCATGCCAAATGTGGTGCACTTCAAAAAGCACAGAGAGTGCTTGAGGAGCTTCCTGTCCGGAATGTGGGGCAACAAGTCTTTGACGAGCTTCCTGTTCGGGATGTTCTTTGATTATAGGATATGCCCAACAGGGGCAGGGCCAGGAAACAAGTATTTCTTTTGTGAGATCACTTAAAGACTGTGCTAAGAAGAAGGATTTGTACCAAGGAAGTAAAATCCATGCTGATATTCGTGACAGTGGATTACTTGAAAGAACGCGTACTTGGGGAACATATTGGTCAGTATGCCTATTAAGTGCAGTGCACCTGTCATGGCACAACAAGTCTTTGATGAGATTCCTGTGCAAGATGTCGTCTTTGATTGTAGGATATGCCCAACAAGGGCATGGCCAGGAAACGAGTATTTCTTTTGTGAGCTCACTTAAAGACTATGCTGAGAATAAGGATTTGTACCAAGGTAGTAGGATTCATGTTGATATTTGTGATAGTGGGTTACTTGAAAAGAACACATACTTGGGAAAAATGTTAGTCAGTATGTATGTCAAGTGCGGTGCACTTGTCATGGCACAACACGTCTTTGACAAGCTTCCTCTGCAAGATACTGTCTTTGATTGAGGGATATGCCCAACAAGGGAAGGGCCAGGAAACAAGTATTTCTTTTGTGAGATCACTTAAAGACTGTGCTGAGAAGAAGGATTCGTACCAAGGCAAGAAAATTCATGTTGATATTTGCAATAGTGGATTACTTGAAAAGAACACATACTTGGGGAACATGTTGGTCGGTGCACCTGTCATGGTGCAAGAAGTCTTTGACGAGATTCCTATGCGGGATGTCGTCTCTGATTGCAGGATATGCCCAATAGGGGTAGGGCCAAGAAACAAGTATCACTTTCGTGAGCAATAGGATTCATGCTGATATTCGCAATAGTGGGTTCTTGAAGCGAACATATACTTTCCGACCACGTTGCAGTATGTATGTCAAGTGCGGTGCACATGTCATGGTGCAATAAGTCTTTGGCGAGCTTCCTGTGCGGGATGTGGTGTCTGATTGCAGGATATGCCCAACAGGGGCATCACCAAGAAAATCTGGGTTGTTTTCAATAGATTCAAAGAGAGGACTCTCTCCAAACCAATCACATTCATTTTGAAGGCATCTAGCTTTACGCAATATGCTGATATGGGCATATTGTTAGTCAGGGGTTGTTGAAAAAGATGTTGTGCTTAGCAATCCCTTGGTTGACATGCTTGGTAAATGTGGTGCACTTCAAGAGCACAAAACTTCTCAAAAAGATTCGTGTCCGGAGTATGGACTCTTGGAATGTAGTGATTGCAAGATTGGCCCCACAAGAACAGGGCTAGAAAGCTCTAGTCTATTTTCAACAGATGCAAAGCGATGGCCTCTCTCTTAAATGTGGGATTTTTCCCAAAAGGGTAGCGCCAAAAAGCTCTAGGATTGTTTTCAGCAGATACGAAGCGAGGGCTCATGGAGAAAGATGTCGTGCTTGGCTGTGTTTTGATCGATATGTATGCTAGATGGGGTGTCCCAAAGACTGTGACTTTGTGTATGTGTGTATTTGTGAGCCTACGAACGAACAATAAGGCAGATTCAACATACCTTGAAACCAAGAACATCAGAAGTAGTGCAGGTAATGGTAGGCATGATAGCAAGAGTGAATGCGAAAGTCGGCATGTTTGCAGAAGTCGCAGAATGGATGGCGATGACAGAAGGTATACTGATGGAAAGTGACAAAACAACGTAAGAAAGGTCTAGCATCGGATCCATCCAAGATTGTGCGTTGATCCACACGACCAATACCAAAGGTACACTTATATTCCGTATTTTGATTTCCTTTTTGTGATCCCAACAATACTTAGATTGCATCATGTACACATTAAAGCAATAAATTTACATCATTTTCATTGAAAAGATTGTAGAAGAAGGTGACAAGGGCTAAAGAATTTTTGTGATGCCCAACAAAGGGACACATGGACAATACACCACGGCATGGTTACGTGGAATGATACGTGTTTTCATAAAGCATCGGTAATGAGTTCTTCCTTGTACAACTGTAGTATATTTACAATAAGAAAGTCCCTCCAACACTGGAGGAGAAGCATAAGTCCCCCTTCAACACTGGAGGGGATAAAAGTGGCGGGGGAAGGGTACATTCCCTACGGTATTATTATAAATGTGGCGAATGGTGCCAACTCCACACCATACATACGTATGGTTTTTTCTTTCTTTTTTAATCGACACAAGCATCACAAATGCACGAAGTGCATCCCTCTTCATTTTTATATAATGTGAAAATTTTCACATCCACACATCTTTTAATGCAACATCTCGTTTGTGATGCGAGGTCGTAGAATTTTTGGCGAAAGCTTGGAGCGGATGCTATGGAGCCTTCAAAATAAGAGACGATATAAGGTGAAAGGTACAACATTGCTCCTCTTGTTTAATTCACACCATTTTCACAGCAAATCAATCAAGGCATACTAGTTCCAATTAACTTGTCGATTAAACTCACGAAACCACTTCATGCCAAATATCACATCACATCCAGACAAAGAAGAAACAACAAACTTGAGACAAAAACCTATGTTTTGAATTGAGACCGTTACTTTGGGACATTCATGCGTAAGTGAGGAGTGCATGCAACGAGCAAATCTAGAGACCTTAATGGGATCTGTAACAAACTGCTGACGTGTCGATCTATTGAAGAACGGAGCTACCGGCCGAGGGGCCTAAACCCTAGAAGAAGCAGAAGCAACCCGAAAATTGCACTGATATTGCTGACATGGCAGGCTGTACGGATTTTCGCGTTTTGCGCTCGCTGATGACGTGGCATGCTGTACTGATTTTCGTAAATTACGCTGGCAGTTTTTGGCATTGCTTTTGGACCAGGAGCTTTTGCATTTTGAAGGCTTTTCACTGTTAACTGCTTTTGGGGCCACCAAAACACCTTCTGAGAGACTCATCTAAATGACCATTAGAAACTTGGGGCACATTAATTTTCTCATTTATGACACTAACAGAAGATGTGTATTCTGTGGGTTCTTTGGGTGCTTTCTTAGGACAATCTCTTTTCATGTGACCTTTATTGTGATATTGAAAACATCTTCCTTCTTTTCCATAAACGGTTTGGGGCCAATACTCTCTGGGGTGGAATTCCGCCACTCCGTGTCGCGTGTCGTCTCTCTCTCTTAGTAATGTTTTTATTCAAGTGCTAAAAGTCTGTTTCAGTCTGTTCTTTTCTATTGGCATGTGGTGCCCGTCTTGTAACAAGATCCATTGGAATAGCTTCTAAACGTGCGCTCTTCACAAGAGAATCACTAATCATATTATGCATACTGCCAAGATCAAACAAGATCACAATGCATTGACCATTCACATGACCAAAACACCTTATGAGAGACTCATCTGAATGACCATTAGAAACTTGGGGCACATTAATTTTCTCATTTATGACACTAACAGAAGATGTGAATTCTGTGGGTTCTTTGGGTGCTTTCTTAGGACAATCTCTTTTCATGTGACCTTTACTGTGATACTGAAAACATCTTCCTTCTTTTCCATAAACGGTTGTTCTTCAAGACTTAACCAACCTCCTATTTTTTCTTGAGCAGATTTTTCATCAGGTGTCACCTTAGGGGTTTCCTAAGTTTTAGCCTTTCCTTTTTTATCATTGTTAGGTGAAGAATTCTATGCTCTAGGTGTAGTGAAAGATTGAGAAGATGAAGAATTACCGTTGTTCTTACCATTCTGTTGGTTTTGCGCGGTACTTGACTTGTTCTCCTTTGGCTTACCTTTGTTGTGTTTCATTCTTGCATAAGAGCGATTCTGACGGCGGCATTGTAGTCAATAGGGTCTAAGACTTCCACATCGTATTTGATATACTCATCCAAACTTGAAAGGAAAGCTTCCTTGTGATCCTTATCCGATTTACACAATTGCACACGAATCTGCAAAATACCGTTAGAAAAAGACATACGGGAGTCTCATTTTGTTTGAGGCCTTGTCAATCTTCTTTCAACCGATCAAGGTATTGCGGCCGCATAAAAGGAGCCTTAAGCTGGTATTGGAAGTCGACCCAAATGTAAGACAGTGGTTCACCATCCACTGCCTGATCATGGTGCTCGGTCATCTGTGCCTCTTGCCCAGCCTAATACCAATTAATGGCATCACCCGACTAATACATGTCAGCAGACAAAACTTTATTGTAATTTGTTACGATTTTCCTTGTTAGTAGTAAAATAAGAGTTAATTGACACAACCAAGAATAAATCACAGAAGCATCCATCTTACCATCATACTTACTGAAAGTCAACTTCTCAGTGACTAGGTGGTTGGAGTCGTCGTCTCTACATGTTCTGCGTGATGACTCGTCGATCTCCTTGAGTGGGCCGCTCTTTGCTTGTAGGACCAAGTCTTGCATGCATTCGTCTCGTAGGCTCCTAGCACCTCACGCTCTAGCTCCATAGCTGCCCTCTTTTCTTCAGCCGCTATGCGTTGAGCTTCGCGTGCCTGCTCACGCTCTAGCTCCATATCTGCCCCCTTGCCTTCAGCTGCTATGCATTGAGCTTCACATGCCTGCTCACGCTATAGCTCCATAGCCACCCTTCGTTCTTCACGTTCCCTTTTCACGGCGGCCCGTTGAGCCCCTTAATCATAGACTTTACCAAAGACTCCATAGAATTTGTTGTAATCCATGGCGTAGATGGGGATGGAGGAGGATCTGGAAACGGTCCTCCGGGTTGTTGAGCTCGTGTAGTGGAAGCCAATAGCTTCTCTCAAAGACATGGCAAGGGAATGTGCGTAGAGAAGAAAGAGATAAGGTTCCACATGATCAAAGAAAATAAAACGAGAGTTTTCATTACAATTTTCTTTATAGGCACTTACAACATGTTTGCACTCATCTTGGCCGCCCAAGTTGGTTGGCCGACCCTAACAATCGCCCCCTTCAGCCAACTTGACATCATCATCATCATACACCCCCTTGAACTAAGTTCTACACTCTCATGAAACCATGATTTTTTGGTATACTTGCCAACCGTGAATTTTAGGTTTTCTCACAACCTACTGCTACTACCAAGCTACCATCATCCAGGGTTTTTGGTTTATGCCCAAACCTTGGGTTTAGGGTTACCCGTTAGCGTCATGAGAGTGGTTTACAAACCAAGCTGGGAGCTTTCATAATCCGTGAGAGAAGGCCTTATTGCCGGCGTCATTGTACTCGTCGAGGCACTGTCTAATCCCTTATATATCTTGTGTAACAAACTTGGACACTCCAAGTCAAGATTCTACCGCGACACAGCAAAGATTCACTTCAAAACAGATCACAGTTCACAATTGATTCGAGACAGCAGCGGAGTTCCGTGCCTAGAGATATTGGCCCCAAAGACTGGCGCCCCTTTCGGTATTTCTTTTTGTATTAATCTGTGCTCAAAGTACAAGGGAGTGGGAGGGCTCTCACTCTCAGACTCTGCGTCCAGATGCTCTCGGTTGTGAGAGCCCAACCCACCTATTTATTGATTACAAGGGATGCCCAAAAGCAGAGCCCCAAAAAGCTTGTTCTTTTAAAAGCTCTTCAAAAATAAAGCAATGCCCAAAAAGCTTCTAATTTTCAGCCTTGTGTAGGAAAAGCAACGTCCGTACAACTGCCGCAAATCACGTGATTCCGTACACTCAGCTACGTCAACCTGCTACCGCAATTCCCGCCGAAAATCACGGAGGTCCGTACACTACCACGTCAACACAACTGCGGATTTTCAGGGCCTGTTTTTCCGGCCAACCAGGGAGTGTGTGTATCTGCTGCCCATAGTTTCCAGGTCCATGACACGTCACCAATTTGTGACATACCCCCTTTTGAAAGCATTGTAATCGCCCTCAATTACGCCTGCAATACAGACAGAGGCCATAAACTGTCTTAGCAGACACTGACTGTTAGTATCGACGCACTAGGAACACACATCTAGTACATATACCAATCGACAGTCACATCGCAGGATATCACTGACATCACATGACAAATCACATTCAAAATTCATTCGGTTCTCAGACCATGATTAATCGGCAATGTATTTAGCAATCGCATCTAGACCCAGTCGGGACCTCATAGATACCCGATTAACTAATCCTTATTGCAATCATGTCTAACGAGATCGTATCATACCGAAATGCTGCAATCATTTCGTCTATCAGTTCCTACACTTAAACAAGTCAAGTACAAAACAATATCACATTATCGGGAATTCCAGTTCTTAAAGTCATTACAGCAAAATACTATCAGCTCACAGTATCCCTGAAACTCAAAAAAGAGACATCAGTGACTTTAGTATCAAAAATCGGGGCAATCTGTTGACAAAGGAGCGGAGTGACTCCCCCTCTTGTGCATAACTCCCCTCTTGTGCATACTTACTGTACTAGATTCGCCCATGCTGAAGTTGGGGTTCTATCGGAGTAGACTACGCTAAACCGAATGCTTCAAGGTAAACGTTCACAATCTGAGCAGTATCTTTCAAGTCCTCCTCCTCCATCCACTTCGCATCCAATGCGGGATAGTTCTTGAATTTAAGCAAGAACCTCCTTATCACTTTACCTTTGATCTTTCTATCTTTATGTGGCAATATCTGTTCTGGAACGAGTATCTCCTCGTTTTCCTCCATTTTGGGTTTGCTCATCTGGCTCCCCATCATCGAACACATCGCCTTTAAAAGGCTTCAAGAGACTCGCATGAAAAGGATTGTGAATTCTCCAAGTATCGGGCAGCTTCAGTCTAAAGGAGACATCATTTATCTTTTCGGAAATCTGGAAAGGTCCATAGTATCTCATGCTAAGCTTTGGAAAAAGCCACTCCTTTCCCTTTTTCTTTCTCAGGCGTGCCTTCTCAAAACCTAAGAGCACCCAATCGTTCTCCTTTAACGCAACGATGTTGATTTGTTGCCACTTTGTGTCTTTCTTGAGATTTCTGCAAAGCCTCCCAGACCTTGGCAAAAGTCGTGTCCAAGTCTCGTGTGTACTCCTCGGCTTCAAAAATCTTATCTTTCGTGCTTAGGAAGGATGAAACCTTCGTAGCACCTTCAATAATCTCAAATAGCGGCTTCCTCGTCGAAGAGTGAATCGTGTTATTGTAGGCAAAAACCACCAAGGGCAAATACTTTTCCCATTGAATCTTTCTGATCCGAGATGTAAGACTTCAATAATTCCATTGCGACTGAATTTGCAATCTCCGATTGCCCATCTGTCTGCGGGTGGAAAGATGACGAGAACTGCAACCGCGTGCCAATGTTCTCCCAAATCGCCTTCCAAAACAAACTCGTGAATCGGGGAAATCTGTCAGAGACAATTGTCTCAGGCATGCCATGTAATCTGAATATCTGGGCAATGAACGGTCTCGCTAAGTGATCCGGCTTGACTGTCTTCTTCACTGAATGAAATGAGCTTGCTTGCTAAATCATAACAGTCCAGAATCCAGATACCAACGGGCCCACTCTATGTTTTCGGGAGATCAAAAATGAAATCCATAGCAATACTTTCCCAGGGGCGGGTGGGTACGGGTAAAGGCTGTAACAATCCCTGTGCTTTATGCTTGTCAAACTTGACCTTTTGGCATACCAAGCAACTGTGTACAAAATCGTCCACGTCCTTCTTGAGTCTCGGGCAAAAGAAGTATCTCTCCACACCTTTCAAGGTGGTAGCAATGCCGCGGTGACCTGTAAATGGTGGACAAAGGCATTCGATTAAAACCTTTTCCCTCAACGGCTGCGTAACGCCCAACATCGTTTTCTTCATCAAGTAGCTATCTCGAATGGAATATCCCGCTACTACCTCCCCATTCTGTATTCGACCGAATACATCTGCAAAATCTCGATCTGTGACATAGTGATCGACCATATTCTCGAAGCTTCTGTGGTGTATCGCGGAATTAGCCAGAACCAACGGCTTCCGGGACAAAGCATCTGCCACCAAATTCTTTTCTCCCTGCACATGGACACTCTGGAAGTGAAACTGTGACAAGATGGTCGCCCACCGCATCTGCTTTTCCGATAGCTGTTTCTGTGACAAGAAGTAGCGTTAACTCTGGTGATCTGTGAAAACCGTAAAATCGGTTCCAAGTAGGTAATGTCACCACTAAGTAAGAGCATGGATAACCGCCAAAAGCTCTTTCTTATATATCTCTGCTGTCAATTCCGGCCTTGAGAACAATCGGCTCTCGTAGGCAATGACATGGCCTTCTTACATTAAGACCGCACCCAAACTACGACCACAAGCATCACAATATACTTCGAATGACTTCTGCAAATCCGGCAAAGTCAAAATTGGTCCTGTAGCCAATTTCTCTTTCAATGTCTGAAAGGCAGCCACCTCTGTGGGTCCCAACGAGAAAGGGACTCCTTTCTGTGTCAAGATATGCAAAGGGGAAGCACCCTCTGCAAACTTTCTAATGAACCGCCGGTAGTAAGAACATAAGCCCAAGAAGCTTCTAACTTCATGGACATTCTTCAAATCGGGCCAATCACGAATAATCTCAATCTTGGCCGGGTCCCTCTGCCATAGAAGCTAAAAATGGCGTCTTTTAATTAAAGTACAGAACGCTACGTTTCAAAACGTTTAGGACGTTGCTTTGTAAAAAAAATGTGGCCAGTAGACTGTAATAAAGTTGGTTGCGTTAAGTTTTAAAAGGCAAAAAATTCAAATCTGGCTGGGATAGAAGATCGCACGTGTGAGGGCAGCTGCAATCGAGACATGTCACATATCGCCTACCTGAGGGGCAGAGGCTGGTCACTGTCATGATTAGGCCTCTCTCTCTCTCTCTCTCTCTCTCTCTCTCTCTCTCTCTCTCTCTCTCTCTCTCTCAGCGTTGCAGCGTGCTCTTTAATGAACGCAAATGGGTCTCTCTCTCTCTCTCTATACGCTGGTATACAATTCTTTCTCTCTCTCTCTTTTTAAATTCTAATGTTAATTTAGCCTGCCAGCTGGTATCAAGATTCTCTCTCTCTCTCTCTAACTTTTAATACCTTAATTTGATTTAACTTTAAATTTCAATACTTTTTAAGCTCTCTCTCTCTCTCTCTCTCTCTCTCTCTCTCTCTCTCTCTCTAACACAGTCACACTAAAGCCCAAGTTTTAATTAATTTACCCTCTTTAAGTCACCCAATTTCTCTCAATCCACTAATTTCCCCCTTTATCTCAATTCCCCCAATTTGCTTCAAATTTCCATTTTTAATTCCCCCAATACCCTATAAATTGCCCCAATTTCCCAAGTTTCCCCAATTCCCCTAATTTGCCCCAAATTCTCTAATCTTTCCTATTTTCTTCCAATACCCCTAAATTTCCCCAACTTCCCTAATTGATCCAAATTGCCCTAAATCTGTCACAAAGTGATGACGTGATTGCAGAAACCCTGATTTCTGTCAGAGAAACCCTAATTCTGAAAACCCTAATTTCTGCCAGAAACCCTAATTCTGGAAACCCTAAATCTGCCAGAAAACCCTAACCCTGGCATGACACGTGGCAGCACTACGGACGGCCAGATTTTGCGGCGGATTTTGCGCTGGCTGTATGGCAGCTTTTGGACAGTGCTTTTTCCACGCAAATTGAAAGAGAGAGAAGAGAAAGATCTTTTGCTTTAAATTTTAGGGCAAGAAAGAGAGAGAACTTGAGAGAGTAAAAAAAAGCACAGCTTTTGAGCTTTTGATTTTAAGCTTTTGGGGCTCTGCTTTTGGCATCCCTTGTAACTCTTTATAAGTGAAGTTGGTCTCTCACTTTTCAGAGCATCCGAACGCAGAGTCTGAGGGTGAGACCCAACCACTCTATTGTACTTTGGCAGCAACAGATTAATACAAAAAGAAATACCGAAAGGGGCGCCAGTCTTTGGGGCCAATATCTCTAGGCACGGAACTCCGCCAGGCCAGTGTGAATCAATTGTGAACTGTGAACTGTTTTGAAGTGGTTACTTGGTGTTGTCGCGGTAGATTCTTGACTTGGAGTGTCCAAGTCTATTACAGTGGTATCAAGGCACGGCCGATGTCTCTTTTACGGGAAATCCGATCTCAAATTTTTTATTTTTTTTCCGCGGCACCTATGGCTTCACACAAGGATCAGTCGACTCCCTCTACATCCGGAGATGCGGCAAGGGATCACAACGAAGATTCCGACAGGGAGTATGGCCCGCCTCGGCCTACTCAGGCGGAGCGACGAGAGATGGAGCGTCGTCAATTGATCGGCGATGCAACAAAGATGATGCTCAATTTTGCGAAGGACCCTAAATATATGAGCGAGACTACTTTTCAGGAAGTGCATGCGCAGTGGCAGAAAACCACACCACCATTCCCAAAACCCGCTCTCAAGAAACCTTATGCTCGCAAGAAATATTCACAGAAGGAATTAGAAGAGGTGGTTGATGCATGGATTGCTCAACTTTTTGACGCGCAAAACAAAGAAAAAAGCATGGCAAAAAGCAGAAGAAAGGCACTTACTTCCCGGGTTATTTGGGTCGTCCAGTCGACATTTGAAAAGGCAAAGAAACAAAAGAAGCGTGCTCAATTTGAAAAAGTACCAAGTTCTTCTTCTTCTTCTTCTTCTGACAGTTCTTCTAGCTCATCTGACTCGAGCGAAGAAGACCGCAAAGGCAAAAGCAAAGCAAGAAACAACGCTTCGGAAAGGGCAAGAAAAGGCAAAAGAGTCTAAATCTCGCCCAGTGAGTGACAGTTCTACAGAGGACTCGACTACAGACAGTTCAGACTCTCACGACAACAGCTTTTATGCAAAGAAGAAGAATTTTTATAAAGCCAACCAATATGACTTTCTTTAAGATAAAAGTAAGAAGGTTCGAGAGTTTAAGGAAGGTGACAGTCAATTAAATTTGACACATTTTCGGGATATAGAGAAGCTTCGAAGGCTTTGTCTTTTGTACAGCAGTTTGACATCGCTTTCGCGGGAGGACGCTACTCAGAGCACTCTAAGATTCGGAGAGCTGCCTCTTATTTTAAGGGGAATGCTCGAACTTGGTGGTCCACGCTTCTTTTAAACAAGATTGCGCCAATTAAATGGCTGAAATTTAAGAAGCTTTTATTTCTTCTTGGCTAACTCAAGAGTATGAACGTGATATACGAGCTGCTCGGAACCATCTTCGGATGACCAAGAAAGATACAGTAGACGCTTATTGCGAAAGATTCTGGAGCTCTTTTCTACCCGCCTCTTCATTCAAGAAGATCTCGTTCAGAGAACATATTGAGCGGTTTACCTTGGGTCTACATACAGAGATCCGAGATCACTGCTTGGAACAGAAGTCAGCTTCTATTCAGGAGTTGATGAGTCATGCGAAACAGGGTTTTGCCATTCATTTTGGCAGTCTGACCTACCCCACCGATGAGGTCATGACACAATGAGCCGAACAGACTTCGGCAAATGAAAGTAGAAAGAGAAAGAGCAACCCAGAAAAGAAAGATGCACGACCCAAGCTTACTCCTCAGGAGAGAGCTCGCTTCATCAGGGAGGGGAAGTGCTTTGGATGCGGGGAACATGGACATATCTCCGCGAAGTGCCCTAAAAAGGCACAGAAAGAACAAAATGATAAGGACGACGAAAGGCCTAAGAGTTCGAGAGCAGCTGAGGACCAATATGCCACAGATTCGGATTTTGCAGACGTTTTCACACAGATACGGGATAGGGAGACAGTAGTGGGATATTCCATTTGGGATGGCTACTTGATGCGAAAAACTATGTTGTGCGTTACACAGCCGTTGAGGGAAAAGGTTATGACTGAATGCCACAGTCCACCTTTTACGGGTCACCGCGGCATCGCTACCACCATGAATTGGGTAGAGAGATACTTCTTTTGGCAGAGACTCAAGAAGGATGTGGAACAGTTTGTGCGCAGTTGCTTGGTATGCTAGAAGGTCAAGTTTGACAGGCATAAAGCACATCTATTGTTACAGCTTTGGACATACCCACCCACCCCTGGGAAAGTATTGCAATAGATTTCATTTTTGATCTCCCAAGAACACAGAGTGGTCACGATGGTATCTGGACTGTTATTGGCATATTTAGCAAGCAGGCTCATTTCATTCCAGTGAATAAAACAATCAAGCCGGATCACTTAGCGAGACTGTTTGTCGCCCAAATCTTCAGATTAAATGGCATGCTTGAGACGATTGTCTCCGACAAGGACCCCAGATTTACGAGTTTGTTTTGGAAGGCAATTTGGGAGAACATTGGCACGCGGTTGCAGCTCTCGTCATCGTTCCACCCGCAGACTGCCGAGCAATCTGAGATTGCCAATTCAGTGTTTTTAGATTTATTGAAGTTTTATATCTCGGATCAGAAGACTCAATGGAAAAAGTATCTACCTTTGGTGGAATTTGCCTACAATAACACGATACACTCTTCGACGGGGAAGGCGCCATTTGAGATTGTTGAAGGTGCTGCGAAGGTTCCACCCTTCCTAAGTACGAAAGATAGGATTTTTGAAGCGGATGAGTATACGCGCGACTTAGACTCGGCTTTTGCCAAGGTTCGCGAGGCTTTGCAGAAATCTCAAGAACGACAGAAAAATGCAGCGGATCGCCATCGTCACGATTTGAAATTGAACGAGGATGATTGGGTGCTCTTACGTTCTGAGAAGGCACGCCTGAGAAAGAAGAAGGGAAAGGAAAGGCTTTTTCCAAAGCTTAGTATGCGTAAGTACGAACCTTTCCAGATCTCTCAAAAGATCAATGATGTCTCCTTCCGACTGAAACTGCTTGACACTTGGAGGATTCATAATGCATTCCATGTGAGTCTCTTGAAACCTTTTAAAGGTGATGTGCCTGATGAGCAACCCGAAGTGGAAGAAAACGAGGAGATCTTTGTTCCTGAACAGACTTTGGTACATAAGGACACAAAGAATAAAGGTAAATTCCAAAGGCGGTTCTTGGTTAAGTTCAAGAACTATCCTGCATTGGATGTGAAGTGGATGGAGGAGGAGGACCTAGCAGATACTCCACAGATTGTGAAACTTTAACTCAAAGCTTTTGGTTTAGCATAGTCTACTCCAAATGGAACCCAGAATTCACTTGGCTGGAGATTTGGTGCAGTGGGATGCACAAGAGGGGAGTTACTCCGCTCCTTTGTCAACAGATGATACTAAAGTCATTGATGTCTCTTTGAGCTTGAGGGATACTGAGAGCTGATAGTATTCTATTGTATGACTTTATGAAATGGAATTCCTGAATATGAAACTGATTTGTTCTTGACTTGTTTTTTAAGTGCAGGAACTAATAAACGAAATGACTGCAGCATTTTGGTCTAATTGATCTCGAATAGACATGGTTGTGATAGGGGTTAGTCAATTCTCGGGGGGTTCACTATGTGTAAAACTACCATATCACGTGCTTTCGAGACATGTTTGTAAAACCCCTTATCTGTGAATTTTGTTAAGAATATAATGTACCATTTTCTTTTAAAATCTACAAGCTTTTAAAATAATGCCCTTATGTATGTATATTTCTGTAAGTTTCAAGAACTTTAAATACCCTTCTGTTGAACTCACGTGATATGTTACATTTTTATTAAGTGACCTACCTGGGAGTCAATCGAGCATCGATGAGGTCCCGACTGGATCTAGATGCGGTTGCTAGCTACATTGCCGATACATCATGGTCTAAGATCCGAATGAATGTTGAATGTCATGTGATGTCCTGTGAGCGTGGAGTATTCCATGCGCTGCCTCCCAAGGTTGAGCATACCCAGCAGCATGCTACACAGAACGCACAGGCTGGTACCTTGACTGAGACCAGTGATCAAACAGCTGACGGTTGGTAGCAGGTGCCTGACCCATAGTTACAGGGGACGGGGGGGACCGGCCCTAGGCTCGGGGGACGGCCATAACCGGGCCGGGAACGGAAGGGGACGCTGTGGGACGGACGGAATTCGGGCCGGACGGGCGGGTCGCAGGGGGGACAGCCGGGGACGGACCGAACGGCAGGGGTCGGACGGGGTCGGCCAGGAACGGCTGCAGTCAGGCCGAAAAAAGTGACCGTTTTTCAACTTTTTTGACCGTTTTTAACGGCTCTATGTAGCCCCAACTGCCACATATTGGGGGGCCTTGGCCCTTGGGAGGCTATAAAAGGCTCCCTTGGGCCTCTTAGTACTCATAGTCTCATTCCAATTTGCAATTTCCCTCAAGCTCAAGCTACTCAATGCCTTCCTCTCTACTCAATGCTCATTGCTCAAGCCTCATAGCCTCATTGAGTCATTGCTCAAGCCTCAAGGCTCAAGCTTGAAGCATGACCATTGACTACTCTACACTCTAGTCTCCACTCTCAAGTCTCTCCCTCTTCTACCCACTTTGAAGTTTGAACTTTGAAGCTCTCCTCTCCCTCTTCTACCCACTTTGAAGCTCTCCTCTACTCTCTCTCCACACAAGCTCTCCTCTAACTCCTCTAACTTCTAAGCTCTACTCTCTCGAGTCTCTCCACCATCATGTCATCTCAAGCCAACTCCACTTCTCAAGCCGGTTCTTCTCGAAGGAGGCCCGCCGTGCAAACGTGGTCGTGGTGGGACGAAGTCGACTTTAGCTCGTGTGGCAAAGGTGGCGGTGCAAGACCATGGACGTGCAAGCTATGCCCATACAAGAGAACGGGTGGTTCAAACAAAGTGCGAGCCCATCTTCTTCATGAACCCGGTCACAAGGTGAAGTTTTGCCCTCATGTAGCTCCCGAGAAGAGGTTGGATCTTCTTGAGAAGCTCACGGTGTATGAGGTTGCGGAAGCGGCCAAGAGGGGCCGTTTTGTTGCTGTTGATCCCTCCGCCACGGCGACACCGCGAGAGCAAAGGGAAGCCAACCTTGACGACATCTCTCGAAGCTTCAAGAGCCATGCATCTACACCGTCCTCTTCCGTTCCGCATCACCAAACCACTCTCAACGAAAATTGGAATCCTAAATTGAAGGAAGAGGTGGATAGGTCGGTTGTCCGATTCTTCTTCCACGACCACATTGCCTTCCATGCTTCGCGGTGAGTTTCCCTTGGCATATGCACATTGCAATCTTCCATTTTGTATTCATAATGGGTTATTACTTCTCGACTCTCGACTCTCCATACTAACACAACATGTTCTATTTTGTGTGGATAGGTCTCCATACTTTCGAACCATGGTTACAAAAATAGGGGAATATGGCTCCTCTTATGTGCCACCTTCATCGGAGAGGCTTCGCACCACCCTCCTTGACAAAGAGAAGCTTTCCGTGGAGCAAGCGGCCCAAGCAACAAAGGATTTGTGGGAGACCAATGGCGTCTCTCTCCTTGTAGATGGATGCAGCGACACCCGCAAGCGGTCCATCCATGGGGTGGTGGCCTACTCTCGGGGGGAGATGTACTTTGTGGAGTCACATGATGCAGCCGATAGTGGCAAGGCCGCCGAGATGCTTGCTGCGGAGTGGACAAGCACCATAGAGATCACCGGCCCGGAGAATGTCCTTTGTATGGTTGCAGATGGAGAGGCGTCAAATAGGGCAACCGGAGCTATCATTGAGGCATGTATCCCAGCATCCATGTCACATTTTGCATGGCGCATTGCCTCAATAACCTCCTCAAGGACATAGGGAACTTGTCATGGATTTCACCCACCATTGGTGACGCCTCTCGAATTGTCTCCTTTGTGCTCAACCATCAAAAAGTGCGCCATGAATTCTCAAAGAGGAGCCACTTGTCCTTGCTCAAATATTCAGAGACAAGATTTGCATTCAATTGGCTTATGCTAAGCCGCTTGTCTACATGTGGCGGAGCCTTAAGAGGCCTCTTTCTCAGTGATGAGTTCCAGGCCATGCCGGAGTCTACATCAGCAGTAGGATTGAAATGCCGAGAATGGGCCGACGACGCTGCTTGGTAGGAGGAGGTGAAGACTCTTGACGCCATGGTCAAGCCTATTCTACACCTACTTCAAGTGGTGGATGGCTTGCAGCCATGCATTGGCAAAGTCTACGAAGCCATGGATCGGATGATAGAGGCACTTGAGAAGCTTGTGCCTGACCCTGTTCAGTATGCGGAGATTCATGGCTTGTGTGAGTCGAGGTGGAATGGATACTACTCTCCACTTCATGCGGCAGCTTATGTGTTTGACCTTGAGTTTCAGGGAAGGCGTCAAGAGACCGACAAGGAGGTGAGCAAAGGATGGCGGCTTGCATTGGAGCGCCTTGAGCCTAGCAATGACATTAGGCGCAAGATTAGAGACGAGCTACTCAACTACATGCAAAAGAAGGGCTCCTATGGATGTGTAGATACACAGCTTGATCGCAACAAGATTGGCTCGGTTTTGTGGTGGGAGGACTATGGAGGAGATGGCCCACATTTGCAGCGCTTGGCTGTTCGTGTCCTTAGCCAAGCATGTACCACTAGTTGCTTGGAGCAACTATGGAGTGTGTACAGCCACATTGCCTCTAAGAAGAGGAATCACCTTGGGGTTCAGAGGGCCAATGATTTGGTGTTTGTGAGCACTAACTTGCGCATGCTTGCCAAGAGCGTCACACACAAGGCAGATCCTTTCACTGAGTGGGAGATGGCACAAGAGAATCCATCTATGGCTGATACTCTTTTGGAGGAGCTAGAGGAGGATTTCGAGCCTCAATGCGAGCCTCCCGAGCCCTCATACGTCGCTGACGACCTCGACTACGACGACGATATGGAGATTCAGCAAGCGAGCACTTCTTGAGTTTGATGATCATTGATCACTCGACTCTCGAGTCTAAACTCTTGAGTCTACGACTCTACCTACTACATAGCCCTTTGTACTTTTTGTTATCCTTGAGGCCGGCTTTTTTGGTACAGACTTCTCCCTTTGCAGCAATCCTAGAGGTTTGACTAGCTTCGACATTCGCAGACGCTAGGACTTCTTCGACTACAGCTTCACACGGTTTCTGGGTGACTCTTCTCCTGACCTGGAGGAGGCTTGCTTTCGAGTCCACGTCCTCTTTCTTGTAACTAGAGTCATAGAGGCTTTGGACACATCAGTGGGTTTCTCCTTTCCGCTGTGCGGTACGGATCTCACAGTGGACCCAACACACACTTCTTGACTGGCTCCAAACTCAGGCTACTGAGTTTCTCACACCACGCAAGGGACTTAGGAGTGACAGATCTGGTGCAGACACTTTGGCCTCTTGCCAAGTTCAGCGTGACGCCTCCGGATGCAGAAGGGTGCAGGCACATTGTGGTGCATTTGTTTGCTGACACTCAGAGACCTCCTTGTTATGTATTTGTACATGAGGATTCTTGGACAGAGGATGTAGCCCTTCGGGCTGCACGCTTGGCTTGGGCCTGGGCGGGACAGTCACTTGTTTCACGCTAGTCTAAAGATCGTTCAGATGCGGATTACTCCCCATTCAAACCGGCCTAAAAGATAGCGAGGTTGGCTACTATGGTAGCATCTCTTTTCTCTCACTGACTCCATGAGGATCATTTCATGGAATGTGCAGGGATTAGGAGGGCCCCAGTTTTAGCGTCAAAGGGGTTCAGAGATGCCTTGTGGGTGGTGAGATTGACATTCATATGCTACAGGAGCATCATCTTTGTGAGGGCCGCATTACAGGGTGTGATCAGATTTTGCGTGGTCGCTATGAGACGTTTTGGTGAGCTGCACTTGGACCTGGAGGCATCCAAGGTGGGGTATGTATGACTATTGCAGATTCTTTGCAGTAGGCCATTGTGGGCAGAGGGATTATTGTGCCAAGCGGGGCTCAGTGGATTACTATGCAGGTTCAGGGTTGCCTCATGGGCTTCCTCAACATCTACGCGCCCAATGTAGCGTGTGCACGTGCAGAGTTTTGGTCTCATATTGTAGAGTCTCTTCCGCAGGCAGAGCAATGGTGCATTGGGGGTGACTTCAACATGTTGGAGGACCCCTCTGACAGGATTGAAGGTAGCCATACTATTGTGCATGGAGTTGACTTGGCAACTTGGGAGAGGTTATGTATGACTGCGGGTTCCAGATGTGTGGCAGCATTCTAGCTTTGTGAGGCCCCCAGACAGCTTGGCCTTCTCTTGTTCGGACCGCAGAGTGAAAGGAGTGAATCTACCTCGGATAGATCGCTTCTACACTAGTGACCACTTCTGTGACTTGGGTGGATCAGTTTGCATTCTAGTTGGGACTTTTTTTTCGGACCATGCACCAGTGATCCTCACAATGATAGATAGACAGAGGAGAGGGAGCACGATGCTTCGCATCCTTGAGAGGGTCTTGCTGGACTCTGCGCTCAGAAAGCGAGTGGTGGCTGTAACAGACTTGGACACTCCAAGTCAAAAATCAATCGCGACAACACCAAATAACCACTTCAAAACAATTCACAGATCACAATAGATTTGCACTGGCCCGGCGGAGTTCCGTGCCTAGAGATATTGGCCCCAAAGACTGGCGCCCCTTTCGGTATTTCTTTTTATATTAATCAGTTCAAAGTACAAGAGAGTGGCTAGGGTTTCACTCTCAGACTCTGCGTCCAGATGCTCTGAGAAGTGAGGCCCTCACCACTAATTTAAAGGTTACAAGGGATGCCCAAAAGCAAAGCCCCAAAAGCTTTTAAAAATAAAAAGCATCAGTTCTCTCTCTCTCTCTCTTAGAGAGTCTCTCTTTTTTTTTTTTTTAAAGCAAGTTCTCTCTCTTTCTCATGGCGTAGAGAAAAAGCAAGATTCGCGTCGCTCGTCATTATAAAATTATAATTATAAAAAAATAAAAATAAAAAAATTCAATCTCCGCGTTTCAAAAATTAGGGTTTCTGACAGAAATTAGGGTTTGCAAGAATTTTAGGGTTTCTGTTGTCCGCCACGTCATCACTTTGTGACATACCCCCCTCTTGAAAGCATTGTAATCGACCGCGATTACGCCTGCAAAACCGACAAAAGCCATAAACCGTCTTAGCAGACACTGACTGTTAGTACCTACGTACTAGGAACACACATCTAGCACATGTACAAAATCGACAGTCACATCACACGACATCACAGGACATCACATGACATTCAACATTCATTCGGATCTTAGACCATGATTTATCGGCAATGTAGCTAGCAATCACATCTAGGTCCAATTGGGACCTCATCGATGTCCGATTGACTAACCCCTATTGCAACCATGTCTATTCGAGATCAATCAAACCAAAATGCTGCATTCATTTCGGCTATCAGTTCCTGCACTCAAAAGAAGTCAAGAACAAATCAGTATCATTATCAGGAATTCCATTTCATAAAGTCATCCAACAGAATACTGTCAGCTCTCAATATCCATGAAGCTCAAAGAGACATCAGTGACTTTAGTATCAAAATCGAGGCATCTGTTGACAAAGGAGCGGAGTAACTCCCCTCTTGTGCATCCCACTGCACCAGATCTTCGGCCAAGCTGAGTTTCTGGGTTCCGTTTGGAGTAGACTATGCTAAACCAAAACATCGAGGTAAAGTTTCACAATCCGAGGAGTATCTACTAGGTCCTCCTCCTCCATCCACTTCGCATCAAATGCAGGAAAGTTCTTGAACTGAACCAAGAACCGCCTTCGGACTTTACCTTTCTTCGTATCGTTATGTGCCAAAATCTGTTCAGGAACAAGGATCTCCTCGTTCTCTTCCACTTCGGGTTGCTCCTCAGGCTCCCCATCATCAGGCACATCACCCTTAACAGGGTTCAAGAGACTCACATGCAATGCATTATGAATCCTCCAAGTATCTAGCAGTTTCAATCGGAAGGAGACATCGTTTATCTTTTCAGTTATCTGGAAAGGTCCGTAGTATCGCATACTAAGCTTTGGAAAAAGCCTCTCCTTTCCCTTTTTCTTTCTTAGGTGTGCCTTCTCAAAAGTAAGAGCACCCAATCATCCTCCTTCGGTTTCAAGTCGCGACGATGGCGATCCGCCGCCTTTTTCTGTTGTTCTTGAGACTTTTGCAAAGTCTCGCGAACCTTGGCAAAAGCCGTATCCAAATCTCGCGAATATTCATCCGCTTTAAATATCTAATCTTTCGTGCTCAGGAAGGATGGAACCTTCGCAGCACTTTCAACAATCTCACATGGCGTCTTCCCCGTCGAAGAGTGTATCGTGTTATTGTAGGCAAATTCCACCAAAGGTAAGTTCTTTTCCCATTGAGTCTTCTGATCCGAGATACAAGACTTCAATAAATCTAAAATCACTGAATTGGCAATCTCAAATTGCCCGTCAGTCTGCAAGTGGAACGATGACGAGAACTGCAACTGCGTGCCAATGTTCTCCCAAATTGCCTTCCAAAACAAACTCATAAATCTGGGGGTCTCTGTCGCAGACAATCGTCTCAGACGTGCCATGTAATCGGAAAATCATTGTGATCATTCTGTGTTCTTGGGAGATCAAAAATGAAATCCATTGCAATACTTTCCCAAGGGTGGGTGGGTATGGGTAAAGGCTGTAACAATCCCTGTGCCTTATGCCTGTCAAACTTGACCTTCTGGCATACCAAGCAACTGCGCACAAACTCTTCCACATCCTTTTTGAGTCTTGGCCCAAAGAAGTATCTCTCTACCCCCTTCATGGTGGTAGCAATGCCGCAGTGACCCGTAAAAGGTGGACAGTGGCATTTAGTCATAACCTTATCCCTCAACGGTTGTGTAAAGCACAACATAGTCTTTTTCATCAAGTAGCCTTCTCGAAGGGAGTATCCAGCTACTGTCTCCCCATCCCGTATCCGTGTGAAAATATCTGCAAAATATGTATCTGTGGCATACTGATCGACCATATCCTCGAAGCTCCTATGATGTATCGTGGAAACAGCCAGAACCAACGGTTTCCGAGACAAAGCATCTGCCACCACATTCTTCTGTCCCTGCACATGGACAATCTGGAAGTGGAACTGTGACAAGATGTTCGCCCACCGCATCTGCTTTTCCGAAAGCTGCTTCTGTAACAAGAAGTAGCGCAAACTCTGATGGTCTGTAAAGACAGTAAAATCCGCTCCGAGTAGGTAATGCCACCACTGAGTAAGAGCATGGATAACCACCAAAAGCTCTTTCTCATAGATCTGTGCTGTCATCTCCGGCCTAGAGAACAAACGGCTCTCATAAGCTATGACATGGCCTTCTTGCATCAAGACCGCACCCAGACTACGACCACAAGCATCACAATATACTTCAAATGACTTCTGCAAGTCTGGCAAAGTCAAAATAGGTCCCGTAGTCAATTTCTCTTTCAAAGTCTGAAAGGCATTCACCTTTGTGGATCCCCACGAGAAAGGTACTCCTTTCTGTGTCAAGGTATGCAAAGGGGAAGCAACCTCTGCAAACTTTCGTATGAACCGCCTGTAGTACGAACACAGTCCCAAGAAGCTTCTAACTTCATGGACATTCCTCAAATCCGGCCAATCACGAATAGTCTCTATCTTGGCCGGGTCCATTTGCACTCCTGCTGCTGACACAATGTGTCCCAAAAAGTGTATCTCTGGTAGAAAAAATTCACTTTTCTTTGCATTAATCACTAACGTGTGATCTCGTAATGCCTGAAAGACTTTAAGCAGATGATCTCTGTGTTCTGCCTCATTCTTGGAGAAAACAATGATGTCGTCAAAGAAAGTGCCAACAAATAGCCTGTACTCTCGAAAAATCCTGTCCATCATCCGGTTAAATGTCGCAGGAGCATTGGTTAAGCCAAAAGGCATCACCAAAAACTCAAATAACCCAAAAGTCGTCCGAAAAGCTGTCTTGTAGACATCTCCTGGCGCTATCCTGATCTGATGATATCCACTCTTCAAGTCAATCCTGCTAAAGCACGAGGATCCCTGTAACCTGTCAAGTATATCATCGATCCTAGGAATTGGAAATCTGTTCTTGATGGTGATTTTGTTGAGAGCGCTATAATTGATGCACATTCTCCAAGATCCGTCTTTCTTCAAAACCAACAACACTGGAGAGCAATACGGTGAAGTACTAGGCTGGACAAGACCCTTTTCCAAGAGGTCTTTCACTGGGTTCATAATCTTTTCATTCTGTACTCGGCTCACACGATAACGTGGCCAATTCGGTGGCGTGCTTCCAGGTATCAGATCAATGGTTTGATCTTCAGGCCCTCTGAAAAGCAATCGGCATGAGTGTGGAGAAAAATCTTGGCGTTCTTTTGATCATGTCAAAACATATTCAACCTTTATCCAGCGTTCAGTTCTCTCCCAAAAGAATGAGTAAGAAATTGAAGTTCATCAAGTACAATCTCTAAGCCCTTCATTTATCAAAGTCGCTTTCTCAGCTCGGTAGTCAACCATGGCGTAGTTCTTGTGGTACCAAGGGATCCTGAGTAGAACGTCACTCGCGTGCCCTGAACACCCCTGTCATTGCAAACAAAGTTTGCCAATGCTCAGTGTAATGGCAACATCCAATCCGGGTGCCAGTCGAACTACCTCTGCCTGTGGCGTCAGTCTGTCGGGCATAATTCCAAATCGAGCCGCCAATTCCAAGTGAAAAGAAGTTGGCCTTGGCTCCTTCAAAAGAGCTTCCTGATCCTTCACTTTGCCCCCAAAGCGGCAAAGTTTGTACTTTCATTCATTAGATTCGGTGTAGGTCCCACGCCATGTGGTACAAGTTCTGCTTTTCTATTTGCCTTTTCTGCCACATTCCTCAGCTTCTCTCGAACTCTCAGACCTGTCGTCGTCTTTATCATTCTGTTCTTTCTGTGCCTTATTAGGGCACTTCGGGGAGATATGTCCATGTTCCCCGCATCCAATGTACTTCCCCTCTCTGATGAAGCGAGCTCTCTCCTCAGGAGTAAGCTTGGGTCGTGCATCATTTTTCTCTGGGTTGCTCTTTTTCTTTCTACTTTCATTCTCAGAAGTCTGTTCGGCTCGTTGTGTCATGGCCTCATCTGTGGGGTAGGTCAAACTGCCAGAGTGAATGGCAAAGCTCCACTTCGCATGACTCATCAACTCCTGAATAGAAGCTGACTTCTGTTCCAAGCAATGATCTTGGATCTCTGTAGGTAGATCCAAGGTAAACCGCTCAATCTGTTCTCTGAACGAGATCTTCTTGAATGAAGAGGCGGGTAGAAAAGAGCTCTAGAATCTTTCACAATAAGCATTGATTGTATCTTTCTTGGTCATCCGAAGATGGTTCCAAGCAGCTCGTACATCTCGTTCATATTCTTGCGTCAACCAAGAAGAAATAAAAAGCTGCTTAAATTTCAGCCATTTAACTGACGCACTCTTGTTAAAAGAAGCGTGGACCACTAAGTACGAGCATTCCCCTTAAGGTAAGAGGTAGCTCTCCGAATCTTGGAGTGCTCTGAATAGCGTCCTCCCGCGAAAGCAATGTCAAACTGCTGTATAAAAGACAAAGCCTTCGAAGCATCTGAGTATCCTAAAAAGTATCAAACTTGATCGAGTGGCCACCTTTCTTAAACTCTCGGACTTTCTTGCTTTTATCTTCGAGAAATTCATACTCGTTGGCTTTGTAAAAATTCTTCTTGTTCGCATAAAACTTTCCGTCATCGGAATATGAGCTGTCTGTAGACGAGTCCTCAGTAGAACTGTCGAGATGTAGCCTTCTTTGCGTTTTTCTTGCCCTTTCCGAAGCTTTGTTTCTTGCTTCGCTTTTTACCTTTTCTGTCTTCTTCGCTCGAATCCGAGGAGCTAGAAGAACTATCAGAAGAAGAAGAAGAAGAAGAAGAACTGGGTACTCCTTCAAATCGAACACGCTTCTTCTGTTTCTTTGCCTTGTCAAAAGTTGACTGACGACCCAAATAACCTGGAAAGTCAGTGCTTTTCTTCTGCTTTTTGCTGTGCTTTTTGGCTTTCTTTTGCGCGTCAAAAAGCTAAGCAATCTGTGCATCAACCACGTTCTCCAGTTCCTTCTCTGTATATTTTCTTCGAGGCAGAAGGTTTCTTGAGAGCGGGTTTCGGGAGTGGTGTTGTGGTTCTTTGCCACTCCATCTGTACCTCTTCCAAAGAGGTCTGGTTCATATATTTTGCCATCTTCGGGTCCTTGGCAAAATTGAGCATCATCTTTGTTGCATCGCCGATCAACTGGCAACGCTCCATCTCTCGCCACTCTGCCTAAGTAGGCCAAGGCGGGCCATACTCTCTGCCGGAATCTTCGTTGTGATCCCTGCCCGCATCTCCAGATGCAGAGGGAGTCGACTCATCATTGCTTGAAGCCATAGGAGCCGCGGAAAAAAAATTCGGGGATCGGATTTCCCGTAGAAGAGAAATCGGCCGTGCTCTGATACCACTGTAACAGACTTGGACACTCCAAGTCAAAAATTAATCGCGACAGCACCAAATAACCACTTCAAAACAATTCACAGATCACAATAGATTTGCACTGGCCCGGCGGAGTTCTGTGCCTAGAGATATTGGCCCCAAAGACTGGCGCCCCTTTCGGTATTTCTTTTTATATTAATCAGTTCAAAGTACAAGAGAGTGGCTAGGGTTTCACTCTCAGACTCTGCGTCCAAATGCTCTGAGAAGTGAGGCCCTCACCACTAATTTAAAGGTTACAAGGGATGCCCAAAAGCAGAGCCCCAAAAGCTTTTAAAAATAAAAAGCATCAGTTCTCTCTCTCTCTCTTAGAGAGTCTCTTTTTTTTTTTTTTAAAGCAAGTTCTCTCTCTTTCTCATGGCGTAGAGAAAAAAGCAAGATTCGCGTCGCTCGTCATTATTAACACAAAAAAAAAATTAAAAAAATCAACCTCCGCGATTTTCGGAAATTAGGGTTTCTGGCAGAAATTAGGGTTTGCAGGAATTTTAGGGTTTCTTATGTCCGCCACGTCATCACTTTGTGACAGTGGCTCTTTGGACAAAGGGCTTAGACATGTAGAACTCTCCTACCTAACAGAGTGGCCTCTAGACGCAAGCTTAGTCCGCTATTTCTCGAGGAGTCTACGGCCCGCCTGCTAGCCGCAGCGAGAGAGGAGGAGCAATGTCTCCGACAAGGCGTTGCTTCCTTGTAGAGGATGCAGGAGCAGCATCCAGACAATCCTTGGTTGGAGGAGCAATTGCAGCAGGCTCGCCAGGAGCTTGCTAGCACAGAGGAGAGGCGCCAAGAGTTTGCTTTTCATCGACAGGCATCTCAGTGGACCCAGGTGGGTGACAGAGTGACAGGGCCTTTCTTTGAGACAGTGGGGCCCCAACATGCGCATGCCAAGGTCAGGCAGTTGAGGAGGCCTAACGGGTTTGTTGCTTCAGAGCCAGAGGACATGCGTGCAGTTGCTACCGACTTTTACCGTGACCTGCTGTAAGCAAAGCCTCAGTCAAAGCGTCAAGATGCATGCAAAGAGCAGGTGTGGGCACAGATGCCTTGTCTTGTGACTGAGGAGATGCGCTAGAGTCTTGAGCTGCCTCTTCAGTTAGAGGAGCTCCACGCGGCCCTTAGAGCACTTCCCTGTGGTAGCTATCCAGGTGAGGATGGTTTGACTCCCAGCTTTTTCTTAGAGTACTCGGACTTGCTTGGCCCAGATCTCTGAAGCGCTTGTCAGTACATCCTGCACACAGGAGAGATGCTTGACAGCATGAGTGAGGGCTTGATTTACCTCATTCCCAAGGAGGGTGGCTCCTTGGATGAGATTCGTCAGTGGCGGTTCATCACCATCCTTAACTCAGCCTACAAAATTCTTGCCAACGCCCTGAGTTTGAGGATTCATCCACTTCTAGAAAGCATCATACATGGGACACAGACAGGTTTTGTCAAGGAACGTAGTATCCTTGACAACATCTTTACTTTCTGGGAGGCATTTGCTCTCACACGCCTCCGTGGTGAGGATCTGGTCATACTTCTTCTCGATTTTGAGAAGACCTATGATAGAGTTGACTAGGACTTTTTGGAGATCGCAAGATGGGCTTCTTAGATGCCTGGATCAGAGGTGTGTCAGCTCTTTACAGACGAGCACACAGTCAGGTACTTTTGTCAGGTGGTAGAGGAGATCGTTTCATGCTCACCCGTTCGATCCAACTGGGCTGCCCTCTTGCTCCCTTCCTCTTTCTGTTCTATGCTGAGGCGATGAGCAGGTTTTTGGTTTCACAACAGGTTGTTCTACGAGGCTTAGCACTACCTATTCGGGGAGATGAGCTATTGGATGTTGAGTTTACAGACGACTCAGCCTCGTACTTGGAGGGCCAGAAGGCCAACCTTCATAGGTGTGAGCAAGCTCTTGAGACCTTTTAATGTGCATCAGGCGCACTGACCAACTGGAGAAAGACAGTGGCTTTCTCGGTTGGTAGTGCTCCTACGCCTGATTGGCTGTCAGGTGAGGGTTTCAGATAGATTCCCCAAGGGACTGCAGTTCGATACTTGGGCTGTCAGGTTGGCTTGGACTTGTCTCCTAAGCAGCAGACTGCTCCCCTCCTCCTATCCATCAGGAGGAAGTTGTTACATTGGAGCTCTGCCCGACTTTCTCTGACAGGCAGAGTTGTAGTAGCCAGCCAGGTGTTGTTGGCTACTATGTGGTACATCACTTCTTGTTGGATCTTCTTGAGTTCCTGCATCATCCAGGTAGAGAGGCTGATCAGGAACTTCCTTTGGTCACGGCGTGACACTCAGATAGCCCGGGCCAAAGTGGCTTGGCAGGTCATCACTCTTTCTTGTTCTCAGGGAGGGTTGGGGATCATAGACCCAGCACAGCATAGTAGAGCCCTTCTTGGAAGTTTGTTGTCAGAGGATTTCTTCCAAGCGAGGAGCCCTGGAAGGAAGTTTTGCTTCAGCGGCTTAGTGCTAGAGCGCCTCAGGCTGGAGGCCCCTGGAGACCTTCGATCATATGGATTTTCACAAAGATGCACAGAGTTGGCCCGAGGAGGAGACTGGAGGACCGTTTTGTTGTGAGTCTGCTCCGCTCCTGGGAGCTGCTCTGGAGGGGCCTGGAGCAGCATCAGCCTGCTTGCACGAAGGAGCGCCTAAGACAGCCCCTTGTTTGGAACCCCATGGTTAGCACTCAGAGAGGCCACTTGGTTGATAGTAGGCCTCATGTTTCTTGGGGTCCCATGCCAAAGGGTCAAGCACGCACTCTAGGTGACTGGCTACAGTTTTCAGGCTTGTCAGAGGAGCTTTAGAGCATCCAGCTACAGGGCATGAGAGGGGTGCAGAGCATGTGTCAAGACATCACAAAGGTAGTACCAGCTGAGTGGCTCATGCCTCTCGAGTCAACAGTGCCCAAATGGATGGGGGTCTTCATGCGACTGGAGGTTTCTCATTGTAGCTCAGGCTTGCTCAGAGACTGTACCCTACCTGTTTTTTGAGCTACATGGTGAGGGTCGTTTACACCAAGTTTCAGTAGAGGCCCCACAGGTGGCAAAGTGCTATTTTCAGAGGATCCGAGTTGTGGGCATCTGTGGAAGGACTTGTGTCATAGATCCTGACCCAGCAGCTCTTGAGACTGGCCATTGGAGGCTGTGGGCTTGGGAGAGCTGTCCACTAGCACGAGTGCAGTGGGATCCTGAAGAGTGGTTTTGGAGGGACCCTTTCTCCTCAGCCGATGTTGCTAATTGGACTATTTTCTTATTTTCAATGATTAATTTCTTTTTCTAGGATATTTTATTGTGTACACTAAGAACTGTTAAAAGATTGTAGCTACAGGAAATGCCATCAAGAACGGACAACTCTAATGTGTCATTTGATGGGTGATGGTAAACATTGCGAAGGAGTTTCCGTAAGTTCGGTGGAAAGGGCCGGGTTACGAATGCCCCTGATGCGTCACATGATGGGTGACGGGTGCATCAGAAAGGGGGCATTCCATAGGCTGAGGAGGAAATCCGAACTGAGTAAGAAAATACGCGTAAGAACGCAAGCACAAGAATAAAGATGGGTTCAAAGAAGCTTTTTACGAAAAGCAGGAACATTCGCGGGAGGGCAGATGCTTTCCCGCGAGGAATCTATGTCTGCATTGCATCTGTGCCGTGTTCTGCACCCGGGGACGCCTGGAATGTGTTCGTGTAGCATTGTTTTCACTAACTGAGTGAGTTTTTAAAGTTTAAACAAGTTCACACTTTATTTTATAAAGTGGCCGGTCACTTTTAAGTGACCAGCCCTCTTATAATAAAATAAAGCAATGCTCTTTAAAAATACTACGTTAAAAAAACTCTACAAAAAAAGCCTACGCAAGGCTGTACGGACGGTTGAATTCAGCGATCTCTCTCTCTCCTCTCTCTAGGGGCGCCAGGATTTTGCTTTTCGGCTCCTATTCTCGCCGGGTGCAAGGGCCTATAAAAGGGCAGATAGCGTTCCAGTTTTCTACACGCCGAGAGCAGCAAGAGGAGTTAGCGCTGAGAATTTGGAGCAGTCATTACGGAGGAAATTCAGCAAGTGTTCAGTGACGACGGAGTACGGAGGTCGCTTTTCCGAGCAAGGAGCGACATGTATAATTTGTCGATACGCATTGCGAGTTGTTGCTTTGTGTGGCTTGTTTTGCAGGAATCTCCCTCTTATGGGAAGTCCCTCACGGGACGTACGGCTTGGCGCCTAAGTCCCTTACGGGAAAGTATGGCCTCGTGTCTAAGTCCTTTACGGGAAAGAACAACCTTCGGGTCTAAGATTACAGAACGGAGGGGTTTCCTTAGGTTCTTGTGCTTGTATACGACTCTCCCTGAATAAAGAATACTCTTGACGTGGGGGGACCAGCCCATCTTCTGGTCCCCAATACTGTGTCAACCTTCTTCTTTCTCTCACATTTGCAAAGTTATTTAATTTTCAGATTTTTAAGTGCTCGTGTATGCTCCCGTTTTGTGACAGTGGTATCAGAGCTCGGACTCCTCTCTTTCTCTGCAAAGAAGGACGATTCCGGGAAGAACGGGAAGAACCATGTCGAGCCAAGGGAGAAGCATTGAAGAGGAGCTTCAACAAGTGCGAGCTCAGCTTGTAGATTTGCAACAAGTCTTACTATTGCCAGATGTCCAAAAGCTCTTGGGCGGAATGAAGAGAACGAATGGAAGCGATGCAGCCGGGCATCCAGACCACACTGTTGGTGTGAGACCACAGGAAGAAAGAGAAGAAGAATGTGCCGAGGTGCACAAAGGATCTTCGGATCGGAATGAACGGCCTACTCCAAGGAAAGGCCAAGGAAAAAGCGCTCTCTTTGCTAGACGAGAGCAAGGACATCTCTATCTCATCTCCATCTTACTCTCCTGATTATACTTCTACTTCTCAATCGTCTCGCCAGAAGAAGGAAGCCGCTACTACTACTACCCTACATCAACCTAAAGATAAGCCTCGATTCAAGAAGCATGGTCGCAAGTCTCAACATCGCATGAGAGTCTTCAAATCAGGCGACAAGGACATCAAGTTCGAAACCTACAACGGACGGAGAGATATCTCCAAAGCACTGTCCTTCATCAAACAGTTTGAAGTCGCCTTTACCAATGGGCACTTCACAGAAAGATCCAAATTGCGCCATGTGGGGATGCCCCTCAAGGAAACGGCAAGTAATTGGTGGTTAGCCAAGATTCTGGAAGGTTCTCAGGCCAGAACTTGGAGAGATTCAAATCTGAATTTTATGAACAGTTTCTTCCGCTTGACTTCGAGCACGACATACGGAAAGAATGGGACTGGCTCACCCAGAAGGAACATGAGAGAGTAGCGACCTATGTGGCCAAGTATTGGTCGGTTCTTCTGAAGGTCACTCCCTTCATGAAGATTGCCGACGAGGAAAAGAAACGAAAGTTCGAAGCGGGTCTCCAACCGCAGCTTCGAAAGAGTATGAAAGTGTATCTGCATGACACTCTTCAGAGGATGATGGAGTCAGCAATCATTGCTGAGGATTTGCACTCAACTGGGACGCCCAGAAAAATGGAGCATAGCACTTACCGTGCGAGTGTAGCATTGTTTTCACTAACTGAGTGAGTTTTGAAAGTTTAAACAAGTTCACACTTTATTTTATAAAGTGGCCGGTCACTTTTAAGTGACCAGCCCTCTTATAATAAAATAAAGCAATGCTCTTCAAAAATCCTACCTTAAAAAAAACTCTACAAAAAAAGCCTACGCAAGGCTGTACGGATGGCTGAATTCAGCAATCTCTCTCTCTCCTCTCTCTAGGGGTGCCAGGCTTTTGCTTTTCGGCTCCTATTCCCACTGGGTGCAAGGGCCTATAAAAGGGCAGATAGCGTTCCAGTTTCTACACGCCAGGAGCAGCAAGAGGAGTTAGCGCTGAGAATTTGGAGCAGTCATTGCGGAGGAAATTCAGCAAGTGTTCAGTGACGACGGAGTACGGAGGTCGCTTTTCCGAGCAAGGAGTGACAGGTATAATTTGTCGATACGCATTGCGAGTTGTTGCTTTGTGTGGCTTGTTTTGCAGGAATCTCCCTCTTACGGGAAGTCCCTCACGGGTAGTACGGCTTCGCGCCTAAGTCCCTTACGGGAAAGTACCGCCTCGTGCCTAAGTCCTTTACGGGAAAGAACGACCCTCGGGTCTAAGATTACAGAACGGAGGGGTTTCCTCGGGTTCTTGTGCTTGTATACGACTCTCCCTGAATAAAGAATACTCCTGACGGGGGGGACCAGCCCATCTTCTGGTCCCCAATACTGTGTCGACCTTCTTCTTTCTCTCACATTTGCAAAGTTATTTAATTTTCAGATTTTTAAGTGCTCGTGTACGCTCCCGTTTTGTGACAGCCGACCATCCAAGTGTCCCTTTCTTTCAGTACACTGTTCGACTGGGACGTCACATATTGGCAACACCAAGAGAGGCTCGTTTTGCTATTGCACCTCATTGGCAGGAGGAGGGTCTCACAGTTGAGTTCTTGTAAGCTTTTTGGGCAAGGTTCTGGGACTCCAGACAGCCGCGGCGAGTCACTTTGTTCCAGTGGCTGGTTGCACATCGAGCTACAGTAGTTGGGAGTTGGCTTGTACATAGTGGTCTTTAGCACCATTGTCTTTGGGATTGTCCTTTGGCACAGCAAGTTTGCTTCGTGTCCTTCGGCTGATGCCAGCTCTTTCCACGGTACGGCAGCACACTTGGGGGGCAGCTGCTTAGTCCACTCTCACGGGCCCGGCACTTCAGTTTGAGCTATCCTCCACCAGCAGGATGATAGTGATGCAAGGGGGTCGACCTACACTCCAACCTGCTACAGAGCTTACTCCACAGGGGTGGTGTAGTGAGAGAGAGGAGTGTTGGGAGCTCATTTGCGGCCTGACACTTTGGTTCATCTAGCGAGCCCGCTGCTTCCGCATCTTTGAGGCTCGCCTTGTACCACCAACAGAGACTGTTCAAGACCTTTGGCTAGAGCTGATCCATACTCTCAAAGGAGAGTTCAAGAGACTCCAAGGCAGCTCCGATCACATGCGGGAGCGTAGAGAGGCTTTCCTTCGACTCTGGCACCCTAGGCCTTTCTTCACCATGGTCCAGGGTGTGCTGAGATGGCACTACCGTCCACCAGTGTGGCTTTTCCCTCCTCCCATCTCTTGATTTAGCCTCATTGTACATATGTTGTTTTTTCATTGGGAGAGTCTCCCCCTTATGATTGTTGTAGCCCTCTCTAGTAGAGGTGGTTGTAGCCCTATGGGCAGTTTCATTAACTAGTAGAAGGATCTTTTTCTATATTAAAAAAAAAGAGCAAATCCTCAAAAGCAAAATGTCCCAAAAGCAACTGGTCCTCAAAAACTGATTTTCGAAATTCCATTCAGTTGGCCACGTCAGCATGCCAGCGCGGAAAGCGAAAATCCGTACTGTTGGTCCACATGGCATGTCAGCGAATTTCGGGCGTCCGTACAGCTACCACATCATCTGTTCGTATTGTCTGTCCACAGCAGCAGGTGGTCAAGCCATGTTACCATTTTGTGACATCGGGAGGGTGCGCATGCACTTGTCCCCTCGCTTGAGATTTTACTCTCCCGAAGGGATGCACACTCAATAAAAAAGGAAGTATCATTTGTGACCGGAGATACTTGAAATCCCACTAGGATCCCTTTTTTATGTTTATAATATTTGTACCTTATATAAAAAATTCCTTATGTTTGCGCTTGCTATTATATGAATTATTGTAATATTTGATAATGCATTATGGGTGTGTGTGTATGTGTGTGTGTGTATATATATATATATATATATATATATATATATAGTAAGGTCCAGCGGATGTGAATGTTGAACTTTGCTCAAGATGAGTGCTCCGAACTGTGCTCAAGGTTCTTTTACTTACGGAAGGGAGAGCCTTCCGTTCCTTTAGTGAGAGAGTGCAAGTGATCACAAACAAAGAGGATAAACACTGTGAATGAAGGTGTTGAGACTGAGAGATAGAGAGAGAAGAATACGACACCAGAATGTTGTCGAACCCTCCTCCGAAGGCCCACTCTCTATGGCGAGAGCGGTCTACTATTGATTGCACAAATCTCTACAATGCAATGGACTTGTCGACGATGTCGACGACGACGAGACGGGCTGAAATCTGAAAACGCTAATGGCAGAAATCTGCAAATCTTTATCTGCTGAATTCTGACTCTATGTCGGTGACGACGGCGATGACGACGATGTGACGACGGCACGATGAAAACTTAGAGATACTGAAATCTACGTTTTCCGTGGCTAAATCTGCAAACTTCGGTGGATCTGACCGTGTGGCGAGGATCTGCTGCACGAAGGTGAAATCTACGAGGTTTGGGGCTTGCGGTGCGGTGTCTTTATGCTGAAAACTGAAAACGCTCGTCTATCTGTTGGTCTTGTCGCGGAGAAATTGCAAAACGGTAGGTTGCGTGCTGCTCCAAAATTGCTAGGGCTACATCTGTGCTTGATGCAAAAACGTTGGGGGATCTGCTGTTGCCAGGCTGCTGCAAATGCAAAATGCTGGGCTGAATCTGCACTTCAAGAAAACGCTAGGCTTGTGTTTGGCTGAAAACGCTAGGTTTGCTTGCCGGGGGGTCTTGCTAAGAAGGTGCACTGTCGGATGTATGGTCCCTTCTACCTCTTCTACCAGAGAATACTAGCGCTAGGGTTTCTTATATACATGCATCAAAATTGCCCTACCCAGTTTCCCAACAAGGTCACTTAATAATAATAAGTGAAAAATGGCTAAAATAGGGAAAATAGGTCCTGTGCACTCTAAAATGCTCATGATGGCTACTGACTGAAATACTTATGATCCTGTTGTGTGCAACCAGAGGATGTGCGACTACTCTAAGTGCCTGGACATACACGGTCTGTGAACAGACTCACAAAAGTGCCAGAACACTTCCTAAGCTAACTGAATTGAACCCTGTCATGAAGTAGCTTGTCCACGTACACAAGGGTTAGTTGTGCACGTGAGTCCCCTTCTTTTCAAAGTGAGGTACCGAACTGTATGGCGTCGAGGGAGATCGCCAACAGCATTTGGAATCTTGGAAAGGACTCTTCACCGGCCCACTCTGAAGCGTGGGTCATGCGATACTTGAACTTCATAAAGGTCTGCAACGCTTTCTTCTTTGGGTCGCGCCGAAAGCGACAAAATCATGTGTGGCTCCTTCAATGCTTCAACTTCGTCTATAGTCATGCGTCTTCTTCAAGAATCTCCGAGGATGAAAATTCCTGAAACCACTTCCAACGCAAAAACATGAACATACCCATTCCATGTAAAGTGACTGGAAAAATTCTAGTCTTCTTTAAAGACTATGCATGCAATGTAGATGAACATATAGACGGAGTGCCAAACCGTTCATCAAACACATGCAAAAAAAATGGGGTCGAAACTTGTCTTTCTAATATAAATCTATCAACCGTGGCAAATCACAATGGAAATGCTGATGCTTGATGCTCAATCCTTCTTGTGCTCTTTCGCAGACTGTGTCATGCCAAGGAAGAGACATGGAATGTGAATTCCTTGAATGCAAACATTTCATCTTTTCATGAGTAATCCGCATATATCCGTGCTCATTTATGAGTGAATTGTGTTCAACGTACATTATGTCATGCCTATGAAAAGGGATCACATAAGGACAGTGACTAAAATACAGGAAAGCATAACGAATGAAACACTCGAACAATGCGTGTTGACTAATCATTCGAACACAGAATACTTCTTGTGGAGGTTCTTTGGACCTCGACTCGAGAGCCAAGATCGGTTCTTCGTGATTGATGGAATCTGCAATGAGGTTAGCTTCACTATAAAAAGCATCAACTAAACCATCATCCTTGTGAACAATCACATCTTTATCATGCAAATCATCATGCAAATCATCATGCTCATGAGTAATCACATCTTGATCATGCAATTCATGTGTGTCGTGCTTTGGAAAAGAAGAGACTAAGAGAGTTTCCTTCTCTTGATTCTCTTCAATCTGTGCCTGCACATTAGAAAATAGTAGGACCAACTCTTGCATGCGTTGGTCTCTCTGCGCTTCACACTCTAACCGTCTTTCTTTGCGCTCGCGATCCAATTCGGCTATTCTTTCTTTGTGCTCACGATCCAATTCTATGTTTCTTTCTGCGGTCGCCAAGCGCACTTGCTTGCGCTCACGCTCTATGGCTGCCATTCTTTCTTCGTGCCACACTTCTTGTTGTCTATTTTGTCGTATCAGCATGTCCATCATCGTCTTGACCAAAGCCTCCATAGGATTTGGTGCAATCCTTGGCGTAGATGGGGAAGGGGGAGAGTCGGAAAAACCTCCTGGTGGGAAAACTCCTTCTTCGCCACTTCCAGGCTCATCACCTCCATGCGAAGTATCCATTCTGCTTCACGAAGAACTTGGGTTCTTGTTGTTCTTGGGTTCTTGAGGGTCTTGAGTTCTCAAGGTTCTTGAGGTTCTTGAGGGTCGTCTTTAGCTTGCAATCTGTGTTAGGGAAGAATCTTCTCTTACACGAGCTCTTCTCTTTCCCGCGGGGGCGCACCCCTTGGGGGCCTTGCCCTCACACCAAGGTTGCTTTTTCCCACCTCATGTCGATTGGCCGGCCGCTAAGTGCACGGTCCGCTCTCAATAAGAGAAAAGAGGCACAAGGGGAGGCTGGACAAGCCCTTTTGTTGGGTTTCTTGTCACTTCTCAAAAACACGATTAGGAAACGACACACCCAAGAGGACTTGGGTTACGTGCGACCGCAACAAGCAAAAAAAATATTGTGGTTCTTTCCTTGAGTTATACAGAACACTGCCAAAGCTCTGATACCAATGTAAGGTGCAGCGGATGTGAATGTTGAACTTTGCTCAAGATGAGTGCTCCGAACTGTGCTCAAGGTTCCTTTTACTTACGGAAGGAAGAGCCTTCCGTTCCTTTAGTGAGAGAGTGCAAGTGATCACAAACAAAGTGGATAAACACTATGAATGAAGGTGCTGAGACTGAGAGATAGGGAGAGAAGAATACGACACTAGAATGTTGTCAAACCCTCCTCCGAAGACACCACTCTCTATGGCGAGAGCGGTCTACTATTGATTGCACAAATCTCTACAATGCAGACTTGCCGACGATGTCGACGACGGTGAGGACGAGATGAGAAGGGCTGAAATCTTAAAACGCTAATGGCTGAAATCTGCAAATCTTTATTTGCTGAATTCTGACTCTATGTCGGTGACGACGACGATGTGATGACGACACACTGAAAATGCAGATGCTGAAATCTGCATTTTCTGAGCTAAATCTGCAAACTTCGGTGGATCTAACCGTGCAGCGAGGATCTGCTGCGGGAAGGTGGGATCTGCAAGGTTTGGGGCTTGTGGTGCGGTGTCTCTATGCTGAAAACTGGAAACGCTGGTCTATCTGCTGGTTGCTGTGTCTGCTGTCGCCAAGCTGCTGCAAATGCAAAACGCTGGGCTGAATCTGCACTTGAAGAAAACGCTAGGCTTGTTCTTGGCTGAAAACGCTAGGTTTGCTTGCTGGGGGGTCTTGCTGAGAAGGTGCATTGTCAGATGTCTGGTCCCTGCTACCTCTTCTGCCAGAGAATGCTAGCGCTAGGGTTTCTTATATACATGCTTGTCAAAATTGCCCTACCCAGTTTCCCAACAAAAGTTACTTAATAATAATAAGTGAAAAATGGCTAAAATAGGGAAAATAGGTCCTGTGCACTCTAAAATGCTCATGATGGCTACCGACTGAAATACTGATGATCATGCTGTGTGCAACCAGAGGATGTGCAACTACTCTAAGCGCCTGAACATGCATGGTCTGTGAACAGGCTCACAAAAGTACCAGAACACTTCCTAAGCTAACTGAACTGAACCCAGTCATGAAGTAGCTTGTCCACGTACACATAGGGTTAGATGTGCACGTGCTATATATATATATATATATATTTGTCACAAAATGTTGACAAGCAAGCAGGTGATGTGGCAATCTGTTGATATGGTAGGCTGACAGCAGATTATACGGACGCTCATGTGGCACGTCGCACGGATCCTGAAAAACACGCTGACAAGCTGGAGTGGCACAGCGTATGGATTTTCCACTTTTTGCGCTAACATGCTAACATGGCCTGCTGTACGGGATTCCGCTTTTTGGGCTGGCTGATTTTACTGACAAATTTTGAGCCAGTTGCTTTTGGGATTAATGCTTTTGAGTTTACCTGCTTTTGGAGTTGTGAAGTATTTTAAGTGTTTTACTCGTGTGTCGTGTCGGATTCTCGACTTGGGATGTAAAGTCATTGATTTCTCTTTGGACTTCAGGGATCTGATGTGGTCAGCTGGATGACTTTATGAAAAAAGTACTTCGAAATGGGATCCCCAGAAATGATTACTCGCACACAACAGTGTTTGAGTGGAATGGTTGACGAATCGGCTACAGCATTTCAGTCTTGAAAATCTCTATAGACATGATCGCAATAAGGATTAGTTAATTCGACATCAGTGAGGTCCGGGATGGATCTAGATGCGATTACTAAATACGTTGCTCGCAGTCATGGTCTGAGATTTGAAATGAATTTTTCTCTTGGTTAATTTGATCTGTCATGTAATGTCATGTGACGTGACTGTCGTCTTTGTACAAGTGCTGGCTTTGTGTCGTCTAGTGCATCGGTACTTAGAGTCAGTGTCTACTGAACTGGTTCATGGTTTATGTTGGATTTTGCAGGCGTAACCGAGGGTGATTACAATTCTTTCAAGAGGGGGTATGTCACAAAATGGTGATGTGGCATGACCACTTACTATCGTGGACAGACAATACGGACAGATGATGTGGCAACAGATGATGTGGCAACTATACGGACGTCCGAAATTTGCGCTAACATGCAACGTGGACCAGCAATACGGATTTCCGCTTTTTGCGTTGAGATGCTGACGTGGCCAACTATACGGAATTCCGGAAATCACGCTGGCTGCTTTTTGGCAGTTTTTGAAGACCAGTTGCTTTTGGGATAGTTTCCTTTTGAGTTTAACTACTTTGGGGCTCTGCTTTTGGCATCCCTTGTAAGAATAAAAGGACCCTAGGGGCCTCACTCTTCAAGGCATATGGACGTAAAGTCTGAGAGCAGAGGACTCTTCCGGAGTTGTACGTTGCTCAAAGATTATAATAAAAGAGATATCGAAAGGGGCACTAGTCTTTGGGGCCAATCTCTCTGGGCACAGAACTACGTCGGGCCGTGTCGACCAAATTGAACTGTGATTTTAAGGTTGTGAAGTATTTTAAGTAATTCTCTCCATGTGTCGTGTGGATTCTCGGCTTCCGGTGCCCAAGCCCGTGACACCCGATCTCCAAGAAGAGAAAGTGTGCAAGAGTGGTGCCGTGAACGAGGGGTGGGGAAGCGAAGGGAGGGGGGGGGGGGGGGGGGGGGGGGGGGGGGGGGGGGGGGGGGGGGGGGGGGGGGGGGTTTGGCGCACAAGGAAGCAGCAATATGAGATTGTATTAATACAATTAAGCCTATAAAAAATGTGACAAGCCCTTAAGAGATAGATGAGCAAGCTGAGTATGCCATTTCAAGGTTCCAGATTCCTTGTGGAATGGCGTGTTAATAGGATTGGTGGAGCTTTGATACCATGTGGAAATCTGATTGCTAATGACTAATGAGATACATGAGAGACAAGATTAGAATACCAAGAGAGAAATAAGGACACCTAAAAACTTAATTTCACTCCATAAACTATAGAAGATATGGGGAGGATGATGATTGGTAGGTGTGATTGGAGCTGGGTCCAATGAAGGCAGATAAGTAGACATGTTAAAACCAGGATAATGCAGCCTTATATATGACATTTTCATTACACTTCAACAGTATGTTCACTCATAACAAGAAAGCTACATGCCTAGGCTTAGCACCAAACAGAATAGAGAGATAAGAATCCTCTCAGTGTCATCTCACCAGATCTTGCACTCCAACCTTCCAAAATTTATCATCGTCTATATGCTACGCAGGTGATCCTTTCCAAAGTAGCTTGTCCAAAAAAGTTAACCACGCAATGCAGGTGCAAATCGACCACATCCATTAAAAATTAATCAGAAAACCCAAAGCAAAAGTGGACCTTTCCATTGCAATTTAGACATTAACACCACTCACTTTTAATGAAAATAAGTTTAAAGCCAGCTCACCTTCAATGGCGGAATGGTACACCCCAAGGCCAAACCAATACATGTATCCATTCATATGAGTGAGGTCATAGACATTTAACTTCAGCGGCTCCCCATGAATGTCATGCTCTTCTTCCATGGGAGCAAAATACCATGCAGCTCCAAATGCAAAAGCAATGGTTCATGTATGGTGGAGGTCGCGACCAATAATTAGCAGAGAACACAATTTAACCTGGAAACAATCCCATGCAATTCTTCAATTTTTTAAATGCAAAAATCAAATTGAGGATTAGAATCTGCTCATATCGGCAAAATGCACTCAAATGTTGAAACTGCTTGAAGGGCGTGTTATTGATGCAAAACCCAGATTAGGTGAAATTTCAAAGCCCATGTACAGAAAGATACGGTGCACGAGGACGTCGCGCCAACAGAAAAAAGACTTGGGCTCTCTCTCTCTCTCTCTCTCTCTCTCTCTCTCTCTCTCGCACGCACGCACGCACGCCTGTACACCCGCGAGTACCTGGACGAAAATGGGGATGCCATAACTGCAAGAGAAGCCCGACATAGAGGCCAGCGCAGGAAAGAATGGCAGAACTTAGAAGAACATCGATGAATTGCAGCGGGTAAAAGTGTGATGAGAATCGCCTGCAAGCGCATTATGGTTGCATCTGCAAAAGCAGCAATTGCATTAAGGTGGTAGGACGTACAGGACGTGCTCATTGCCTAATTTGCCTTGTCAACGTACTTGGGTTCGAAACCCGAACTCGGCAGGGGTTCTCATGCTACTTCAGCCATAAAAGCATGTTCGCTCATTGGCATGTACAAATGCCCAACTATAAGATGCGAGGTGTGGATTCCTCTTTAAGCTTAGGGTGGCGTTTTTGGCCTGCGGATCTTTTCGTGGGATGGTCGCCACGTGTCTAGGGTTAGTAAAGTCTTCTTTTCGCCTTACTCCTAACAGAGGAGCTTGTTCACGCAAGTCGTGTTCGTGTGGCTGCAATCCTATGACGGCTATGTCTAAGGCTTATGGCAGGCGTCGGCTGAATCCTCTTCAAGATCGTCTCAATCACAATCTGTTGTGAGCAGTTGCATTCAATGGCGGCCTCGGGCTTTATGCATGTGTGGTGAGGTCTAGTTTATCGTGCGTCCTTGCTAAACGTCGAAGATGTGTTTACTGTTTGTGCCTGAGAGCCACGTGTTTGGATGGTACCCCAATATGTAAAGGCAAGTTCAATAATCCTCCTTTGCAAGTGGAGTATGTGTTGCGTAGCAGAGGGTTCTACCCACTCAGTCTTGCAAAGTCATCAATATTGCGGGTGGTCTCTCCTCCGTGGCTCATTCCTGCGCGATGTTTTCTTGAGGCTTCTCTCTAAGCTCTCCTACAGAGCACTTCGCGTGCTTCTTGTACCTTATATGCAAGGCAAGGACGAGCTATATTGTAATTTTTAAAGTGCATTTTGTAGCTTCAACATCTCCCCATATAAAGTTGTGTTGTGTAAGCTTTTGTCTCAGTTGGGTGTGATTTTTGCTGCTAAGGATGGTGAATCAAACATTCGGTGTGCTGCTATGCTAAATGTGCCGACTAGCCTCAATCTTTTTTTAAGATCTAAGCTTTGAGGTATCGTTCTCTAGTGGAAGATCATTTCTTTAGTGTTCAGTTTGTCTTGAGAAGGCTTGTTGATTGATGCATGTTGTAAATGCTTAGATTTAAAGTGACTCTAGTTAGCATTGCGAGCATGTGAATTATTTTCTTGAATGTTGTGGCTTGTGTAAGATTCGAAACTTTGTGAGGTTCTAGCGTGAATTGGTGTCTTAGCTTGTGTGTTGCCCCTTCAAGTGCCTACATCAGCAATTGCTTGGAGCTCCTCTATTGTCATGGCATCATGTGGTGGCATTGCTAATGGTGAGGGTAGTGCAAGAAGTGGCTCATGTAGCGATGGTGAGAGCATGGACTTCTCTGGAGGTTTGTTGTACTGAATTTCTTGATAGTTTCTTGTCATGCTCTTATGTATGGTGATAATCGATTTGTTGCTTGTCTAATCAAAAGACCGACTAAGCTGTCAATTGGGCCCTCGTTTGGGCTGTGCTGATGTTAAGCTTTTGTTGTAGTTGCTAGTCCTTTTTTGCCTACATGTGATGTGCTCGAGAATGTTGTGGCAATATCATTCCCTGTTTTTCCTAAGATAGTCCAGCCTGCCCGCTGACGAGTGTTGTTTCGCTTACTGGTTGTTTGGTTGTTTTTGTCTCATGGGGACTAGCTTTAGTATGTTTTAAAAGGGTTTGTGAGCTGAAATGTGCTATGGTGAACGCTTGCTATAGTCTTGCAGGTTCTTTTTCTGCTTAGCAATGTTTGGTAGGTTTTGTTCTTGAATTGATGGGTGTAGGCAGCGCTTGCTACGCATGTCAAGAAAGCAGCATGCCGATCTGTTGTGTCTTGGTCGTGGGCCTTTGAGCCAACTTGATTCCATTGTGGTTGCATCGAAAGCGTCTTTTGTAACGGAATTAGGCTAATAACATTGACTGTAGCGGAAATAAAATGATAGTAGTGAGCATTTCATTAAGAGAATTCCTAATAAACATAGAGAGAAAGTACTTGATTAAAGAGAGCAATATAAACATGACACCTAGTTAGCTTGGCATGAACAATACTTGTAAAAGAGATAGAATTAGAGAGGACCGGATTCACTTGGATCCGGCGGTCCCCCCTCCAAAAGGCTTTTGTATTGTATGTTCTCCATAAAAAGAGAGTGGTACAATACATTCTTTGTGTTCCTTGAGACCTTATTGATGCCATGAAGATGGAAAGCTTCATACACTAAACTTATGCCCAATACATTCTTTGTGTTCCTTGAGACCTTATTGATGCCATGAAGATGGAAAGCTTCATACACTAAACTTATGCCCAAAACAACAGTTGAACTTACTTGCAGCAGCATAAAATTGTCCCCAACATCAATCCTAAGACATCAAACACCTTCAAAGGTGAAAAGAGCTGGCAGGGAGTGAGGAAAGTGAAGAGAAAGAAGATGTAACATACGAGAAAGAAGTATTCTCCTTACCATAGATTACTCTTAGAGCTTAGCTTAGCATAGTAATGAAGACGGTAGAGAAGATGAGCATGCCATTGAAGCTTAACTCTTGCTGGGATTTGCATTCCATAGCCACGAGGTGTTGGTGTAGGCTCTCTACTTCTCAAGCTTGTAGAAGGAGACAGATTTATTTCTCAACACATGAGAAAGTGTGTGTGTGTGTGTGTGTAAAAAATGAGAGCTTTCTCTTGCTTGGGCTCCTCTCTCTCCTAGCTCTAGCTTGCACCTTATTGGTCCATGCCAGGACCTAGCTAATGTGAGACTGAATTCATTTCAAGCAAGGGTGTAGCATTGTGACAAGTGTCCTTCTTTCCCCTTTTAAGAGAAAACTTAGATTATCATTTAACACTAGGTTGGTAATGGGACACTTTTATGTCCTGTTAAGTGACCATTTTCCTTGAATTATGTCAAGAGTTTCAAAATGGATTTTGAGGTGCTATCTGTCTAGAAAGTTGTTTCATGAGCTGAAAAAAACTCGACATTTTTTTGGAATATCAATTCCATCTTTAACCTTGTCCGTGCACAACATTTCACAACCTAAACTGTGTGAAAAAACGGGTCCTGTTTTTGGCTTTTTTCAACTTTTTGCAACTATACCACTCTAGAATTCATGTTTGTGACGTCTATAATGCTAGAGAACTATCTTTAGTAGTCCTCAACATGTCCTGATGCTTCTAGGGAGAAATAAATGTTAAAGTTGTAAGTTATGACCAAATTACAAAAATTGTAAAATCCTGTTTTTTAGCCAATTTAAGCTCTTCTATGATTTTTTTGGTGGCTTTCATGATATTCAAATGCAGTTTTGATTTTCTATGTCGCATATTGTAACATAAAGCTAATATTCCTTGAGTTTTGGGGCACCTAATACCCTATTTTGCATAGTAGACAACGATGGTTGATTTTTTCCATTATAGAAGAAAACGAAACATTCTAGTATATCAAGTATAGCTTTTACAATATTGTTAGTTTCTTGTGACAACTACATGCATTTTGTAGGTAGTAACCATATCTAGTCATAAGGATCAAATTTGGCTAGATATTGAATAGTTTCTATGGGATTCTACAACTCATAATGTTGAACCCAGTTTTTTCATGTTTGCTGTATTTAGCACTTCATCTTTGTCCCCAAGATTCCTCTTGGTAAGAGATGTATTATTCTTTTGACATGCTCCATGGCTCCTTATGAACCTAAAGGACAATAGGGAACTAAGAAAACATGCATATATTATTTGTATTGAGCGTGGCTATAGAAACTTTGATGATAGGTTTGCAGAATGGTAAAAATTCAACTTTTTTGTACCTATTTCTTTTGGCAAAACAAAAAATAGTGAGTGAGAAGCAATCATATGTTCTGATCACCAACCCATTGAAGTTAACTAGGGAATTTATCTCAAGCCCTACAAAAATCCCTAATCTTATTTTTATGCAACAAAACATAAGAAATGACTGTTTTGATGAAAATGTACTGGTCCATCGACTTTAGAGGCTTGGTGTGACCAAAAGATGAGAAATTTTACAAGTTTCTTATTTTTTCCATGTGTAGTAGGCCTTGAACTATAACCTCATGAAAGGATTTTACAAAATGAGTGGATCTACTATGGTTTTGGAGGTTTTTTCAAAACCCTGAAAGGACACTTTTATGTCCTGTTAGGTTACCAACCTAGTGTTAAATGAAGATAAATTCTTATTGGTTCTCTAGGTCAACTTGTCATGACAAGGGCCAGGACGGACATGCAGTCAAGGGGGTCTCTATGTTTAGCATGCCAAGGGCATATATAGAGCATGGATGGGTGGAGATTAGCATGTTCCAGTCACCTCTGCCTTTCACTGGTATCAGAGCTCAGGGGGAGGAGGAGCCATGGAGGAGGGGGAAGGAGATCGTTTGCATGAAGCATGCATGGTCTCTCTCTCTCTCTCTCTCTCTCTCTCTCTCTCTCTCTCTCTCTCTCTCTCTCTCTCTCTCTCTCTCTCTCTCTCTCTCTCTCTCTCTCTCTCTCTCTCTCTCTCTCATCTTGCTCTCTCTCTTGGGTCGTGGACAAGCCCTCTTGCAAGGGAGGAGCTGTGAAGGCCGTGGAAAGGTGCCCTACGCAGGACTAGAACAGATTGTGGGAAGCAAGGCTTCCAAGCTTGAATCCGAGGAGCAAAGGCGGCCTTGACATAGGGACTGCGTGGGAAGGTTGCCCAACACAAAACTGAGGAGGTTGAGGGCCATGGAAACAACCGCTTGAGCGGTAAGACGTCATGGGAGGACCTGCATAGAAACAGACGGGGTCACAGACCCTTTAAGGTCGCGAGACAACACACAATGCTTTTTGGCACTGGGGCGAGCCCTAGTTCGTAGCAGAAGGACCTCTGAATCCGGGTTTCTCTCTCGCGTAGCTTCGCTGCTGCCATCGCTACAGAACGAAATTTTTATTTATATATATATATATTTTAAAATTTTCCCTTTGGACATGGACGCCCTAGTCTTGGGTACCCCCACCTAAGGATGGCAACCCATGGTAACATTGCAACGAAGTACCATGTTTTGGATTTTCGGCAACCATCGGTTTTAAAACTATAGCTAACACAAATTTTGTGGGTATGCAAATTGCATGTTGAGACAGATATTTGACATAGAGGTGTTCTCAAGCGGGACCAGAAGTGAAGGCGTGTTGGTATAACTATGTCCAACCCGGTAAGGACAGCCACAATAATGCATGCAAGGGATGCTTGGTTGCAAACCAAAGTCAAGGGCTTTGGTTGAGGATACGACACATGGTATTACATTAATGGTTGGGATCTCGTCAGCCTTATCCTATGGAGCAAGGCATTCGAATGGATCATCTAGATTCTATGGAGATCTCTTCACAAGTTAAAGTTTGATGCAAAGGTAAGGTTGCCTAACATTTATAGCCTGCGGGTACATGCAAGGCATGTGGATTGTAAAGAACCCAATGTAGTCGGCAATGGTCATGATCAACCCCTTGTCGCCCAAGCCAACCCAGATCCGACGGGTTTGCAAGGTCTCTCTCATTGGAACTGTACAAAAATTTACGGGGTCACGTCAAGGATATTTTCTTCATTTGATTTTTATGACAATACGGCCAGTGGGTACGACTCACTCATCGGCTTGAGAAGCCGATAGGGGTTTCTCTATGTTGCATTCTGGTTTTGTTTTTTGCTAGGATATGGCTCCTAGGCAAAGTTCTACAAAGGTTACATCAATCGAGAAAATCTATATGGTCAATGACAACCGTAATCAAGCCTGGAAGCAGGTACGACGTACATACTTTGCAAGAAATTTTGATTTTTTCTTTTCAATCCGTGGTACAATTTGATAAGGTCGATTACCTGTGAAGGCTATACAAGTCAACTTTCTTTGCTATGCCATTGTAAATTGGCAAGAGTATATGTTCGCTATGGGCACCAAAACTCCATGAGTACTTATGTGAAGCACGGCTTCCCTTTCGACATTTGGGACATTTGGGATAGTGGTTTCCACAGTTTGGAATATGCTATTAGCATCCGAACTTAGGAAACTTGTCAAGATGTCTGCAGGTTCTTTCCATCACAAGAGGGTGTATATGACATAGACGCTAGCTCACTCAAGCAGTATATCTGGCTATGAGTTGGATTCAAGCAAATTACTAGAAACCTTGCCACAAGTGAGCAACAAGATTAGTCAATTTCAAGTTATGTTTGTTTTTGTCTATGTTTTACTTTTCATCATGGAAAAAATCTCTCTATTGTACAAAGCAAAGTGCTTGGGCAGACTCCATAAGAAGCCACTGTACAAAGCAAAGTGCTTTTCCTATCTTCATGTGAAGCATGACTTCTCTTATGTGCCAAGGTATTATCGATTGACTTGAGATCAATGATAATGCAAACATCTTTGGAACTATGTGGATATAAGCTCACAGTTTACACAATGGCGCACTGTGATGTTTCCATGCCAATGTAATTGTGCAAGGCACATATACCAGCGGCTCACATGGTTGAGAATGTCATTGAAGCCAAGGGCTTATCATTCCATTCTTTGATATGTATGCATGACATACTAGTACGATGGACGTACAACACCCATCATTGCATACGCTTCCGCTATAGCACTTGCTACTCTATCAAGGACGAGCTCATTTGTTGATGTTTTCAAACATTTTGCTTTTATGTTTATTCACAGGCAAAGTGCCATACATATGCACCCTGTTACAGTCATGATCACATACACGGTGTTAGGAGTTTTAAAAAAGAAGTGATTGCGCATATGAACATACACATGCATGGTGCATTGAACAAAGGATTACCCATTTTCCAGAGCTAGGTGGTTAGGTGGGGCCCACATGTGTACAGGTAGGACATTGTAACAGACTTGGACACTCCAAGTCGAGAATCTACCGCGACATCACAAACAAACACTTCAAAACAGTTCACAGTTCAGCGGCGGAGTTCTGTGCCTAGAGATATTGGCCCCAAAGATTGACTCCCCTTTCGGTATTTCTTTTTGTATTAATCTCTGTTCCAAGTACAAAAGTCTAGACAGGCGCTCACACTCAGACTCTACGTCCAGATGCTCTGAGTTGTGAGAGGCCTACCTGCATATTTAAAGGTTACAAGGGATGCTAAAAGCAGAGCCCAAAAGCTGAAAATCAAAAGCCCTCATAAAAAGATAAAGCAAAGGCTCTTTCTCTCTCTCTTGCTTGTAAAATAAATCAAAGCTTTTTAAATAAAATCTCTCTCTCTCTCTCTCTCTCTCTCTCTCTCTCTCTCTCTCTCTCTCTCTCTCTCTCTCTCTCTCTCTCTCTCTCTCTCTCCAGCTCTCAGTTTGCGTAGCCAGGAAAAAGAAGACATTCATGCAAAAGCTGATGCGTACAGCCTGCCATGTGGCACATTCTTCGCAATTTTTGGGCAGCCTCGCCACGTCAACATTTCAATGTACTGGGCAGCCACGTTACCCTTTTCAACCTGCCAGGGAGTCCTTGCCAAGGGTGTGTGTGTGTGTACGGGCAGCCACCAATCACCAACTAGGCAGCCATGTCACCAGTTTGTGACATACCCCCCTCTTGAAAGCATTGTAATTGCCCTTGATTACGCTTGTAAAACAAACAGAGGCCATAAACTATTTTAGCAGACATTGACTGTACTGACGCACTAGGAACGCACATCTAGCACGTGTACCAATCGATGGTCACATCACACGACATTACAGGACATCCCTTGACATCACAAGACATCTCATGACAAGTCACATTCAACATTAATTCGGATCTCAGACATGATTTATCGGCAATGCAATTAGCAATCGCATCTAGATCCACTTAGGACCTCATAAATGCCTGATTGACTAACGCCTATTGCAACCATGTCTATCGAGATCATTCAGACCAAAATGCTACAGTCATTTCATCTATCAGTTCCTGCACTTAAAAACAAGTCAAGAATAAATCAGTTTTATATTTTTTGAAATTTCATTTCATAAAGTCTATTAGCAACAAGCTAACTCAGATACCATTTTTTGGAGCTCTCATTGTAAAAAAAATTATTATTTTGATGAATCGAGAATATTGTAACTCCTATTTTTTGGATAAACTTTGTAATTGATGAGCCGGGGCTACAAGCTCCCTGATTGTATCAACCTGTCTTTACCTATCTTTAGTTAGAGCTCCCGGATTATTAGTTTTAACCACCAAAAACCTTGGCTAAGGTATAAAAGCCAATTTTTGTAAGTCATTTTTCAAGTTTTGGATAATGAAATACATAGCGTGAGCTAACGATGCTCACTTCTCTCCTTCTCGCACTTCCTACTCCCTCTCCGGTTTGTCACCTTGCAGTCGCGTCTGTTCCATTGCAACCGCAGGTAAGAGCTCTACGCATTGACGTAAGCATTTCACGGTATTTCTCCGGTTGTCACATTGTAGTCGCGTCTGTTGTGTTGCAACCGCAGGTAAGAGCTCTACGCATTGACGTAAGCATTTCACGATATTTCGTAGCTTTTGGTGTCACTGAACCCGCGGCCTAATTTCATCATAAGTAGGAATTTACACTAAAAAATAAAAAACTAAGCATAGATGGGGTATTGGGGCATCATTGCTAAGCATTTAGATGCATTCTGAGTCAAAAACGACTAGGTAAAAAATCCACTGCTGTTAATAATCGTGATTTTTGCACTTGACCTAAAGTGGGACTTGAGACCATAAGCATGTGTGCTTAGGTCTTATAAACATGTCCTAGAAGTTTCGTTACGTTTGGATGTCATTTGATGCTGCAACGGATGTGATTTGTTTGCCGATGAGCGATTGGCTTTTGGTGATTTCAGTCACTTGAGTGTAGCTTGAGTTAGATGCGATTTGTTTGTTTCCAAGAGATTGACAATCTCTTGTAGTCTCTATGCACTAGTCGAGTCAGCTTCGTCCCATGGATTGACAATTTAATCGTGGTTCTGGCTACGTCTGCAATAAGATAGGAGTGAGGTTAGACACCCGTCCCACATTGGGCATCGTGCTGAGGATCAAAGAGACCTAAACTAAGGAAAAACACGAGCGTCTTATGAAGTTATCTTTTAGCTTCCTCTAGGATCTCCTAGAGTAGAAACTTTCTTTTCAAAACCGCATAACTTAAGGTTGTCATCTTTTGCTGTGTAGAGGTAGCTTGAAAGTAATTATACATGTTGAGTGCCTTTAGGATTGTAGGATTATAGAACTAGAGTAGGATTTGGAGAATGATTGATGGACGAGACATGTCTTAAGATCAAGGCTCAAAAAACCATAAAAAACAAGAAAACGAGTGTTTGTGGACACTTTCCACAACCCCATTGCAGTAGAACCTAGGAGTAGGGTAAGTAGAATCTGAGGTGGGTCTCAGAATATTGCTCTCTGTGAAAGAATCAATTGTGAGTTGGTATGTGAAGTTGCAAAATTTTAGGTCTATGTCTAGAAATAGCATGAAAAGACTGCCAACCACTCAATCCGACTGGAGAGTATGCTTAAAAGTTGTATGGACCAGTGGGTAAGCTCAAGGACACATTGAGGGAAAAAATTCAAGAGTTTGCAGAAACTCAGATTATTTATTTTTTCTTGACATTTTAGGCCAAATTAAGTTTTGACTTGAGTCATAGGCTTAGAAATAGCTCATGAAAAGACTGTCCAATGAAAAAGTGCAAAAAAGTGTTCATTTTAGGCCTAAAGTAAATAATCGTGATTATTTACTTTCAGCTCAAAATTGACCAAGCTTGGTACCAGAGACTCTATGGATGTGTACAAACAACTTTTGTAAAGGCACTTAAGATTTGGATCACCAAATTGACCAAAAACTGGGTAAAAACTAAAGTCTGTACTGACTTTCGGGAACTTGAGTGCAAATTGGGGAAAATTTTACTCAGACTCAATGAAACTTGATTTGTAGGCTTATATTGATGTGATAGACATGTGTACATGCTTAGTTGATAAAAAAAGATGCAAAAATTTACCAATTGTAAATAATTGCGATTATTTACATCTGCCCCATTTTTTTATTTTTTTGACCAAGTTAGTATACCACTATCTTTACCATGTTGTAATAAGCCCACAAACCAAATTTGGTAAGATTTGGATCATTGGATTGAAAATTGTGGCCAAATTTACAAAGTCAGTCTGTAGATACAAAACTGATGATCATTTGAACAAAAATTGTCCAAACTTGATGAAACTTGGCTAGGGATCGTAAGTTGAGATGCTTAAAAGATCTATGTCAAGATTGGGACAAAAATTAATAGTTGGAGTAAATAATCGTGATTATTTACATCTGCTACAAAAATTTAAAATCTTGCACATTTGAGTTACCACAAGGTCAAGCATATCAAGTAGACCATACTAATCAATTTTGGTGAAATTTGGATCACAAAAGTGAGACTTAAGCCAGATTCTTGAAAACTTGGTCCGTGGACACGAAACAATTGCTAAACTTGAACAGATTTTGTCCAAACTTAGTGAAACTTGTCCAAGGACCTTAATAGGTTGTATACTTGGCAAATCAAGCCAAAAAGTGTAAAAAACTGAGAAAAATAAATAATCGCGATTGTTTACTACTACTACACAGAGACACCATTTTTGACTTTTGAACTTGTACAGTGTTAGATCAACATAATACAAGATCACCGGGTTTGGATTCAATCAGATCCAAATTGGTACATGTTCACTTAGTTTTCACGTTGTATATTAGTCCTTTGATTTTTGCAACTCAACTGCTAACTCAATTAGCTCAAATTGAAGGGATACACATATACCAATCACAATAGTTAGCAAAAAATCTACAGTCTTTGTGAAAGAATAGCTAACTTGATTAAAGTTGTTACAGGAGACGTTGCATACAAGGTATTGGCAGCTTGACATAAGTCTCAATCAAGTCAAGTGGAAGAAATTGACAACAAGTCAATACAACGATAAGTACTCTATCCAGGGCTTCATAAGTCTTTATGAACCTTAGATTTGGTTGTATATCAGGAAACCAAGGCATATTTTGAGAAACCTCCAGTAGAGTATCCATCAAAGAAAGTGTTAATTAAGGCAATCCCTTGCACACTATCCTTAAAGAAGTGTCAGACACTTTTTCGAATTCAACATTTGAAATGTCTTCCTACTCGACTCACACAGAAACCAGAACGGCAGTGCGCTATAAGCATATACTCTCTTTTTATAAGACTAATCACCATGGAGCTTAGGTTTACCTAGATCCTAATGAAGAGTATGTTATTCGCATTGATGACCATGGTATTGAGTTTGAGAGGAGATCAGGGCAAACAAACAAGAAAAAATGTACATGGATAGAAACGAAACTCAGTATTTACAAGTTGAAAAACCTCGTGATAGACAAATGGGGGCTAGAAGTAAATACCATAATTCCATATATGGTAGCAAAAGAGGGACCATCAACTTTAGAATTCGAGGGCTACGATCAAGTTGATTTGAAGCCTTTGAAATGGCTTAGTATGGATAATCCTAGGATCAGAGTCTATTGTTGGGAGGATAGAAACGTCAAAGATCTTCTATGGACTTTGCATGCCAAATCAGGAAAACTAATACCCATGAAGATCATCATGTCTTCAAGATCAAAGATAAGAGGTCAGCAGATCTACTAACCGACCTGTGTAGGGATTGTTATAACAATAACTTTGCTATGATGACTCCCTAAGAGGTGGAACAAACCAAATACCAAGGGTACTCCATAAGGGAGTGGATATTGGGCCAAGGACCAGAAACCATTCCAAGAGAAGAACACCGTGAGAGATCTTCTGAGATTAATGTTAAGAAACTAGAAACCACCTCATCACGTAGAAAACCGAGTGACACTAAGGCCAATCCAGGCTACATGAGTCACTATTTTCAACAAACTGGCTTAAAGGAACAAACCAAATACCAAGGGTACTCCATAAGGGAGTGGATATTGGGCCAAGGACCAGAAACTATTCCAAGAGAAGAACACCGTGAGAGATCTTCTGAGAGGAATTGCTGGTTATACTAAGCTCAACATAGGAGAAAGCAAAAAAGATATTCCAAGAAAAGGTCAAAGAAAGTGGAATTGAAATCAAAGAAACCATCATGAAATCTGCAGGATCAATTTTGGTCGATAAAATTTTTGAGTCTATTAATGCAGCCTTGGAAGCTTACAAAGCAGGAGTTAAAGCAGGCCAAAACATGGAAAACAAATGGAAAAACTATCCTTCTCCAGACATGGAAGCAGCTAAGCTTGAAGCTTATAAAAAATTAGTAAGAATCACAGAAGAGTTGCAATTGAAGTTGCAATTGGCTGATGAACACATCGAAAGACCCTTAGGACTGCTTGAAAAAGTGATAGTTAATTCCTGCGGGATGAATATCAACACACTTTTGCCATAGTAGACTTTGAAAAGAAATTCAATTATGAAATCATATTGGGAAGACCTTTCATGCGACAAGTACAACTCATCCAAGATTGGGGAAACAATTATCTATACTTGAAGAAAATGGGATCAATAACAAGGGCTAATCTAAAAGATCACACTTATAGAGATGTCATGAAAACGCCCATACAAGAGCTCGATTCTTTCTCTTCGGCTGAAACTAAGATCTCATCTTGGTTGAACAAAGACACTCCTATTTTTGGATGTGTGGAGCTTCAGAAAACGGGAGCTTAAAAAGAGAAGAATGTATCTTAGAAAGGGATTGCACAGATGAGGCCTATGTACCTGAACCCTTTCCAGAGAATTTGTTTGAGCCATTTGAGTGGAGTCAAATTTTAGCAACAATGGATGTATGTGTAAATACGTCTATGCCTATTCAATTTTGCAATGAGGACGACTATGACATAATTCTCATACAAATGATCTCAACCCTCCACATTGAAGACAAAGTTCACGAATCAAGGACTTGATGAAAGCTCAACAAGTCTTTTTAGACCTCTACTATGATGCAATATATTAGTTAGAAGAACATTTAGCTACCTCAGATGATTCGGGGTCGAAAAAAGAACATGTCAGAGCTGAATTGCTCATGAAAGGAGGGAAGGAAAAGTTTTTTGACTTTCCAAACCAGAAACCGAAAAGACAAAAATGGTATAGACAAAAAAGAGACACTAGAAACGTGAAAGCTAGACCTATGCCATCAATCTCCAGTAGCATGAAATGATGAAAACATTGGGAAAAACGAGAAAGAAAACTCAAATAAAGCCTAAAAAACAAGACAAGGGTTCAACCATGATGCGAGTTGAGTGGAAAAAGAAGTATCAAGAGTTGAAAAAAGCTCTAAAGGAGATATATATGACAGAAATGGAAACCACTGAAGAGAATAGTACAGATGCAGTAATGAGCGTTCCATCCCATTACAAGAAATATACTCTCCAAGATCAAAAAATCATAGTTGAACAACTTGTCAAAGAACTACAAAAACAAGGCGAGTCCTATAAAGGACCTGAAAACGCAAAAAAGATAGATCTGGCCGAACCAAGAGAAGAGCTTAGACCTGCATACATTGAAAATGACCTGACAGAAGAAGAAGAAGAGCTTTTGTTAAGCTTACTGAAAGAATACCGAGATATCTTTGCTTGGTCATATAAGGATCTCAAGGGTATTGATCCAGAATTTGTCAACATACCATACCCATGAGAGACGATGCGAAACCAAGTAGACAAAGGCCATACACATATAATGAAATATTTGTCAAAAAGATCAAAGAAGAGATTGAAAAGCTAAAGAAATCCGAATTCATTTATGAAATTGAAAACACAGATTGGGTGTCTCCAATTGTGGTAGTACCCAAGAAAAATGGAAAACTACGGGGGTGTGTCAATCTTAAGAAAGTGAATGAAGCTATCATTAGAGACAACTATCCTGTTCCAATCACTGAGCATTTCTTAGAACGAGTTGCAGATAAATAAGCTTAATATTTTTAGATGGCTTTTCGAGATACAATCAACTTTTGGTTGATCCCAAGGACCAGCATAAAACTGCCTTTGCAACGGAATGGGGTATTTTTTCCTATCGAGTTATGCCTTTTGGGTTAACTAATGCTCCGGCCATCTTTCAAAGATTGATGAGCCATGCTTTTAAAGAATATCTAAGGAAATTATTGGAAGTATATATGGATGATCTATACGTACATTCATCAATCCGGGCTGATCATTTTGAACACCTCAAAAAGGTATTCAAAAAATGCAAACTTTATAGGATTTTCTTAAATCCTGAAAAGTGCACATTTATGGGTAGACAAGGAAAAATTCTTGGACATATAGTGTTTAAAAATGGCATAGCTGTTGATATCGATAAAATTCATGTTATTGCTGATTTGCCTAAACCAACAACAGTCAAAGGAGTTCAAGCCTTCATAGGATATTGTGGATATTATAGACGGTTCATTTACATGTACGCTATAGTTGCAAAACCCATGTATAGCTTGATTACACATTTTGAATGGACTGATGAGTGTGAAGAATCCTTCATGAAACTTAAGCAAGCTCTCACCTTAGCTCCAATATTGAAAGCACCAGATTGGAATAAGAAATTCCACATACATGTAGATGCTTCCAATTTTGCCGTCGGATGTATACTAGCTCAACCAGGAGACGGAAAAATTGACTTAATTTCCTATCTCTTATGCTAGCCGACAGTTAAACATGGCGGACAAGAATTATACCACCACCGAAAGGGAAGGATTATAAACGATCTATGTCGTAAAAAAGTATAGACATTACCTATTAGCAAACAAATTTGTATTCTTTGTGGACCACCAAGCCTTATTGTACTTGGTCAACAAGCCATGCAACACAGGAAGAATAGGGAGATAGTTCATCATTCTTTTAGAATTTGATTTCACTGTAGTTGTAAAAAAGGGCACTACTCATCAAAGAGCAGATCATTTGTCAAGGATTGTTTCTGGGGAACCACCTAAAGGAGTGGACGATGATCTACCATATGCGTATCTGTTCTCCGTTGAAATGATACTTTGATGGTCGAAAAATATGGTACCATTGATGACCATAGCTCAAGTGGATTTGCAAATACCACTTCCTATTACAATTGGATTAATTGAGCAATCGGCTATGTATCAATTACTAACTGGTAAGCTATACAAAAGAAATAGAGATGGAATATTGTTTTTATGCATTAATCCTGAGGAGAAAACCCAATACCTAAGTCAACCACATATGACCATTGAAAGACTTCACTTTGCGAAAGACCAACCTATGCGATGGATTTTGAGACTTGGAGTATTTTGGCCAACATTGAGGAGGATGTTCATTCTTTTGTGAAAAATTGTCCTCAATGTCAAAAACAAACACCCATACCTCATGTAACATTGTTCCAAATGTCACCTGTTCCTAAATGGAGAAACTATTTGGTTACTTACTTATCGACCCAAACATTTCCTGAGAATATGAGTAAATGCCATCAAAGAGAAATTGAAACTGAAGAAAGAGACTATGCTCTTATTGGAAACCAATTGTATCGGAGAGGTAAGGATCAACACTTGTGTCTTTGTGCAAATGAAAACGAATATATTCCTGTTATAGAACAAGCACATGCTGGATTAGCTGGAGGTCACTTTTCTAGTGAGACCACCACAAGAGCAATCTTAATGGTAGACATATGGTGGACAACACTTTTTGCAGATGCCAAAGAATATGTTCGAAGGTGTGATGCTTGTCAACGAGCAAAAATGCCAACCCGTGTAGATAGCATGCCCTTAACACTAGGTTGGTAATGGGACACTTTTATGGCCTGGGAGACTTTTATGTCCTGTCAAGTGACCATTTTCCTTGAATTATGTCAAGAGTTTCAAAATGGATTTTGAGGTGCTATCTATCTAGAAAGTTGTCTCATGAGCTGAAAAAAAATTGACATTTTTTTGGAATATCAATTCCATCTTTAACCTTGTCCTTGCAAAACATTTCACAACCTCAACTATGTGAAAAAATGGGTCCTGTTTTTGGCTTTTTTCAACTTTTTGCAACTATACCACTCTAGAATTCATGTTTGTGAGGTCTATAATGCTAGAGAACTATCTTTAGTAGTCCTCAACATGTCTTGATGCTTCTAGGGAGAAATAAATGTTAAAGTTGTAAGTTATGACTAAATTACAAAAATTGTCAAATCCTGTTTTTTAGCCAATTTTAGCTCTTCTATGATTTTTTTGGTGGCTTTCATGATATCCAAATGCAGTTTTGATTTTCTATGTCGCATATTGTAACATAAAGCTAATATTCCTTGAGTTTTGGGGCACCTAATACCCTATTTTGCATAGTAGACAACGATGGTTGATTTTTTCAATTATAGAAGAAAACGAAACATTCTAGTATATCAAGTATAGCTTTTTCAATATTGTTAGTTTCTTGTGACAACTACATGCATTTTGTAGGTAATAACCATATCTAGTAATAAGGATCAAATTTGGCTAGATATTGAATAGTTTCTATGGGATTCTACAACTCATAATGTTGAACCCAGTTTTTTCATGTTTGCTGTATTTATCACTTCATCTTTGTCCCCAAGATTCCCCTTGGTAAGAGATGTAATATTATTTTGACATGCTCCATGGCTCCTTATGAACCTGAAGGATAATAGGGAACTAAGAAAACATGCATATATTATTTGTATTGAGCGTGGCTATAGAAACTTTGATGATAGGTTTGCAGAATGGTAGAAATTCAACTTTTTTATACCTATTTCTTTTGGCAAAACAAAAAATAGTGAGTGAGAAGCAATCATATGCTCTGATCACCAACCCATTGAAGTTAACTAGGGAATTTATCTCAAGTCCTACAAAAATCCCTAATCTTATTTTTATGCAACAAAACGTAAGAAATGACTATTTTGATAAAAATGTACTGGTCCATCAACTTTGGAGGCTTGGTGTGACCAAAAGATGAGAAATTTTACAAGTTTATTATTTTTTACATGTGTAGTAGGCCTTGAACTATAACCTCATGAAAGGATTTTACAAAATGAGTGGATCTACTATGGTTTTGGAGGTTTTTTTCAAAATCTTGAAAGGACACTTTTATGTCCTGTTAGGTTACCAACCTAGTGTTAAGACCAATGATGGGGGCTATAGCTTTTGCAAAATGGGGTATATATTTTGTTTGGCCAATATAGCCACCTGCTTATAGAAGCCAAGCTCAACATATCATTGTAGCTACGGATTATTTGACAAAGTGGGCCAAGGCTAAAGCAACCCAAAAGAATGATGCCAGAACCACTGCCGCATTCTTATATGAGTATGTGTTCACAAGATATAGACTACAAATAGAAATAGTCAGTGATAGGGGAACTCATTTCCTCAATGAGGTAATCGAGTATCTGCTTAATGAATTTCTGGTTATCCATAACAAATCAGCTCCTTATCACCCACAAGCAAACGAACAAGCTGAGCATACAAATACAATTCTTAGCTCGGTATTGACTAAAGTGGTTAGTTCAGGAAGGACAGACTCGGAAATGAATCTCCATGCAGATCTATGGACTTATCGATTTTTATTCAAAATATCTTTAAATGCTACACACTTTAACTTTGTTTATGGTCTTGATTCCATATTGCCAATAGAATTTCTATTGCCGATACTAAGGGTAGCTAAGAATCTTGAGTGGAGTGGACATGAATTATCAGAGAGACTTAAAGATTTAGAAAAGCTAGATGAGCAAAGGCTAACTGCAATAGCTCAAATCTATGCACAAAAGCGAAAACAAAAATAGGTTTTTGATTTCCATCTAATTACAAAAATCTTAAAAAAAGGCGACTTAGTTTTAGCCTATTCCCTTAAGTAACACATTCCCAAGTTTAAGAAAAAGAGAAACGGACCGTTTATCATTGAAGTTGTATCTCCAAGTGGAGCAGTTAAGTTGTCCACCCTAGATGGTGAACCAATGGCTAATTGGATTAGTGGATGTCGATTAAAGAAGTACAATTTTCCACCAACCAATGAATTGCTAGAAAGGATGCATGCAGCTAAGCAAAGAAAGATAAAACGACAACAGGTTATTGATGAAGCTCAAAACGAAGCTCGGCTTCGAGTACTCAAAAGGAAAGCTGCTCTCAAGAATCAACGGATACCTATGCCCATCAATACTCTAGAAATAGATGACCGATAATGGGAATTGCAGAAAGATGCTGTGTCGATCAAAACAGATGATGAATGGTTAGATGGAATGGACCTTCGTATCAAAGTGCAGCTGAACAATCATAGCACAAATGCATTGGTCGACACAAGAGCTCGAGTAAATACAGTCACTTATTTCACGTACAAGCAAGCAACAAATCAGTCTTTGACAACAAGAATAGCGACTATCAAAGGATGCAACAAGAACCCAACACCAACATTGGGAGTAGTCAACTTAAATGTAATAGTACATAGTGTTGGATAGGCACGTCCTATTATTCTTATCTATGGTATATACAACACCTCTTAGCCCTATTAGCCTATATGGCATAATATCTAGCCTAATAGCTTGTGTGGCACTATGCTAGAAATAATATCTTGGATATTTTCACCACCTTACCTATGATGTCACCCTGTATGTCATTGTATGGCTCTTTTATATAAGAGCACCATTGTACATTTCCAAAATCAACCTATTTTAATTTAGTAGGCTACACTTTATATTTTGCCATTTTGCATATCTCGTCTATCTAATTAAGTGTAATTACTCATAATCATGTGTCAAGCATGAATGCAACTTATAGCAAACCGCCTTAATTAGAGCTTTACAACCCTTACAACTGGTATCAGAGCGTATTAGGTCCTAAGCTACTTAGGCATAATCCCCTTGCTTGATTATCTAGTTCTTCTTCTAACTAGGAGATCAGCTAACCAATTTCTTTATACTAGCATTACCACTGATTGTAAATATTTTTATCTTTTATTTTTAAGTGTCTCTCTATCTACATGCATGGTAAGTGTAATCATTTTCATGGTCTAGGTGTCCCATTCAGGTTCTGATAAGTGGCATGAAAAGCATGAGAGGATGAGCCAAGAGTCAAGAGGTTCTGTCTTTTTCATTTAATGAGAGATATTTTTGAATTTTCAATTGGGGGATATTATCACTTTTTATAAGCTCGCAACTCAGCTTCAATTGGCACTATCAAGCTCGTGTTTGCAGTGCAATCCCTCGATCACCTTACCATCGAAGGCAATAACGGTGCTACCCACAGCCATATTCTGCCAAGGACCAGGCCCAAGGTGTGCAATACGCGTCATCATTAAGCTGCTCAGTGCTTGCCGCCCCCTGCCCCGCAGTTCTGCTCTCGCTTGTCATAGGACACGCACTCGCCTGGTCAGTGCTTGCGCCCCCTAGCCCCGCAGTTCTGCTCTCGAGCCCTGTCATAGGCTTCCTAGAGCACGCCTCGTCTTCACTGTGCACCTACAGCCTTGCTGGCCCTCGGCAGCTCAAGGACGTGAAGGCCCTACTGCTCGGACAGCAACCCCTCGGCTTTTGCCAGGTCCTCAAAAGAGCGCCGTTATCATCAGTTGTTGCAGACCCACTCGCCTTGCAATTCCCTGGCCAATGACCTGACCAATGACAGTGCGACCCATTTGCTTTGCTTGGTATTCAACCTCGCACACACGTGCGTGCTTCCCTCGGGGATCACTCACTCTACACGCGGCTCCAGAGACCGTGCCTGGTCATCGATACTTTCCACGTGCAATCCTATGTTCATTGAAATTTTGGCATTGTTCCCACAAAACCTCACAGTCAGCAGTGCCCCAAGTTAAGGACACTTTCCCACTACCTACAAACCTCGTCCACCAAAATCTTCAAGCAAGGTCGCTTTTGCATGTAAAATAAATGTATCATTTAGCATTGCACACATAGGCACGACACCAAGCACTTGTATGTATAAAACTTTCAGAGCCTTTCCCACAACAAACATTATGTATGCAACATAAGTGCACCAAGGCACACGGGTTCTAGATACTGCCTATGCTTCATGTATACGGTAAGACCGCCCGTCAACATGAGCACACACATAAGAATATTTCTTGGAATTTATGCTTACTTCATGATGTTAGCCACGAAGGCCACACACTCGACAAGATGGACAAATGAAGATCAAGATCTATATCAACATGAAGATCATGAAGAAGACGAAGTCAGTAAAGGGGGCGATATCAACAATTCTTCAAACTAAAACTCATGAAAGGAAAGAAGAAAGTACGAGGAGCAACAGACATAGTGAAAGATGATGAAGGAGATAACAACCTTGTGCTTTGTGACGACATACTTTGAATACTTTTTCCCACCTAAGGGAGGTTTGTTATCCTGAGTGAATACCATGTTTGTCATCCTGCATGGATACCATGTTGTCATCCTGAGTGGATACCGTTTTGGATATTGTACCTTGTCTTCATTTATAGTCCATGCCCAAGGGGAGGATTGTTTTGGTGGGCACGTCCTATTATTCTTATCTATGGCATATGCAACACCTCTTAGCCCTATTAGCCTATATGGCATAATATCTATCCTAATAGCCTATGTGGCACTATGCTAAAAATAATATCTTGGATATTTCCACCACCTTACCTATGATGTCACCCTGTATGTCATTGTATGGCTCTTCTATATAAGAGCACCATTGTACATTTCCAAAATCAACCTATTTTAGCAAGCTCTACTTTGTATTTTGCCATTTTGCATATCTCGTCTATCTAATTAAGTGTAATTACTCATAATCATGTGTCAAGCATAAATGCAACTTACATCAAACCGCCTTAATTAGAGCTTTACAACCCTTACACATGGATGTTCATGTCCTCAATAGTTTGTATGCTTACTAGATGAACACATGAATGAGACAATGATTCTTGGAATCTCATGGATGCGGACATACATGGCAGTACCAGATTGGGATACCAATCAACTCAAGCTATCATCTAAAGGTGGACAACTCGTTGTTCCAATTGTACCAAGCAAAGAGGAATGGAAAAGAAGTTACCAGCAGAGAAAACCACGAAGCAATCAATCTTCTCCATCCTGTTGACAAGCAAATGCTACAAGTAGCATGCAAGGAGTCAAGCAAATTGGGTACCAAAAGCACAACTTATGGACAAGACGAATCAAATTTGGGTGCCCAAAACATCATCGACAGTACCAAAGACGGTTCCAAGGTTCAAAACATAGAGATGAGCATCTCTGAGCAAGGAACCTAACACAAAATGGATCTGGAAGAAAAAGGAGTACTTATCTTCTTCACAAATTGTAAAATTGATCAAGCAATGGAGAGTTCAGACTCAGAAGACTCAACCACACCATTCTGACCAAAGCAAACCAAGATATCAATGGCAAGTAAAAGCTCGATAGCAGTCATTATTGATATCAACAACTCAGGAAATCAACATGCCAAAGAATTCTGGTGGTACAATCAAGCAAAGGGCACACAAGCTACAAGATTTTCTCTTTAGAAGGCATAAGAAAACCTCGACACTAAAAACCCTTGAGCTAATTACTCAAAACCCAACTCTTGCACAACATAATGGTTTTAATTGCATTGATCTTCAAAGCATGGTAGAGCCAACCAAAGCTATGCATAGACACACTTGTTCAACCCATGCACACAGTCGTCCCGGAGTACGCCATCTAGGAGGGGTGGAAGGGCACTAAGTAATTAAGGGCAATGTTTGAAGAGAGAGGAAAAAATTTGATGTTAATGTGTGATTTTTTGCAAAATTACCTAACAATGTCCTTATAAATCATCAATAGGGAAAATTTAACTGATAATATCTTCCCGATGAGTGTAAGTAGTGTATATACTATCAAAAAATCATAAAAAATAGTCCTTTTTTATTATTTTTCATCATTTTTCTCGATATTGAGACTTAAAAATGAAGAAATCCAGCAAAAAACTATAAAGCTATGTTTTTTAATAGATTTTCTTAATTATTGGATTTTTACTTTTCTTTTTTAGTGTATTTTGTATTTTGTTTTTTTTCAATAAACAGATAAAAAATTAATAATAAATAGCAAATGAGCTCAGATGGAAAAAATGAAGCTACGCGATGATCAGAAGGACAAGGCGTACAGGCACAAAAAATTTCAATCAAATCGGCAGATGGAAGCGGGAAGCCTAAATTAGGCGGCCAGACATACTTTTGCAGAATTCTTGCAGAATGAGCTACAGGAATCCGATTGGGGAAATTTTTGAGTCTAACATAGATTCCACGGCCTATTAGGACTAACAGGGGAATCTGGGGAAAAGTGGTTCGGGAAGTCCGAGTATAGATACCCAAGGTAGGCTAAAATCACCTCATTTCCACTTGTTGCCTTTGGAGAGAGAGCTTTTTGACCTGCTTCTTCGCGCGCATTTTCTGGAGCCCACAATTGCATGTTTACAGCGCCGTGTCACACGAGACATGAGGGATAAATTCTATGCTTATCAATGATCCATTATGTACGGCCGGTAGCTAGTCTAAACCCCTGGAAAAAACCCTAGAATCCGAGTAGTGCACAAAGACCTACGGCCAAAAATTGACCATAGCGGCCTGTTAGCTCAACCAAATTAAACGAGACTTGCATTGTAGCATGCCCCTAGATGATAGAACACTTCTATATCAACAGTTGACCATTCGGAAAGGATCGAGGGGGGTCCCAAGTAGAAAAGCTAGGTTTTTGGCAGATGCCTTGGATTTTGAATCCACAGACAGCTTATATACGGGGTATATATGTATATGGTTGGTTTCATTAGCCAAGCCCTTGGAAATCAGAAAACAGCTCGAAGTCTACAAAGCGTCAAATTTGACATACGAGGTCAAACTGACTCCAAATGGGCCAAAATTGCATAAGTTGCTTCAAGACTATGTAGCGGACAAGTCCATAGCCTCAAAAGTGACTAACCAACTCTATCGGCCATGTAGTCACAAAAATTGGTGATTGCAGAGTCGACAAAACACGAAGTGATGCCAGCAACACAAAACTTTATCAAATTCAATTTAGGGCTTGTTTTAGGTGTATAGGATATGTTTAGGTCAAAATTTTCAAGTTTTGCAAGAAAAAGTTGACTGCAACAAATAATCACGATTATTTACTTTTTGCAATATTTTGGCTTGAAAATGGTGTCATATTAATCAATATCTAATTCTCCTAAATGATTTTCTCATATTAAACTGATCATTTAATGTGGGGAAGGCCAGGGGAGAAAAAGCTAGAATATTGGTGAAGCTAGCAGACCGGCCATAGTAGGGATCCAAAGGAGGGAAAATAGGGATCCAAAGGGGGGGCCATCTGCAAAAGAGCCATGTGCAACAATGGGCTAAAAAGACCCTAAGGTTCAGCCCATTAAGACTTCCAAAATGCTAAGGTTCCAAAATTCAAAGGTTGTGTCCAAAGGTCAACCCTAGGGAAAATTGGATGCTTTGTGTGTGCCCTAAGTCTTTGCACATCCCTACATGGGAGGGGGCGAGCCCTAAAGGTAGGGGATGAGAGAGAAAGCCACACACACATACACAGGCTCCCTTTACACAAAGGGAATGAGGGACACATGTCAGCTCCCTAGGCTAGATGCCCACAAGGTGTGCCCAATTTCTATTGGATGACCCTTGAAGTGGACCAATGAAAATTAAGCTAGAGTAAATCTAGTTTAATTAATTTAAAAACATTTAATAAAATAAACCAATGAGAATTAAGTCTCCTAGAAGACTATTGGGCAGTCTCCCAAGGGGTCCAATGAGCATTCAGGAGCCCCATGGCTTGCCTGATTCCTATTGGCCAGGAGGCAAAGGGGTCCGGTCCAATGAGAGTTTAGTTTAATTATTTAATTACCTAAAGCTCTCAAAAAAGGGGAAAGGGGCCGGACACATGTCATAAGGCTATCACTTATGCAGCTTAATTGTAATTGGCTTGACTTGGGGAGGGCCAATGAGGCTTCAGGAAGAGCATTTAGCAAGAGGGCTCGCCCAAGAGAGAGAGGGGGCTGATTTTTGCAAGGCATTATCACACACACACTCACACAAGCTCATGTGTGAAGAAAGAGAAGACTATCTCTTCCCAAGCTTTAATGGAGAACTCATCACCTACTCCAAGCTTGTGAGATAGAAGCCTACATCAACACTCTCTTGGCATGTGGATGCAAATCCAACCAAGAGCCAAGCTTCAAAGAATGCTCATCTCCTCTACCAAGCTAATTACTAAGCTAAGCTATGCTACATATGAGTGATTATGTGAGGAGATGTACATCTTTCTCGTAAGATACTCCTTCTTCCTCTCAATCTACTCTCATACCCTGCTAGCTCTCACCATCTTCGAAGGTGTGTGAGGTCTTGGGTCTGAGAAAGGGGATAATTCAAGTCGTGTTTGTTAAGTGTTTTGCTTAGTGCATGAAGTTTCCATCTTCATTGCACTAGCTAGTCTTGAAGGAACACAAAGAATTGTATTTTACAATGTCTCTCTTGATGGGAGAAACCATAATACAAAGCCTTTTGGAGGGGGGACCGGCTCCATGAAAATCCGGTCCTCAACTGTTGTCAATAGCTTAATTGCTCTCTCTTTTGAAAGTATTGTCGATGCTATCTAACTAGGTGTTATGCTTTTTGTTGCTCTCTCCACCCAAGCACTCTTGTAATGCTCATTAGGAATCTACTCTAATGAAATGCCCACTATGTTCATGCTAATTTCCACTACACATAAGTTATTAGGCCATTAAATGTTACAATGGTATCAGAGCTCAAGGTTTCTCTTTTCTTGCTCAAGAAGGGAGGTCCTCAAGCTAGCTACAAATGGTTGGTATTATTAATTGCCTGTGAGTAAGTAGAATAGGGATTTTTCAGCCTTGCAATGCGCCTGCCTTCGTGCAGTTAACGGGGCATCACCGTCGAGAGCTATGGTCTTAATAGTGGACACTACAAGAGGTTGTGTGCTCTTGTGACGCTGTTAGCGACGGAAATACACTGGGTTTTTATAACCCCCGGCGTCGCTAAAACGGTCGCTAATAGCGTCGCTACGAGAGCGTCGCTATATGCGACGCTATAGGCGTCGCCATATGCGTCGCTATATAGAGACGCTCATAGGGACTGTCATAGCGACGGTTATAGCGACGGTTACACAGAAGTCTATAGCGACGCTTATAGAGACGCTCCAGAGCCATAAATAGCGACGCCCGAGAGAAATTTTTTTTGGTGACAGAGCATTGAATGCCCTGCCACCTATCAACCATATTGTACTTGATTCACTTTTTTTAAAAAGTGCAAGGGTAGATAATAGACCCAAAATAGTCACCCACAAGACGCATTGTTTGCAAAATTGACAAGCGTAAAATTGACAATTGTACACATCATAGGCAAAATGAATTGATTGGCAAATGTAATAATGACAATTGTACAACATCATAGGCATAAAGAATTGATTGGCAAAATGAACTGCGGTGACAAATGTAATAATATACATGGTTCAAAAAGACGTATAAAATCCGTCTCATGATACATAAGCTATGAGAAACCCTAAACTAATGCTATCTAGCTACGGCTAAACTGACGTCATCTAGTCAGACGTCTCATCGCGTCCAAGCGGCGTATCTGTCGGATTTTGCAAAGAAAGACAATAAGACAGCTTTCAGTAAGTATAAACATATAACGACATTTATAAAACAATACAAAAAATAGAAAAGAGTAAACCCTAGTACTAACCATGCCACCGCGAGAACTGAGAATGTCCATCAGGGCGTTTAAGCCCTTCCTGCCTGCGTACTCGCGCTCGTACGGTGTGGGATCACGTCCTGTCATCGACCACTGTCAAAACATACAAGGATTTCATTATGTTAGAATTAAAAAACTCATAAACCCTAAACTATCGAACATAAAGAGCAATACAAAAACACTTACAAGATCAGTCTAAAATGATGCCCATCCACCGCTCCCCAAGTGGTGCGAGCTCCCTGCCTCTACTCGCGCTCTGGCTGCATCCTTTTGTTGCTTCCACTTGTCGGGATTCTCGCGCGCTGCTTTCTTCGCATTCTTCCAATCTTCTTTGGCGAGCCAATCTGGCCTGTTCCACCCATGCTTGATTGCTTTTTGCACTTCGAAACGCTTGTGTTTGCAGTATTCGCGCATTTGAATCTTCATCAGGTCTTCATTGAAGCGCTGATCCCGTGTTGGAACGGGAAACTCATCATGAAGTATGCTGATGACTCTGTCTTTTAAATCACTTGGTACTTCACTCCATTTGTTTAGTATGTAGTGTCTAAACAACTGAGAGCAAAGACCACGCATGCGCGAGATCACCTTCTTGTCGTCATCATCCATGATGATGCTACCGCTGAAGTCGACGGAGTAAGGCAAGCCCTCTGGCCGGTGACACGTGAACCTGGGTGTCCCGGCAGGGGTCTCTAGCGGCGTGTCGATGGGGGTACGGACATCAGGTGTCTCCACCGACGTCTGGGCCCCGAAGCGAGGAGTGTCGAGTGGGGTGGCTCCTGGCGGAGTAGGTAGAGGTGTGTAGCTGCTAGGAACAGTCAGCCGTGCAAAACCTGGCGTAGATGGCGATGCTGTGGCTGGTGTGGGGGCGGGCAAAGAAGGGGAGGGTAAAGAGCCTCGTCGAACACGAGGCGGTGTGGAGGCATCGGCGGCGGAATCCCCACAACAACCGCCACCGCCACCACTAGAGCGCCGGTGTCTAGACGAGTGTGAAGATCGTCTCGTCGACACCGAAGCTTCGGAGCGCGCCGAATGCTCCGAAAGAGAGGGAGATGCGGATGGAGTAGGAACGCGCGATGATGCGCCAGAGCGATGACGCTCCACGTACCACTGTCTCTGCTGCGGTGACAAAGAAGAAAGAAACCCCTCATCATCCATACCTGCATTAAACACACGAATATTTAAACTTAATATTGAATGAATAGAGTAGACAATGACGCAAAGACCATTAAATACAATGACGTAATGACGCATATAAATACAATGATGCAATGAATTGAGTGATAGAAGAGGCAAGTCGAAAACTCAGAATTTTCAATCAAAAGATGTGAGCGCGAGTAGAAAAGAGCGTTATACACCATGGAAGGTACTTAGAGAGCCAGAGCTTTTACAACACGGAGCAAAATTGTTCAAATACAATATTTGTGGCTTTAAGAGATCTCTCTCTCATCCTCGCATAACTCAGTATAACTTCCTATATCTATATAGAGCTCTCCGTTTAAACACATATCCTCTGTTTCATTTTGTAGCTCCTCTGCATGCACCCCATATAGAGTAGTAGCATCTTGATGCTCGTCTGGCACCACCGCAGCGGCTTCTGATTGAGCATCTTCTCTGATCTCCTCCATTGATGCCGTTGTGATTGGCACATGGTAGCCTTCATATGTCCTTGCACTACGAGGGGCTACCTCTATGACATACCACCAGTTTGATGTAGACTTTGTAGGATGAAATATTACCTGCCAGAGCCACATAACTTACATGAGAGCTTTCAAGCACATAACTTGTAAAAGGGGGATGTTAACTATTTACATACTTACTTGTTCACAATGCTCGGGTAGTACGAAAGTGTCTCTTAGGTCAGTCCATTTCTTAGTAGAATCCACCTCAAGAAAACCAGACTCTCCTCTACGCACAATAGCGTTGCGACCCTCCATGATTATCTTGAACCATTGCACGTCGAACAAGTCGACAAAAAATCCTCTGTAATCGATCCTCAAAATCTCTTGTAGCGTGCCGAAGTAAGTGAGTTCCGCCACCACAAGATCTGCATCAGAGAAACGTCGTCGACTAGACTGTTCAGATTTTGCCATGATTCCACAATCTTGAGTAAAACGCTTTTTGTCGATCCGTTCCACCCTAAAATGTCGACCTTTACATCATGCTGCTGTGTATGACTTATACTACAACGAACAAAGATTATGAGTGGCCGTTCAAACGTTTAGAAATAAAGTCACTAGCTAGTCGTACATTGCAAACTTACCTTGGTCGCGCAATCCCGAGAGTACTCCCACTCTTCCTCAGTCACTTCGTCACCGCATTGTTGTGTGCTTTTCAATTGGTTGTGCAACCATCTTAAGCTCATGAATGTTGGTAGGCTCTCCAGAACCGTCGGATAGTGCATCGGTGGTCGTCTTCCCCGTCTCCACTCGATTCGTGCCCTTTGTCGCTCTTGCTTTGCATCCTCATATTGTGAAATCCACTTTTGCATCACTGGATTGTAAAGCATGCAAAATCGGTTGATTTTAGCCTCTAGATCTTCCGTCATCTTCTTCTCAACACCGAGATTACACATGACAATCCTAGATATGCGCTCATCATCTATGGTTCGCCATAGCGTGTCCCGGGCTTTATCAAATCCGTCTAGCCACTCTCCAATGTACACTAGGGACTCTGATACCAACCAACCTTCTGCCATGCTACCCTCCGGACGTGCCTTTTGACGCACATATCCCTTAAGCGTTTTCATGAAACGTTCTAAGAAGAACATCCATCTGGAATGAACTGTGCCAGCTATTTCCACCTCATCAACTATGTGAACAAGAAGATGCACCTGAATGGTTAGCATGGTAGTAGGAAAATGTTTCTCAAACATGCACACAAGCTCCGCAGCATTTAGTTTGGCGAATGGTATGGAGTCTACGTTGATCTACTTTTGTGAGATCCATTGCACCAGCTTTGCAAGTTTGTAGATTGTGTTATGGATGTCGAGAGACAAACATCCCTCAATGGCAACCGGTAAAATAAACTGTAAAGTATGTGCAACAATGATATTAAAGTCCACATTTTATGCAATGATATTAAAGTCCACTATGAACGTACCTGACACATTTTATGCCAATCGTGTGACTTCAAACCGGTAAGCTTTCCTTCTTTAGTAAAACACGTTCGGAGCGAGTGCATTACGCCAGTGGGGGTCCGCAAAGATTGAATGGTCTCTTTTACTTTGCGTTCTTGGGCTCCTGTGAAAATCCATGGTGCTTTAGGGAGTTTTATCGATCCATCAGACGCTGTTTGCGGCCAATATTGCTCCAATACGATCCACATTTCTAAGGTCAACTCTGGCTCCCAAAGTATCTTTCTTGCCGGTCAGATGGTCCCATAGTAGATTACCCACATTCTTGAATATGTGCATTGGATCGAGCAAGTGATTGATCATGAGTCGGGGCCAGTATGGTAACTCGTACCATAGAGATAGTCTCTTCATCCCTGGAGGCAATCCGTCATCGCACATCTCCTTCTGCTCTAACCATGCTTGTGCAGACATCCTTGGTGGCTCTCTTCCCAAAAAGCCGTCGCGTAACACATGATTCTCTGGAAGATACGCTTGATGACCTTCGTAGATTTGCTTCTTCAGTGAGGGCGCCCTACGTGCATTCAGTCTAGGTCCACATGTGACACATGCTCTGTATCCGCTTGTTTGAAGCCCTGCATGTATACACATGATAATAGATCAACTATGGGAAAAAACAAGATTTACAGTGTCTGAGTGAGGAGTGTCAATAGATCACCTGAGCATTCTGTTAGCCCGGGATAGTCATGCATGGTCCACATTAGAATGCCTCTGATCAAAGCATTCCGTCGTCCTGTGTGTCGGCTCATATCCACCACCTCTATGCCAATCCACAATTGTTGTAGCTCTTCCAATAGTGGACGAAGATACACATCCATATTCTCCACTTTATATTGCCCTGGCACAATCAAGCATAGCCATAGGTGCCCCTTCTTCGTAGTCAACCACGGGGGAATGTTGTAGTTGACGATGACAACGGGCCATACACTGTAAGATGTTGATCTTTGACCAAATGGATCTACGCCATCCATAGCCAGGCCTAAGCGCAAATTTCGAGCTTCCCTGGCAAAATCCGACCATGTTCCATCTATATGTTTCCAGGCTGCGCAATCTGCAAGAATTCGTAGCACACCATCCGAAGATTTATTCTCCTCACGCCATGATGCTAGGGCGGCCATGGACTTACATTCGAAGAAATGCTTGATGCGAGGAAGCAGAGGAAAATGTCGCAAAACCTTTTGTGAAATTTTTGTCCCGTGAAGATCTACTCATTATCTTTCGGAATCACATTTCGGACACTTCTCCATGTCTATGTATTCCCCTCTGAAAAGAATGCAGTCATTAGGACAAGCGTGGATAGAATTGTAATCCATCCCCAAGTTTCGCAAAATCTTTCTTGCTTCATCTCGGGAATCTGGCATCACATTGTCAGCTGGTAGTATGTGCTCTTTAAGCAATCTACACAACATAAAAATATGATACAGTCGTGTAAAAATCTATCAGATCATTATACATTTAGAGTTTTATTAAAGTAAAATAATTGTAATAGATCACCTGAAAAGCGCTGTGACGCTAGTGTCACTCCATCCAAACTTTGCTTGCATGTTGAGAAGAACCAGGAGTGCTTTCAATCTAGACATATGTGCTCCATTATACAATGGCGTATCGGCTTCACTTTTCATATCATCATAGATAAGCCTTTCTGAATCCATGATCGTCTCGATCATTTCATCAATCTCGGGCTCAAACATTGCCTCGTTGGGAATGTGCTCTGCATGATCATCCCCCGAGCTGTTAGAGGCTACATCTTGTGGCCTCACATATGCTTCTTGACCAAAGCGCCTGCGAACACGTCTATTGGGTTGCAAGATTGCTGCTTGTTGGCCAGCGTCAGAGTCCGACGAGTTATAATTGGCAACAACTCGATCTATAATAGATGGATCGAACTCGCCAAATTCGTGAACGTGCTGCAAAGAAACACGTCTTGTCCGTCGCACAGCATGCTTGCATTGATTACAAGGACATAAGACCCTCGTTGAGAGATAGGTGTTTCGGTTGGACGGTCCCACATCCTCGTCACCACTCATAATGAGGATAAAAATCTTATAACCTGAACAACAAATTTAATATTCTATTGGCATTCTTCGTCTTATCTCTCTCTCTCTCTCTCTCTCTCTCTACCTCACATTCTCTAGTCATGTCCAATCCCCGCACACCTCGGTCTAGAGGTGCACGGAGATCAGAACCACCGGGTTATAATCTCGTCTTTATTGGTAAATACCTATACTTGTGGGTACAAGAAATCTACAGACCCACGTCTACATGATACTGCATGTAGTGGAAAAAACCCCTTTGCCTCTTCTCTAGCTGTAGCACTTCACAGCATCTTAACATCTTTTCACAGTAGATCTTTTCACTGTTCGTCTAACTCTAAACCCTAAACCGTAAGTAATTCTTGCGTGGACTCGATCTAACGTAAATAAGCGTAAATCTAAATAAACGTAAATCTAACTAAAAATAAACCTAAATCTAATTTAACGTAAGTCTACATCTAACCTAATCTTTAACGTCTTTTGGGATAGTTTCCTACGACGTTAAAACTCTCTTCTTCTTGTGTGTGTGTGTGTGTGTGTGTATGGGTAAACCTAAATAAACCTAAGTCTAATCTAATATAACATAAATCTAAATCTAACGTAAATTATGTTATATTAAAAACAAAGAACTAAACTAACAGGGATTATAAGAACCTTAAAACTGATTTAACACATAATTTTTCACATAACTCGGCAAGAGTTGGCATTCTCATCACTAAAGATGTGAGAGTTAACTTCCGGCGGTGACGCTGCCTCATCTCCGTCCACATCTGACAACAGCAATTGGCCCTTTGGACCGTTCTTGCTCTTGTTACTAACTTTGAAGTTGCTGTTGAATGACTAGAGGTTGTCTAGATGGTCATTGTCGGGGATGTAGTGACTCTTGCCGCCCTGAAGATCCACCTTCTTCCCTATCTTCTGAAGACATTTCACCAGTACTTTTGGATCGACGGAGCCCACCATGAGTGAAGACAGCAATACCCTATCTTCCATTGAGGGCTTTCTTCACCCGCTTCATGCAGGCATCGCAGTCTATGGAGACCTAAATCTAATCTAATATAACGTAAATCTAAATCTAGCGTAAATAAACGTAAATCTAACTAAAAATAAACCTAAATCTAATCTAATTTAACTTAAATAAACCTAAATCTAATTTAACGTAAGTCTACATCTAACCTAATCTTTAACGTCTTTTAGGATAGTTTCCTATGACGTTATAACTCTCTTCTTCTTGTGTGTGTGCGCGTGTGTGGATGTGTGTGCCAATAAAAAGAGATAAATGGTATAACCTTTCTATCACCCATGCCAAGTATGATAGATTGGTTATGCCATTTCCCTCTTGAATAATAGGTCTTGAGTTCAACTCCTCGTCAGCTAGATCTTTAGGTCTTTTAATTTTAATTAGTTTCCTACGACGTTAAATTAGTTTCTCTCTCTTTCTCTCTCAATGTGTGTGTGTTTTTTTGTTTATGCATGTTTTCTCTCTCTTTTCCTCTCTCAATGTGTGCGTTTTTTGTTTATGCATGTTCTCTCTCTCTTTTCCTCTCTCAATGTGTGCGTTTTTTGTTTATCCATGCTCTCTCTCTCTTTTCCTCTCTCAATGTGTGTGTGCATTCTTTGTTTATGTATGTGTGTGTGCGTTTTTGTTTATGTTTGTACTCTTTCTCTCTCTCTCTCTCTCTCTCTCTCTCTCTCTCTCTCTCTCTCAAAAACACTATGTGTGTGTGTGAGAGAGAGAGAGAGAGAGGGAGAGAGAAAGAGGAGAAGGGAACATGAGAGTGAGGAGAGGGAAGGAGCATACCTAGCTCTCCTTCCTCTCCTCGTGTGTGTGTGTGGAGAAGAAAGAGAGAGAGAGAGAGAGAGGGAGAGCGTTACCTGCTCCTTGCTTGAGGGCGCCGAAAAACTCAGATCTGAGATCTGAGTTTTTGGGCGCTCTCTATTGTTTTTTTTAGCCTAGCCGGCGTCGCTATGAGCGTCGCAAATTTACTTGTAAATTTGCGACGCTCATAGCGACGCCGGGAAATTTCTTTTTTGAGCGTCGCTGTGTGAGCGTCGCGAATATGAATAGCCTCTTGTAGTGGGAGTCCTATGAGGCTTGCCTACGGCTTAACCACTATTGAGCTATTAGAAGCTTGACAGGAGCCGGTGCTGTTTTGGTGTCGAAAGACCCTCTCTTCTATTCCTTGCAATTAATGGTATTCGAGCCGCGGGTACAGTAGCTTGAGTGTTTTTTCTAAAGGGGTAAAGAGGAGTAGCAACTAGGGCTTGAAGTGCCAAAGTACACCTAAAAATTTTACACCTAAAAGTTGTTAGAATGGCTGACAATAGTAAAGAGAGTGAAATTAATGTTGATAACTTTGATTTTGCTCATGAGCAAGCTACTAATGATGCTTCAATGCTTGTTAACTATCTTGTTTCTAGGCTTCAACAAGCCTTGGGCAATCCATCTCTCCAAAGTGAAGTGTAACGGCAGCTCCGTGCTCACGGGATTCTCCAAGCTCATCACCATGACGAGAGAACACCTAGGAAGCCTCCTTGTGAGACTACCAAAAGAGGTCTCTCTCCGATTCGGGAAGAAGAAGAGAATCCATATGAAGGGCTCAAGAATTTACTTCTTGATGATGCATCTCCTTCCCAAAGGAGAACTCAAGAGCCTCCACCGAAGGAATGAGAAAGAAGCGAGTCTCCCGCCCCCTCGGCGGAGATGGATCCATGAAGACAGCGGGCTAAACGCTCTCCATCACCACCAAAGCGGAGAAGACCATCACACTCTTCTCCACGCCATAATTCAAAGAGGGATGATAAAAAGCAAGAGAAGAAAAAGGCGAGAAAGAGGACACCCTCTTCTCCATCTTCTTCATCCTCTTCCTCTTATGAAAACTATGGTGAAGATGACAAAGATCAAGACAATAAAAAGGCGAGAAAGAGGTCACCCTCTTCTCCACCTTCTTCAAATTCTTCACCCTCTGAAGAAAGTGATGGTGCAACCTTTGAACCATCAAAAAGAAGAGGCCATAGGAAATCCTATGCCGCATGGAAGAGGTCGCCCAAGTTGAAGAAATTCAAAGAGGGAGGGAAGAGCATCTCTTTCCTTACCTATGATGGTACCTTTGGTGCTACGGACAAAGTCTTGGCCTTTATCCAGCAATTCGATGCGGCGTTTGGAGATGAGGGCTTCACAGAGTCCTCTAAGCTACGCCATGTAGCTATGCACTTTCAAAAGTCCGCCAGACAATGGTGGTCTAGCCTACGAGCCAATGGTGAAGCTCCACGAACATGGAAGGCTTTAAGAGCTTCCATTATGAAGCAATTTTTGGCCACCGATGCCAAAGACAAAGTACTCTCCGAATGGCGAAGCTTAAAGCTCTCTCCCAATGAATCCATCCACAAATATGTAGACAAGTTTTGGGACCTACAACTCAAAGCCACTGTCTTCAAAAGGTTGGATTTTGGAGAGCAAAAGCAACAATTTTGTGCAGGCTTAACTGAAGAAATGGCGGAGTATGTCAACTCCCAAAGACCACGTACCATATCGGCGGTAATACACCACACTATGGTCGCCTCTCGAATCAATTTCCAAACGGGGGCAAAAAGAAATAATAAGCCCCCGGAAAACAAGGGTTCCAATGAGCCTAAGGGGAAGGACAATGTCCAAAAGTCTCCTAAGGGCAACTCCAACAAAGCTAAAGAGAAGGGAGTTTACAAAGGTAAGAATAAACTCTCTCCTGAAGAGCTTGAGCGTTATCGTAAGGATAACCGGTGTTTCAAGTGCGGCGAACAAGGGCATGCGTACCGCGCTTGTCCCCAAAAGAACAACCGCCAAGATCCTCCTAGAGCTTCCTTGGTTGAAATCCAAGAGGAGGAGACTCACCAAACTCCCACAAAGGATCTCCTCTATGCCATGCTTGGGGAAAGGTAAGAGAACATGATGCTTTTATTCTCTTTGACCCTGGTTCTACTCACAATTTTATATCTATAGAGTTGGCCACCAAGCTAGGAATACAATCCTACGAGATGGGAGATGTCCTACCCGCAGACAGTGCCTTCAAGGGGCAAGAAGCTTCAGTCACTCCCTTAATTGGGAAATTGAGGCTTCATGTCCAAGGCTATGTGGACAAAGAGGACTTCTTTATCTCTCCTCTCAAGCATGAGGATGTAATCCTAGGGGCACCATGGTTTGACCACCTGGCTGCCGATGTTAAATTTCCTGAAAGGAGAATCTCCTTTAAGTTCAGGGAAAAAGACATGTATATAGATGCTAAGGAAATGGGTAACACCATCCCCATTGTACATACACCATCTTTCAATAAGTTAATAAAGAGCTCTATTTTCGTGTACATGATATTTGTTAAAGAATCTCAAAATGAACCTAATGCTTTAGCAAAAGAAAATAAAAGCAACCAAAAGGAATTAGAGTTATCCAATTTTCTCAAGGGGTTTCAAGATGTTTTTATTGACGACATCCCTTGTGGTCTACCTCCTAAACGAGGTAATGATGACCATGCAATTGAACTTCTTCCAGGAAGTTCACTGCCTAATAAACCTCCTTATAGAGTTTCTCAAGCTCAACAAGAGGAGATTATGCGGCAAGTACATGAGTTAGTTGAGAAGGGCATGGTTAGGCCTAGCTCATCTCCATTTTGCTCACCTGTGCTATTAGTGCAAAAGAAAGACAGCACATATCATATGTGTGTCGACTATAGAGCACTAAATAGGATCACTATCAAGAATAGGTTTCCTGTTCCACGGGTAGAAGACCTATTTGATAAGCTACAAGGATCGACCTACTTCAGTAGGGTTGACCTAAAGAGTGGCTATCATCAAATAAGGATAGTTGATCAAGACATTGTAAAGACCGCGTTTCGCACTACATTTGGTCTTTACGAATACATTGTCATGCCTTTTGGCTTGACCAATGCACCAGCCACATTCAACCGCTTGATGGAGAAGCTGTTCAAGCCTCATCGAACCTTCACTGGAGTGTTCTTTGATGATATTATCATCTACTCTAATTCATTGGAGGAACACAAGCAACACCTCCAGGTAATATTTCAAGTTTTAAGAGAGAATAAACTTTATGTTAATCGAAAGAAAAGTGAATTTTTCTTGCAAGAGATTCAGTATTTAGGTCACATTATCTCTCAAGATGGCATCCAAATGGATCCATCCAAGTTAGAGGTAATAAAAGGATGGCATAAACCAAGGAATCTTCATGAACTAAGAAGCTTTATAGGTATGTGCGCATACTATAGAAGCTTCATAGAAAAGTTCTCACAAATTGCGGGACCTTTACATGACCTAACAAAGAAAAGCGCTAGGTATACATGGTCTGCTAAAGAGAACAATGCTTTTGAAAAGCTTATCTCTCAACCTGTGCTTACACTACCGGATCTCTCAAAACCATTTGAGGTCCAATGTGATGCTTGTGGTGATTGCCTTGGAGCTGTTTTGCTCCAAGAAGGGCACGCCATAGGCTATGAGAGCCGAAGGCTCGACCCTGTTGAGTAAGCTCTAGGCATATACGAAAAAGAACTCCTTGCAGTTCTACATGCCTTAGACTCATGGAAGCACTATTTATTGGGGACTCCTTTCATTCTGCGAACGGATCACCAAAGTCTTAAGTACTTCATGACGCAGACCAAGCTCTCCGACAAACAAATGAGGTGGGCAAATTTCCTTTCGCAATTTCATTTTCATATTGCTCACATTGTTGGCAAGCATAATCAAGTAGCTGATGCACTCTCAAGACGGCCGAGAGTGAATGCGGTTTCCATAGCAACTCACAATGATCTATCTTCAATGATAGATGAGTATGCTATTGATCCCGATTTTAGAGATGTGATTTCAGCCCTTACATTAGGGAAGAAAGAAGAACCATTTACTTTACAAGATGGTTATCTTCTCTATGGCAATAGACTATGCGTTACTAACTCCCTGCGTGAGAAAGTAATGTATGAATCTCATGCTCCCCCGTATGCGGGGCATAGAGGGATTCAGTCTACCTTAAAGGGAATTGAAACATATTTCTATTGGCCTACCATGAAAGTGAACATACAAGAGTATGTTTCCAAATGTGTGGTATGTCAAAAGACAAAATTTGATAGAGGGAAGCAACCTGGATTGCTTCAACCCTTGCCAATCCCTAATTCACCATGGGAGAGCATATCCATGGATTTTATCTTTGGATTGCCTAAGTCTATCCATGGGAATACGGGAATATGGATGATAGTAGACAGGTTCAGTAAACAAGCTCATTTTATACCTGTCAAAAAGACTATCAAAGCCCATCAAATGGCAACCCTCTTCATTTCACAAATTTTCAAATACCATGGCTTGCCAATGTCCATAGTGTCGGATAGAGATCCTAGAATGACCAGTAATTTCTGGAAGGGTCTCTTTGAGAATTTAGGGACAAGGCTAAATTTCTCTTCGGCCTATCATCCACAAACGGATGGCCAAAGTGAAATAGCTAACCTAACAATTCTCGATCTACTAAAAGCCTATGTAACGGAAGTAGATCAAAGATCCCAATGGGAGAAGTACTTACCCTTAGTGGAGTATGCTTACAATAACACTGTACATACTTCCACAGGAAAAGCACCTTTCGAGGTAATTGAGGGAAGATCAAAAAGTCCCTTGCTACTTAAGGTACATGGGAAGATCTTCGCTGCAGATGAGTATAGCCGAGACCTACAAGAATCTTTCCAAAAGATTAAGGATGCTATCTCTATCTCACAGCAAAGGCAAAAGGCTGCTGCTGACAAGCACAGAAGAGCCCAAGCCTTTAAAGAAAACGATTGGGTCTTGTTAAAGTTTCCCAAGGCTCGATTAAGGCACACAACGGGCAAGAATCCTACGGGTCACCAAAAGTATTATGCTAAACTAGCAAAAAGGTACTATGGTCCCTTTCAGATTCTTAGGCCAATCAATGAGATGGCCTATCAACTCAAGTTGCCCAATCATTGGCTCATACACAATGCTTTTCATGTGAGCCTATTAAAGCCTTACAAAGGAGAGCCACCTCAAGAACCAACTATTGAAGACCCACCGGAGATCGAGGACCAAGAAGAGGTGCTGTAGCCCGAGTCCATTCTCCGACATGAAGACAAGGTACTAAGAGGCGGTAAGACTATCCGACGATATCTTATTAAGTTTAAGAATTATCCTTTTGAAGATGCGAGATGGATGCAAGGCATACAATTAAAGGATAACCTAAACCTTGTCAATGCTTACAATGCTTCCCAAGAGTAAGCAAATGTACAAAATGTTAAAAATGAACAAAATTTTTGTCTTATAAGACTCTCTTTTTCTTTATTTGTGCACAAAAATGAAGTAGTATGCATGCTTAGATCAAGTTTGCGGAGACGATGTCTCCCAAACACCAAGTAGAGCTTGTCACTCTACTATGGAAGATTGATAGGACTAATGTGCAGACATGCTTGCGGCAGCCTCAGGCTCTCAAGCGCCAAATGGACTAGTCATCCATTGTGGAATGATGTCGTAGGGTAACATAGGGATCCTCTACCCGCTAAGAAAAGGACTCATGAACATGCTTTATCTTCTCTACACCATAGTCGAGGACGACTATGATTTCAAGAGAGAGGTAATGTCATAATAATCAATATCTAATTCTCCTAAATGATTTTCTCATATTAAACTGATCATTTAATGTGGGGAATTAAGGCCGGGGGAGAAAAAGCTAGAATATTGGTTAAGCTAGCAGACCGGCCACAGTAGGGATCCAAAGGAGGGAAAATAGGGATCCAAAGGGGGGGCCATCTGCAAAAGATCCATGTGCAACAATGGGCTAAAAAGACCCTAAGGTTCAGCCCATTAAGACTTCCAAAATGCTAAGGTTCCAAAATTCAAAGGTTGTGTCCAAAGGTCAACCCTAGGGAAAATTGGATGCTTTGTGTGTGCCCTAAAAGTCTTTTCACATCCCTACATGAGAGGGGGCGAGCCCTAAAGGTAGGGGATGAGAGAGAAAGCCACACACACACACACAGGCTCCCTTTACACAAAGGGAATGAGGGACACATGTCAGCTCCCTAGGCTAGATGCCCACAAGGTGTGCCCAATTTCTATTGGATGACCCTTGAAGTGGACCAATGAAAATTAAGCTAGAGTAAATCTAGTTTAATTAATTTAAAAACATTTAATAAAAGAAACCAATGAGAATTAAGTCTCCTAGAAGACTATTAGGCAGTCTCCCAAGGGGTCCAATGAGCATTCAGGAGCCCCATGGCTTGCCTGATTCCTATTGGCCAGGAGGCAAAGGGGTCCAATGAGAGTTTAGTTTAATTATTTAATTACCTAAAGATCTCACAAAAGGGGAAAGGGGGACACATGTCAGAAGGCTATTACTTATGCTACTTAATTGTAATTGGCTTGACTTGGGGAGGGCCAATGAGGCTTCAGGAAGAGCATTTAGCAAGAGGGCTCGCCCAAGAGAGAGAGGGGGACTGATTTTTGTAGGGCATTATCACACACACACTCACACAAGCTCATGTGTGAAGAAAGAGAAGACTATCTCTTCCCAAGCTTTAATGGAGAACTCATCACCTACTCCAAGCTTGTGAGATAGAAGCCTACATCAACACTCTCTTGGCATGTGGATGCAAATCCAACCAAGAGCCAAGCTTCAAAGAATGCTCATCTCCTCTACCAAGCTAATTACTAAGCTAAGCTATGCTACATATGAGTGATTATGTGAGGAGATGTACATCTTTCTCGTAAGATACTCCTTCTTCCTCTCAATCTACTCTCATACCTTGCTAGCTCTCACCATCTTCGAAGGTGTGTGAGGTCTTGGGTCTGAGAAAGGGGATGATTCAAGTTGTGTTTGTTAAGTGTTTTTCTTAGTGCATGAAGTTTCCATCTTCATTGCACTAGCTAGTCTTGAAGGAACACAAAGAATTGTATTTTACAATGTCTCTCTTGATGGGAGAAACCATAATACAAAGCCTTTTGGAGGGGGGACCGGCTCCATGAAAATCCGGTCCTCAACTGTTGTCAATAGCTTAATTTCTCTCTCTTTTGAAAGTATTGTCGATGCTATCTAACTAGGTGTTATGCTTTTTGTTGCTCTCTCCACCCAAGCACTCTTGTAATTCTCATTAGGAATCTACTGATCCAATGAAATGCCCACTATGTTCATGCTAATTTCCGCTACACATAAGTTATTAGGCCATTAAATGTTACAATGGTATCATCACCTCACCTATCACTTGTGTACACCTATTACATGCCACATTTCAAGTATGAGCCAAAATGATCAATGCTAACTTGGAAAATTGCCAAAAAACGCAAAGAAGTCCTTTCGAACCAATTTCTGAGTTATCTGTCACATTTTTTATCCAAATCACCTCAAATCTCATACACACAGTCTACATTATGCCTAGAACCAAGTTGCTTCAAAAAATGTCCATTTTGATGAAAAAGTAAATAATCGTGATTATTTACTTTTTGGCCAAGATGGGGGGAAATTGCAACTTTGACTTCATGGGACCAAGGCACATGATGTCCTAAACCCACTAACCAAGTTTGAACAAATTTGGAGCTCAAAATCTCAAAATTCCTTTATATCTACTGTTTCAGAGACCTAAAGCTTAAATCTAGCACCATTCTTGCCCTGTACACTCAAATGAGCCCACACTTCACTCAGAATATCTATTTGATATTTACTTCAAGCCTATTATGCCAAAATTGCAAAAAGTTGAAACTCAACTATAAATAATCACGATTATTTACTTTTGTGCAAATTTTTGCTTGAACTCCAAGAATTTGATCTTTACATGTTTTTATGCATCTATGCATGTTCAAAAATTGATTTGAAGCAAATTGGACTCAATTTGTCAGCAATACAGACTGAAGCACATTTTAGAGCGGAATCTACCAAATTTTCTAACTTGGGCACTCTATGCACTTAACAAGAGCAATGCAAGCTGCAGGAGAAGGCCAAGAAGAGGGTATCCCAAAAAGAGAAGCTGCAAGAGCTGCCACCATACCAACTCGACCCTAGTTCAGTAAAGACAACCAAAGCAACAACTTGAGGAGAACAATTCACCACGATTTTTACAAGTAGATTCAAAAGTGAAGAAGGACATTAGGTAGAACTACAACTTCTGTCAAAATAGGTCTATGATGTCACGGCAAAGCCCAAAACAAAAGAAGCTAATAGAAGGCTTGGACTTAGAGAATTCTAAGACCAAGAGCCACGTGGTGTAGATTTTTAGAAAGCTTATGAGCTCCTGTCCACTTTTAAGGAAGATGGAATAACCCAGATTACTGACTAGCAAGGGCACAAGGTAGAAGTGGTAATTACAAAAGAGATAGTGGACGAAGCTCTTAAATTGCCTACAGAAGGGATGACCATGAGGGCTAGAGATAGAAAAATAGCAGGCACTTTCACCAAAGACTGCTACAACAATCTTTGATGAGCTTATCCAGAAGCAAGTGGTAGAACCAACAAGATTATATCATGAAAACTTCCACTTTCTAGAAAAGAGACCGCCAAGGTACACAACACCCAATCATGCAGTTGCAACTACATTTACACAAGTGTTAAAGTCGACAACCAGGAAACCCATCGACCACGCACAGTATGTGTTATCCACACTGAAGGGTACAAAGAAAGAGGGCAAGATAACCTATTTGGGAGCACCTGAAGTACTCACAAGAATAGCATACCATGCTATCGGCATGGCAGAAAATTTGTCACCTGTCCCAGATCAGAGCACGTGGATTGTGTCTGCATAGCCATCTCCTCGAGCCACAAGGTCCACAAAACGAGTTTACAAATCCGATGAAGAATCTTTAGAGAGCTCTCGTGAAGCACATGGAAGTGAAATCTCAGACAATGAGGAAAGAAGAGCCCACATTGAAGAGATGAAAAGAAAAGCAGTGGCCGCACATCAAGAAGAGCGCCCTGAGCTGGAAAAAGGCGAGATATGAAAGGGAAAAAGAAACTTATCAAAGAAGCCACCAAGCTGTAGGTGAGGACCCTAAAAAGTGGGTGCCAAAGGAAATAAAGGGGTCGAGAACAAAGAACCCTGCAAGGAAAGAGGCAGAGGATCCCACTGATTTTCTTGAACGCACGTAGGCAGAGACAAAAGCATTAAGACTAAAAGAAGCTCAAGAAGCTGAAAGAAAAGCCCAGAAGGATACGGTGGAGTAGCATAGACGAGCTGAAGCGACCCAACAAAGTAGGCCCAACATGATCAAAGTGAGATGTCTCCCATATCATCGTCAACTGCTACTACTGAACAACACGACCACCCCATGCCAAGCCCTCCACCATCACCAATAGTTAGACCCACTTAGGGTGAGCAAACTAAAGAAAAAGAGCCTATACAAAAAGAAGCAACAGAATCTACACCAAGGCAGCAACGACTTCTGAGCAAGCTAAAGCAAAAGAACCAGAACCACAAAGAGAAGTAAGTCCTGAACTAGAGGAAGCAACAAGGTTTGAGCAAACAAAGGCACAAGAGCCAGAAACCACACTGTCTACCACAACCCATCACGAAACGACCGAGGCATCCACGAAGCCTCAAGAAGACAAAGCAGTAGAGACAAAAGCACAGCCTCAAGGGGAGGAATAAACCTGGCCGCTACCACAAACGGCCACCACAACCCCACCAAAGGAATCACAAGAGACTGCTGAAACATATAGGCAACTCGCATACCCTGAAGACTGGTAGGCCAATGATGAAGTAATTCTCCAAGTAAACGAATATGCAAAGCAGATGCAGGAAATGACAGAAAAAATGTGATCAGCATCACTTAGGCGCATTGTTAAGGCTAGAGATTTGGAACTGGTGATAGACGCTCTTCAAGGAGAGCTAAAGGACATATTAAATATTATCACCAATCTATAGAAACAAGTCTAAGAGTTGAAGACTGAAGCTGAACAACACTAGCTAGTAGAGAAAAGCAGCAAAAAGAAATGGAAGAGCTGGGAAAACTTCTCATGAAGTTAACAGATGCCTGCAAGACCAAAGACAAACAATTGATGGAAGTTACCAACGAACTCTTAACTACAACTCTGTCAGTTCAAAAGATCCAAGTACAGCTAGACGTGGCCAATGCTTCACTACAATATTCAGAGCAGAGGATCAATGATCAGGCAACCTTCTTGCGATAGATAAGAGAAGATCTCGCAGTTGCCTCGATCAAAGGTACTGACGAAGTGTATAAAGCACTAGAGAAAAAGAATAAGGATCTCGAGCTAGAGCTAAAGCTAGAGCTAGAGCTAAAGCTAGAGCTAGAGCTAGAGCTAAAGCTAGAGCTAGAGCTAAAGCTAGAGCTAGAGCTAGAGCTAGAGCTAGAGCTAAAGCTAGAGCTAGAGCTAAAGCTAGAGCTAAAGCTAGAGCTAGAGCTAGAGCTAGAGCTTAAGCTAGAGATAAATCTAGAGATAAAGCTAGAGCAGTCACAACGCAGAGACCTTGTGTTAATGCGGGTACAAAGAGAAGAGCTACTCAAGGAGATAACAGAGATGAAGATAGTTAACCGGCTACTGTGAGATGGACAGCAAGAGACATAGGAAGAATCAGGTACATCCATACAACCCCACATTGATATTCCGTCAGTCTCATTCATTGAGATAGAAACACAGCCAGTAGAAGGGCTTGGGGAAGAAGAAGAATTTCAAGTACCATTAACAGATACCGATCAAGTGCCGATGGTCTTGCTGTTTCAAAAGCTGAAGATGGTGCGCTTAAGGAGAAGGTTGCTCAAGAGACGGATGAGCAATGGAAGGCAGCTATGGATTGGGAGTTGAAAATTCTTCATTTTGTCAATGTTACTCAACTCACTCCCAACCAAATCAATGCACAATGGTTCCAACAATCACTGCCATATCCCTTGGTCAAGGTCGAGTTGCTACACTTCAAGGAATGACTATGTAGAGACATGTAAGCAGAAGGCGCAGATGAAGTCCACCCCAAGTGGAGAAAGAGCTGGTTGAACAAGAATCCTAGATACTTGATTCTGTTCACAAGAGCACCTGTGGCACTTCAAAAAGACCCAACTTTTTGCTACAAATGGATGCATGGCTTCCTTGCAAAATACCCAAAACCACACACTGCTAAGCATAAATGAATGAATCTACATACCTGACACCTTGCATAGCACATAACAACGTTGTACACGAGCAGAGAGAGAGAGAGAGAGAGAGAGAGAGAGAGAGAGAGAGAGAGAGAGAGAGAGAGAGAGAGAGAGAGAGAGAGAGAGAGAGAGAGAGGGACAGAGGAAGATAGCACATGCTGGCGCACCTCCTAGAGCGGAGTGCTATGCCAATATGGAAAGAGATAAGAGAGGAGAGGAGAGGAGAGAAGAATAAGGTAAACATTGGGTGCAATCTCCCCCCGTGCAAGAGTGACCATTTCCCTTTTGCACGTATTTGAATTACAGATTTCTTGAATGTTCAAATTGAGTACTAATGGCTGGCCGGTCTTAAATGGCCAAAGCTCATAAGAGCACTTGAATAATCAGCTAGACATAAAATATAATATCCTTTTGCAATAGCCTAGCTTGATCAAGCCTTTTTCACCTGTCAGCTGCAATAAATAGTAAGATATCAATTCCATAACATACCTCTCCATTAGAAAGAAACTGTTCTCAGTCGAAGATAAAATCTACAAATCATACTTGTCAAAAATAGTGATCAGTATTCTGTGTTGGAAATAGCATGTTGTAAAATGGAAAATTTATGAAACGAAACAACATTACTTATGCATGCCGCCGTCATCCACATACTACGTACCTATTCTAGTGTCCCATACCACTAGAATAAGCAATATATGTCCTACCCTAATGAAATCGGGATATCATTGGTCACATTCATCATTCAAGAATCCATTCTCATCATTAATAAGTTCAATACTATTGCGATAGAAAATCAACATAGATCAATTCCAAATATGAATCCAAACATCTGCCAACATATACCCATTTCAAATCCAAATCCAAATATCCATCATTTTGTATACCCAGGTAACAAAATCATACCAGTTGCAGTGGTGGCTAGCCACTGTAGCATGATTTTGTGATCGGTGTTGCCTAAGTCGGCAAATCTCCACCCGCTGCCTAAATCAGTGAATCGGCACTAATGCCGCCTATATCGGCGAATCTGCATTGGTATTATTTAAAAAGCATGAATTTACAATTTATCAATGTGTTTCCTAAATTGACAGATGTGTACCAAGATGAGTATCTACACACTGCATAAATCGGTGAATCTGTGTGTCTGTGACCAATGGACTAGACTAGGCATAGAAATATAACATTTATCACATGCGTGAGACCAACTTAGAGCATGTTTAAATAGGAGGGTACTTACCAATTGTTGTCCACTATCCCAGAGCTCCTTAGCTCACATGAGTGGTTGTATGGCTTAATGACAAATGATCTTAATGAAAAATCCTTTAAATCAATGAGAAACCATGGTCATAGTAGTGTGAGTATTCAGCTTAGAAAACAATGTATATAAAGGAAATATGAAAAGATCACTAATGTATTTGTTGTACATACCAACAGGATATTGAATGGGTATCTCTGAATGCATGTCGAGAGAGATGTGTTGTCTCTTTGAATGGTATAAGCAAACACATCTAGGAGTTTGGCACAATCTTGTATGACAGTGTTAGTATAGTCAACCAATAAGTAGTAAGATATGGATTGATTAATATATTTGATTGAGTAGCCAAGAAGGTAGCTATTGAAAAATTTGAGAGAATACGGTTAGTATATTATCACTGAAGCTTTTAAAACGAGTTTGCAAAATAAAGTAAGGAGATAACTTATCTGACTGCCTCGCATTATGGTTCGCATAGGTTTTTGTGATTCCTTAACACTAGGTTGGTAATGGGACACTTTTATGTCCTGTTAAGTGACCATTTTCCTTGAATTATATCAAGAGTTTCAAAATGGATTTTGAGGTGCTATCTGTCTAGAAAGTTGTCTCATGAGCTGAAAAAAACTCGACATTTTTTTTGGAATATTAATTCCATCTTTAACCTTGTCCTTGCACAACATTTCACAACCTAAACTGTGTGAAAAAACGGGTCCTGTTTTTTTCTTTTTTCAACTTTTTGCAACTATACCACTCTAGAATTCATGTTTGTGAGGTCTATAATGCTAGAGAACTATCTTTAGTAGTCCTCAACATGTCCTGATGCTTCTAGGTAGAAATAAATGTTAAAGTTGTAAGTTATGACCAAATTACAAAAATTGTCAAATCTTGTTTTTTAGCCAATTTTAGCTCTTCTATGATTTTTTTGGTGGCTTTCATGATATCCAAATGCAGTTTTGATTTTCTATGTCGCATATTGTAACATAAAGCTAATGTTCCTTGAGTTTTGGGGCACCTAATATCCTATTTTGCATAGTAGACAACGATGGTTGATTTTTTCAACTATAGAAGAAAACGAAACATTCTTTTATATCAAGTATACCTTTTTCAATATTGTTAGTTTCTTGTGACAACTACATGCATTTGTAGGTAGTAACCATATCTAGTCATAAGGATCAAATTTGGCTAGATAATGAATAGTTTCTATGGGATTCTACAACTCATAATGTTGAACCCAGTTTTTTCATGTTTGCTGTATTTAGCACTTCATCTTTAATTTGTCCCCAAGATTCCCCTTGGTAAGAGATGTATTATTCTTTTGACATGATCCATGGCTTCTTATGAACCTAAAGGACAATAAGGAACTAAGAAAACATGAATATATTATTTGTATTAAGCGTGGCTATAGAAACTTTGATGATAGGTTTGCAGAATGGTAAAAGATCAACTTTTTTGTACCTATTTCTTTTGGCAAAACAAAAAATAGTGAGTGAGAAGCAATCATATGTTCTGATCACCAAACCATTGAAGTTAACTAGGGAATTTATCTCAAGTCCTACAAAAATCCCTAATCTTATTTTTATGCAACAAAACGTAAGAAATGACTGCTTTGATGAAAATGTACTGGTCCATCAACTTTGGAGGCTTGGTGTGACCAAAAGATAAGAAATTTTACAAGTTTCTTATTTTTTCCATGTGTAGTAAGCCTTGAACTATAATCTCATGAGAGGATTTTACAAAATGACTGGATCTACTATGGTTTTGGAGGTTTTTTCCAAAACCTTGAAAGGACACTTTTATGTCCTGTTAGGTTACCATGTTAGGTTACCAACCTAGTGTTAAACGAGTTAGAGAAATGTAACAAAAACAAATGAGGACCATGATAAAAATCATTTGATTAAGGTCAATCAAGACAGCTAGAGACTTATATTGCCTTAAAAAAATTGTGCTAAAACTAATAAAGGTAATGGTGTTGACAAGTGATATGTAATTAGCTACTAGTAAAATATAACAATGAGCCATTTGAAGAGGACAAAAGCAAGAAAATCTTCACTGTGCAACAAATGTTAAGCCCTACAGATGAGGGTATGACTTTTTATAATGTCAATTGAAATAAATCCTTCAATCCCTTGTCAGGAGCCATGGGGAAGGAGGATTATTGGAGTGGACCATTCCCTACCTCTTCATGCGTGATCTACAACATTGTGGTCACTGTTACTTGTCCTCCTGCCTTGATTCTTTGTTTCTTTTCTTGATTTCTCTTTGTGGATAGAGAGCTTTTCTTTTGTTTCCATTGTCTGACTTCCCTTTTCTTTTCTTCTTCTTTTGGTGTAATTGTTTTCTTTCCTACGCTATCAACCATGTTTGCTTTGCTTGTGTCTCTAGGTGTGAGATCCACATGCTTGCGTGTGTGGTGGTATGGGCTTGTTTATGTTTCAATGAGTGGCATCGTGCCTATTGCTTGGACTTTCAATTCAAAAGAGGGAAGAGATGAATGGGAATACATGTAAGCACCCAGGGTCCTACAACATCATTGACATAGCGCACATTGAATTAGCTTATCTGATGAAGCACCACAAGCGACAACAGCAAGCCATAACTGTAACCATTTCTTATCTTTATTAACTCCTGGGAGCTGCAACAAGCTTCAAAGACCTAAAATCAACTTGCAATTATGACTTAACTGTGCTTTAGCTCAGTTGAGACCTTCATGAGTACAAACATAGCAACACAGTCTTCCAAAGACTTCATACCAACTCTCTTTAATGCATATATTGCAGGAGCTCAATTCATGCTATGCTATAGCCAAAAACAACAAACACATGTAGCAAAAAATTCACTTAAAATCCTCAATTTGCATTGCCAAAGACGCACCATTGTTAACATTGTAACTAGCCATAATTTTGTTTATGATAGGAAAAAGACATGGTGGTAAAGATGAAGCTTGCTACCATGTGGGCAGCTGAGTAGGCCTCAGAGCAGGAGTAGTCAAGCCATAAGGAGTACACCAAAGGTTGCTGAGAGGAGTAGCCTCCTTGGGAGCATACACTCTAAAAGCTAAGGGCCAATGCTGATTAAGTGTTTGCAGACTAACATCATCGAACATGCCATCATCGCAATGGCATCTGCAAATAGTTAGGGTGCGACAAAAACCATCAAGTGGCTAACCTATTGAAGTTGATTCAAGCCTACATCTCCAATGTTGACCACCAATTAGTTCATCACCAAAGTGGCACTATGATTCCTTACACAAGAAAATATTCATGCAATAATGAAGTTGAAGGTGAGCAAGAAGGTGGCTTCAGAAGGATCATGAGTTTGTTCAAGCTCAAAACCAAAGCCCTAGTCCAGAGCATTCGTTGTTTGAAGGCTACAAACGTTGGTTTCGATGAAGAAAGTTGAGCAGGGTGCAGAGCCCACCAAGATCTGTCTCTATAAGTGGTAGAGGTGAGGCAAACAAATCAGATTTTGATTGGAGCCTTCCTAGCAGTCATGCATCACCAATGAAAGGAGCAGTACATGAGAAGCAATCATTGTAAGGAGTACTGTGAAAGGTGAAGGGGTTGATCCTACCAATGCGACACATTTGGGAGAGGAGTATCAAGGTAAGGAAGCCTGTGCGAGTAGCACAGGAACTGCGGAGGAGAAGAAGGGGATGTAGGTTGTTGCTGCTGCTGCTGCTGCTGCAGGACACAGGGAAGGGTGGGGGGAGAGAGAGAGAGAGAGAGAGAGAGAGAGAGAGAGAGAGAGAGAGAGCAATTGCACAAGCTTGTGGCCGTCGTCAAAAGGGCTTGCCAACCTCAACAAGGCTTCACTTAACGTGGTAGTAGGTAGAAAGGAGAGGAGAACTGGGAGGTGAGCAAAACATGCAGATAACTGTGATGGGTTTGATGAGTGGTGGAAGAGGGAAAGAAAAAACAGTGAGAGCCGCTCTTAACGTGAGCTTGTGTGTAGTGATAGCGCATGTGAGCCAGCTTGAGGAGGCCGCCATGCAAGAGAGAGAGAGGGAGAGCAGGATGATCCCGTGTACTCCATGTGTGGGTTGGCAGACGGTCACAGCCACAAGGGAGTGGTTGGAGATTGCATGCAGCCCACCCTCTCCAGTGGGTGTTGCCTCGTTGCCAACTTGTTTCCACTGTGAGGTCCACACTGTGCATGTTTGCCTCAAGTGATTTGGAGGGTTCAACAATGGGGTGTTGGCCGTTTGCTATGGGTTGCAAGAAGTGCAGATGTTGTCATCGCTAGGGTGTGGGTAATCTCAAAACACACACACACAACCATTGTCTCACACATTCACACCTTGCCTCTCCGATTTTGAGAATGACTCCTGCACCAGTTCGACAACGCCCACGAGGACTGCCTCAACACTCATTCTTGACCTTGATTCCAGCTAGCACACAGGATTGAACTTTGTGACCAACATTTGTGATCGTCTTGCTCATACGGTTTCCCTTAGTGTGACTCCTCCTCACACACGCTGACGGAAAGGAAATGAGTGTGGGCAAATGGTGGAGATAAGAGAATGATCAAGGGCTCTAGGGATTGTTCTCGATGCTGCTGAAATAAAATTAGCCTTTCTAGAAGAGAATACCTTCTACCTAGCCCTGCCATCACCATTGTATTCTGTGTCGCTCATGCCCTTTCAACTAAGCCTAATACTCACACTCCTTTCACTAATATCCATTCCTCCTACACAGGGTAAGTGCCCACGATGGCGAGGAAATAACCCGTCATCTTCTACTTCCTCAAAATTGCACCGACAAATCGCGTTCTACTTCTTCTTCTAAACTTCCTCTCCAGTATTCTAGATTTAACTAGTGACGACAATATTAGAGCCTAACTCTTTCTCTCCTTGCATCATATCATTTGCGGACCTCTCTCTCATCGATTATTTCCTGGGATTTGGTGTTGAATTATACTAGTCATATATTCAATTATAATCACTAGTTGAAGTAAATTTGCGTACAACAATAAGAATCTATGAGTCCTAAATGATCAAAACACGTTTTTGATATGAGAGAACTAATAATGACACCCACATCCAAATTAAAACAAAAAGAAATAGGTTAAAGGTATGCATGACTTATTATTGATCATGATAATCTCCATAGCCATGTTTATGTCCTGAGAACGTACCCATAGCTCTGATACCATTGCTACAAACGGATGCGTGGCTGCCTTGCAAAATACTCGAAACCACATACTGCTAAGCATAAATGAACAAATCTACATACCTGACGCCTTGCATAGCACATAAACAACATTGTACACGAGCAGAGAGAGAGGGAGAGAGGAAGTGAGCACACGCTAGCGCACCTCCTAGAGACTGAGTGCTACGTCAGTATGGTGAGAGAGAAGAGAGGAGAGGAGAGAAGAATAAGGTAGACACTTGGTGCAATCTCCCCCGTGCAAGAGTGACCATTTCCTCTTGCACGTATTTGATTTATAGATTTCTTGAATGGTCAAATTGAGTACAAACTGGCTGGCGGTCATAAAATGGCCAAAGCTCATAAGAGCACTTGAATAATCAAATATACATAAAATATAATATCCTTTTGCAATAGCCTAGCTCGATCAAGACTTTTCCACCAGTCTACTGCAATAAATAGTAAGATATCAATTCCATAACACTTTTTGTCTTGTACCAAGAGTAAGGACGTGGCAAGCACATGAGGCAATGACAAAGAAGTGGCCTACTTGGCTCAATTATCCAACATTGCCAGCTCTAGAGAAGGAAATGCCTACAGAGAAATACATGGTGAAAACCCTAACGGGCACCATGCCATTCTTCAAAAGTCTCCCCGATCTCTCATGTGCTATGCTCTACAAAATTTGCCGAATGGTGCTCAAATGCATTGAAGTCTTTCATGAGCCAGAGCAAGCAGGAGCATCGTGGATGTTCTTCCTCGAGGGAAATAAGGGTTTATGCCACGACCTCAGTGGCCAACCTTCAAAAGAAGTCCTTTATGGCTTCTACGCCCGCTGCATGTTCTTGGCATCTCATAATATGTTGGCATTTGAGGAAGCGTTCTACACACGGTTTTTCACTTGGCGAACAAAATTTTTTGGGCCAGTGATCAGTAACCTGACTTCCAAATTCATGGGCTACTCCGTCGTCAAGCTAAAGAACAGAGTCACTATGCAATTTTTTGCAGGTTCTAGACAAAGAAAGGAAGATCAGATATGAAAAAGCTTTACATGCACTTAAGGACCACCTCACCAGCTGTCAATCCAAAGATTATTTCAGCCCATAAAGCTGTGTCAAGGGACGACACAGGCGAGGAGGGGGGGAATATTAGCAGCAAGCTAACTTGGATACCATTTTTCTGAGCTCTCATTGTAAAAAAATTTATTACTTTGATGAACCGAGAATATTATAACTCCTATTTCCGGATAAACTTTGTAATTGATGAGCCGGGGCTGTAAGCTTCTAGATTGTATCAACCTGTCTTTACCTATCTTTAGTTAGAGCTCCCAGATTATTAGTTTTGACCACCAAAAACCTTGGCTAAGGTATAAAAGCCAATTTTTGTAAGTCATTTTTCAAGTTTTGGATAATGAAATACACAGCGTGACCTAACGGCGGTCACTTCTCTCCTTCTCGCGGTTCCTACTCCCTCTCTGGTTTGTCACATTGCAGTCGCGTCTGTTGCGTTGCAACTGCAAGTAAGAGCTCTATGCATTGACGTAAGCATTTCACGGTATTTTGTAGCTTTTGGCATTGGCGGCCTAATCTCATCATAAGTAGGAATTTACACTTAAAAATAAAAAACTAAGCATAGCCGTGTATTGGGGCATCATTGCTAAGCATTTAGATGCATTCTGGGTCGAAAACGACTATGTCAAAAATCCACTGCTATTATCACAATTTTTGCACTTGACCTAAAGTGGGATTGAGACCATAAGCATGTGTGCTTAGGTATTATAAACATGTCCTAGAAGGTTCATTATGTTTGGATGTTATTTGATGCTGTAACGGATGTGATTTGTTTGTCGATGAGCGATTGACTTTTGGTGATTTCAGTCACTTGAGTGTAGCTTGAGTTAGATGCAAGTTGTTTGTTGTTTTCCAAGAGATTGATAACCTCTTGTAGCCTCTATGCACTAGTTGAGTCAGCTTCGTGCCATGGATTGACAATTTAATCATGGTTCTTGCTACGTCTGCAATAAGATAGGAGTGAGGTTAGACACCTGTCCCACAAAGTCATACAGCAGAATACTCTCAACTCTCAGTATCCTTGAAGCTCAAAGAAACATCAGTGAAGGCATTTGTTGACAAAGGAGCAAAGTAACTCCCCTCTTCTGCAACCCACTGCACCAGATCTTCGGCCAAGTTGAATTCGGGGTTTCATTTGGACTAGACTATGCTAAATCAAAAGCTTCAAGGTAAAGGTTCACAATCTGAGGAGTATCTGCTAGGTCCTCCTCCTCTATCCACTTTGCATCTAATGCAAGATAGTTCTTGAATTTAACCAAGAACCCCCTTCTCACTTTACCCTTATCCTTTCTATCCTTATGTGCCAAAATCTGTTCAGGAACAAGGATCTCCTCGTTTTCTTCCACTTTGAGCTACTCATTAATTAGGCTCCCCATCTTTGGGCACATCACCATTAAAAGGTTTCAAGAGACTCACATGAAATGCATTGTGAATCCTCCAAGTGTCAAGCAGTTTCAGTCAAAAGGAGACATTAATGATCTTTTTGGAGATCTGGAAAGGTCTGTAATATCTCATACTAAGCTTTGGAAAAAGCCTCTCCTTTCCCTTCTTCTTTCTCCCGTGTGCCTTCTCAAAACGTAAGAGCACCCAATCATCCTCCTCCAATTTCAAATCGCAACGATGGCGATCCGCTGCCTTTTTCTGTGTTTCCTGAGATTTTTGCAAAGCCTCATGGACCTTGGCAAAAGCTGTGTCCAAGTCGCACGTGTACTCATTAGCTTCAAAAATATTATCTTTCATGCTTAGGATGGGTGGGACCTTTGCAACACCTTCAATAATTTCAAATGGCACCTTCCTCGTCAAAGAGTGTATCGTGTTGTTGTAGGCAAATTCCACCAGAGGTAGATGCTTTTCCCATTGAGTTTTCTGATCCGATATATAAACCTTCAATAAATCTAAAACCATTGAGTTGGCAATCTCAGATTTCCCGTTAGTCTGTGGGTGGAAAGATGACAAGAACTGCAACCGCGTGCCAATGTTCTACCAAATTGCCTTCCAAAACAAACTCGTGAATCTGAGGTCCCTATTGGAGACAATCGTCTCAGGCATGCCATGTAATCCAACAGTCTCGTTAAGTGATCCGGCTTGACTGTTTTCTTCATTGGAATGAAATGAGCTTGCTTTGCTAAATTTGTCAATAACAGCCCAGATACCATCGTGACCACTTTGTGTTCTTGGGAGATAAAAAATGAAATCCATTGCAATACTTTCCCAAGGGTGGATGGATATGGGCAAAGGCTGTAAGAATCCCTGTGCTTTATGCTTGTCAAACTTGACCTTTTGGCATACCAAGCAACTGTGCACAAACTCGTCCACATCCTTCTTGAGTCTCAGCCAAAAGAAGTATCTCTCTACCCCTTTCAAGGTGGTAGCAATGTCACGGTGACCCATAAAAGGCGGACAGTGGCATTCGGTCATAACCTTTTCCCTCAATGGCCGTGTAACGCACAATATGGTTTTCCTCATCAAGTAGCCATCCCGAATTGAATATCCTGCTACTATCTCCCTATCCCGTATCCGTGTGGAAATGTTTGCAAAATCTGTATCTGTGGCATACTTATCGACCATATCGTCAAAGATTCTATGATGTATCGCGGAAATAGCCAGAACCAACGGCTTCTGAGACAAAGCATCTGCCACCAAATTCTTCTATCCTTGAACATGGACAATCTGGAAGTGAAACTATGACAGGATGTACACCCACCGCATTTGCTTTTCCGATAGCTTCTTCTGTGACAAGAAGTAGCGTAAACTCTGATGGTCTGTAAAGATAGTAAAATCCACTTCGAGTAGTAGTGCCACCACTGAGTAAGAGCATGGATAACCGCCAAAATCTCTTTCTCATAAATCTGTGCTTTCAATTTCGGCCTTGAGAATAATCGGCTCTCGTAAGCAATGACATGGCCTTCCTGCATTAAGACTGCACCCATACTACGACCACAAGCATCAAAATATACTTCAAATGACTTATGCAAGTCCGCCAAAGTCAAAACTGGTCCTATAGTCAATTTCTCTTTCAATGTTTGAAAGGCAGTCACTTCTATGGGTCCCCACAAGAAAGGCACTCCTTTTTGTGTCAAGATATGCAAAGGGGAAGCAACCTCTGCAAACTTTCTAATGAATCTCCTGTAGTACGAGCACAATCCCAAGAAGCTTCTAACTTCATGGACATTCATCAAATCAGGCCAATCATGGATAGTCTCTATCCTGGCCGGATCCATTTGCACTCCTGTTGTTAACATGATGTGTCCCAAAAAGTGTATTTTTGGTAGGAAAAATTCACTTTTCTTCGCATTAATCACCAACTTGTGATCTCGTAATGCTTGTAAGACCTAAAGCAGATGTTCTCTATGTTCTATCTCATCCTTGGACAAAACAATGATATCGTCAAAGAAAGTGCCAACAAATAATCAGTACTCTCGAAAAATCGTATCCATCATCGGGTTAAATGTCGTAGGAGCATTGGTTAAGCCAAAAGGCATCACCAAAAACTCAAATAACCCAAAATTTTTCCAAAAGGCTATCTTGTAGACATCTTCCAATGCGATTTGGATCTGATGATATCCACTTTTCAAGTCAATCCTGCTAAAGCACGAGGATCCCTGAAGTCGATCAAGTATATCATCGATTCTAGGAATTGAAAATCTGTTCTTGATGGTGATTTTGTTGAGAGCTCTATAATCGATGCACATTCTCCAAGATCCATCTTTCTTCAAAATCAACAACACTGGAGAGCAATAAGGTGAAGTACTAGGCTAGACAAGACCCTTTTCCAAGAGGTCTTTTAGTTGGTTCATAATTTCTTTGTTCTGAGCTCGGCTCACACGGTAAGGTGGCCGGTTCGGTGGTGTGCTTCTAGGTATCAGATCAATGGTATGATCTTCAGGACGAGCGGGTGGTAACTCCCCTGGCAGGCCCTCTGAGAAGCAATCGACATGAGAGTGGAGAAAATCTTGGCATTCTTTATCAAGTTCAAACATATTTTTCCTATCGTCATCACTCAACTCTTTCACAAAGATTGAGTACTAAACAAACATACTGGATTTCATTTATTTTGAAATGGCCAAATACGATACAATAGGGACAGACTCACCCTTAAGTTTTACATCAAGGACAATGGTTCTACCCTTCTCTGTGGTCGCCTGATAGTCAACCACGACGTTGTTCTTGTGGTACCAAAGAATTCCTAAGAGAACACCACAACCTTCACAAGGCATTATGTAAAAGTCCTTATGCCCCAAATACCCCTCACAATGCAACCAAAGTTTGCCAATGACAGGTGTAATGGCTATGTCCCTGTTGGGTGCCACTAGAACTACCTCTACAAGTGGTCCCATCCGAGTGGGAGTGATCTCAAGCCGCGCTGCCAATTCCGGTGAAATGAAGTTGGCCTTGTCTCCTCCATCAAACAAGACCATGGCTTCTTGGTCTTTCACTTTGCCCCAAGCTTGGCAAAGTTTTGTACTCTCATCCATCGTGTTGGGATCGGTACCCACGCAATCTGGAACCAATCCTATTTTTATCTTGCCTTTTCTTCCACGTTCCTCAGTTGCTCTCGGACTCTCAAGCCTTTCGTCATCCTTGTCGCTCTGTTCTGTCTGTGCCTTTTTAGGGCACTTCGTGGAGATATGTCCAGCTTCCCCGCATCAAAAACACTTCTCCTCCTTGATGTAGAGAGCTCTCTCTTGAGGAGTGAGTTTGGGTCGTGCATCCTTCTCTTTCTTTTTTGGGTTTCTCTTCCTCTTTCTACTTTCATTTGTCAAAGTCTGTTCGGCTCTTTGCGTCATGATCTCATATGTGGGGTAGGTCAAACTGCTAGAGTGAATGGCAAAACCCCGTTTTCCATGACTCATCAACTCCTGAATGGAAGCTGACTTTTGTTCTAAGCAATGATCTCGGATCTCTGTAGGAAGACCCAACGTAAACCGCTCAATATGTTGCTTGAACGGTATCTTCTTAAATGAAGAGGCGGGTAGAAAAGAGCTCCAGAATCTCTCCCAATAAGCATCCACTGTATCCTTCTTGGTCATCCGTAGATGGTTCCAAGAAGTTTGTATGTTGCATTCATACTCTCGAGTCAGCCAAGAAGAAATAAAAAGCCTCTTGAATTTCAGCCATTTAACTGGCGCTGCCTTGTTTAATAGAAGCATTCCCCTTAAAGTAAGAGGCAGTTCTCCAAATCTTAGAGTGCTCTGAGTAAAGCCATCCTAAGAAAGCTATGTCAAACTGCTATACAAAAGACAAAGCCTTCAAAGCATCTCTATAACCAGAAAACATGTCAAATTTAATTGACTTTCCACCTTCCTTAAACTCTCGAACTTTCTTGCTTTTGTCTTCCAGAAAGTCATACTGGTTGGCTTTATAAAAATTCTTCTTCTTTGCATAAAATCTGTTGTTATTCGAGTCTGAACTATCTGAAGATGAGTCCTTTGTAGAACTGTCAACCACAGGGCGAGATTTAGACTTCTTTGCCTTTTTCTTGCCCTTTACAAAGCGTTGCTTTTTGCTTCGCTTTTTTCCTTTTCTGTCTTCTTTGCTGGAGTCATAGGAGCTAGAAGAACTCTCAGAAGAAGAGGAAGAAGAAGAATTGGGTACTCCTTCAAATCAAACATGTTTCTTCTGTTTCTTTGCCTTTTCAAATGTAGACTAACAGCCCAAATAACCTGAGAAGTCACAGCCTTTCTTCTGATTTTTGTCGTGCTTTTTTAGCTTTGTTCTGCACGTCAAAAAGCTGAGCAATTTGTGCATCAATCACCTCTTCTAAGTCTTGCTCTGTATAATTCTTTGGAGTAGGAGGTTTCTTGAGAGCGGGTTTGTGGGGTGGTTTTGTGGTCTTTCGCCACTAAGTGCGCACCTCATTGAAAGAAGTCTGGCTCATATATTTTGCCAATTTTGGGTCCTTCATAATATTAAGCATCATCTGTTGCATCGCCGATCAATTCTCCCTCTCTGGATGCTCCGCCGGAGTAGGCCGAGGCGGGCCGTACTCCTTGTGTGAATCTTCATTGTGACCTCTTTCCGCATCTCTGGATGCAGAGGAAGTCGAATGATCTTTGCCTGAAGCCATAGGTGCCATGTAAAAAGGATCAAATTTCCCGTAGGAGAGAAATCGACCGCGCTCTAATACCACTATAACAGACTTGGACACTTCAAGTTGAGAATCTATCGCAACACCACAAACAAACACTTCAAAATAGTTCAACGTTCACAGTTCACAATTGATTCGACAGTGGCCCGATGGAGTTTCGTGCCTAGAGATATTGGCCCCAAAGACTGGCGCCCCTTTCGGTATTACTTTTTGTATTAATCTCTGTTCAAAGTACAAGAGTGCATATAGGTGCTCACACTCTGACTTTGCGTCCAGATGCTCTGTGTTGTGAGAGGCCTACCTGCATATTTAAAGGTTACAAGGGATGCTAAAAGTAGGGCCCAAAAGCTGAAAATCAAAAGCCCTCATAAAAAAATAAAGCTAAGGCTCTTTCTCTCTCTTGCTTGTAAAATAAATCAAAGCTTTTTAAATAAAATCTCTCTCTCTCTCTCTCTCTCTCTCTCTCTCTCTCTCTCTCTCTCTCTCTCTCTCTCTCTCTCTCTCTCTCTCTCTCTCTCTCTCTCTCTCTCAGTTTGTGTAGCCAGCAAAAAGCAGCTATCCATGCAAAAGCTGCCGCAAAACCCGCTGGCGTCCGTACAGCCTGCTACGTGGCACATTCTCCACATTTTTTGGGCAGCCTCGCCATGTCAGCATTCCAATGTACTGGGCAGCCATGTCACCCTTTTTAGCCTGCCAGGGAGTCCTTGCCACCACACCAATTGGACAGCCACATCACTAGTTTGTGACAGACAGTGTGTAAATAGTACATCGATTTTCATTATTGCCAGTATCAATGTGTTTTCCTATAATAATGAGGAGTTGGTGGAGTGTAAAACTTCTCAAGGAAGGCGGGCTCACACCATGAGGTACGCAGGTGTGTCAGATGACATCCAGTGGCGTCAAGAGGTCGAATGGGATCAAGACTTGCACGTGGATAAGTGGTGACACAACGGAAGTGTTTTCTTGTGATTAATTATGCAGAAAGTTCATCATGGAAACTATATTTGGGGGCCACTTCACGTGTTTGTGAAAAAAATTATTGGGAAAAATTGAGTGCCAGGTGTGCGGATGGATGTAGAAAGGTAACAAAAACTCACTGTGTGGTCATTTTTTGTCTTGTTCGGGATCCGTTTGAGGTCAATCAAAAGTCCAAAGGTGCCAGAGGGATAAAGTGAAGTGTGGACACTAAAAATCCTGAGAAAAAAACCAAAAAAATGTGGAGAGAAGAGGATGAAGAGCCGCTACCCAATTTTTGCTATTTTTGGAGCCTGTTTTAGCCATAAACTGCTCATCCGAGCTCGGATTTGAGCACTTTGATATTGTAGACGGGGGGTTTTGGCCATTCCAGATGCAATGGAACTGTCCATTTTGCCAAATTTCTCACTATTTTGCTGTAGTTTGGGTTGTGTAAGTTTCTTTTGTGAGCAAAGCCTCTGCTCAAATTTGCAATTATATTTGGCATATTTCATCCATACGGTGTGAGCTATTTGCCCCATTGGTGTTGGCCCAAGCTCAATTGTATATAAGCATAAAAAATCTTTCTCTTTTGAGCTGATTTGTGTGTGTGTGTGTGTGTGTGTGTGTGTGTGTGTGTGTTGAGTGGGCAAATGGAAAGTCTCTCTCCTCTCACTCCATCGGTGTATTCCTTGTCTCAGTTAGGTGGGCTGTGTAAGCCAAGTGGTGCCCCATAGTGTGTGTGTATTATCCCAAGAGTGTGTGTTAGGTGATTATAGAGGTGTTGTGTGTATTTTCATCCCGCTCACATTCTTTTGGCGCCCCCACGAAGGATCTTATTTAAGTACTTCAGCTTTGAGATTACATATTACAGATTACAGGTTACAGGTTACAGGTTATAGGTACAGGTACAGGTACATGTGATTCACACAAGTAGAGGTAGCTAGAGTGATATACAGGCAAGTGGGAGTCACTTGAAGTTGTCGTGGGTATGCATCATTTGGTGCCTGTTTGAGCGCATTGTTTGGTATTGTACATTACTTGTGGATACTGCCATTGTACGCCTTTGTGGAGCCATACTTGGTTTTATTTGGCAGTCCCAGCCATTTCTAAGACTTGGTCTGGAAGATAGTCATTTCTGACACTTGACTATACAATATTTGCATAAACCTTTGCAAGAGGGTTGTGGTGAGGTTTTATTGAGCTGGGGGATTCTCAAGTGTGAGATCCTTTCGGTGATACAGGTGGCTGGAGCACCCTTTTCGTGACCTTGTCATAGGCTATGTACTAGTGATTCCTACTTGATGCTTGAGTGCTGTTGTTGGCAGGTTATGCATACATATACAGTCTATATTCTGGGTTTTTACTGCTCTAATTCTGGGGAACTCAGCCAAAAATTTTCCAAGTTGTGATGGTTGGTTTTTTGGTCTTTTGAGCCATTTATGTTGTTATGTTGCTGAAATTTTGGCAAAATCAAAGAGTAACTAGTAAGGTGTGCTTCCTTGGGAGCTGCATGGTTGGTGTTTAATGGATAATCACAACCAACCTCAGTTCACTCCTTTTCATTTTGCACAAAGAATCCAGATAAATGTCCATGTGGATAGGAAGATTTTTTACCAGTAGCACATAGTCTTTATGCTTGGGCCAAGAAGATTAAGAGAGATACTGAATCCCCTTTGCCTGTTGTAATTCCGATGATTAACTATGAAAATTCATTTGATGTGCATGTGTTCATTCTTTTCTAAAGCTTGAGCTCCATTGAAGTTTCTGTGGATTGAGTTAGTAAAAAGTTTTGGGTTCTTGCACCTATGTTAGAAGGGGTTCTCAAAAGCATTGAAACTTGGGTAGCCATGGCTTTCTCTTATCCAAAATTTCATAGCAGAAGTGATGAAGATGTGGAAGAATTTTTGGAAAAGATGGAGGTGGCCTACATTAGCAACCAGATTCATGATCCTGTGCAAATGTTACGTCTTCTTCATATTTGTTTGAAGAGTGAGGCACGCGTTTGGTCCAAAACATTTGAAGAGGAGTTGTGTGCGGCTGATCCACCTGTGAAATTAAGTTGGGACAATCTAAGGCATGGATTGGAAGTGGAGTTTGTGAAGAAAGAAGATCCTGACAAAATATGGCAAGAAGTATAGGGTGTGATGCAAAGGGAAGGTGAGCCTGTAGATGAGTACATACATAAGTTTTCAATGGCATGTGAGCGGATGTGCAAGGACTTAGCACCATTGGTACCCCCACCTGACATGATGAAGAAGGACAGGCTCTTGGCTGGTCTTTGGGAGAATATGTGTTGGAGAGTGGAGCTAAAGAAGCCTAGGACATATGATGATGCACTAGATGTAGCGAGGAACAAATAGTGGAAGCTAAGAATAATGAGTCAGCTAGGAGTAGAGTCTTTGCCTAGGAGGTCTAAATTTCAGCCTATGGATTCTTTGCAAGGTCGCATGCTAGGGGTTCATCATGCACCAATGGTTTCTGTTACTCCTGAGGTTATGCTAGTAGTGGTCACTACAACAGTGCAAGATGATGGGCTAAGGCAAGACATGAGGCAAGTGGTAGATTTAATGAAGAATCTCAGCCTAAACATGCTAGGTAATGTGGGAAATAATCGAGGTCGTGTGAGGTTTGCAAATCAGTCAGGAGGTGAAGAAAAACCCAGGAATGGTGTTGGACAAAGCAATGGTAGGGTCTGGAGGCAGACGCCCACATTTATAATTGCGGAGAGTTGGGCCACATCAGCCTACAATGTGATAAGCCACCAAGCATGGGAGGAGACATGTAGCCATTGACAAGACAAGTGCTAACTAGGTCAAATGATTATGGCATTGAAATTAAGGGAGAAGAAGGAACCAATGGATTAACCGAAGAGGAAAGGTAAAGACAAAAGTGATAAGTGTGGTCACCTTGGAGAAGGCAACAAAGCTGGAGGATACATTAGTGATGCCTATTGGGAAGAGGACTACACAAGATAAGGAAGGAAGAAATGGTGCAGGTCTAGTAAGAAGAAGGGAAACAGCCATGAAGATGAGGATGTCAAGGCCAAGAGGAAAAGAAGGGCTCATTGCAAGTTTCATGTTTCAAATTTTCCACTAGGAGATGGGAAATTAAGCTATGACTTGAAGGAGGATCTGATAAGCAGGAAAGTAGATGTTACTTTTGAGCAGCTTATAGAGATTGTGCCTAAGGTGAAGCGACAGTGGAAGAGGATAGTTAACCCAATGGAGAAGAACCAGAGAGAGGTTCAATGAAGGTGTTGGCAATGGATGAGCTATCGTACATTTGCCAAATAGTAGATGTGTGGCATATAAGAAAAAATCTAGGACAAGGTTATGTTGATGGCGGAACCCAAAAATGTGTTATAACACACTCATGCATTGAGAAGATGGGTCTTACAGTGACCGAGGTGTCAGGCTTCTGGATCAGGTTGGCAAACCATCAAAAAATAAAATATTCCAATAGACACAAGGTAACTATTGGAGGAACTTTATGAAGATGAGGATGAGTCTAGTGATGAAGACTATTCCACAGTGTCTGACGAGGACAATGATAGTACTACCAGTAGTGATGAGAATGTTGATGTTGCATTTCTTCTGATGGACACAAAAATCCATGAGTCTGGTTTAGTTGCATTTGCAAATGACATTGAAGATGAAAGTGAAGGGCCTTATGAAGTGATTAAAGGGCTGATGCAAACAAGGTTGAATTGTCAAATAAGCAGGAATTGATGACACAAATGATTAGTGGAGACCTCCCAGCTATGTAGAAGGAGATATATTTGCACATGCTGGCTAGTTTTCCTGATCTCTTCATTACTTCATATGAAGAGATTAGAGGTTCAAAGGAGAAGAGACGCATATAGAGCTGAAGGAAGGTGCTAAGCTAGTGTGGCAAAGGCTAAGAAGGATGGGTCAAGAGCAGATGGAAGCCTTGCGGGAAGAGGTGGACAAGCTATTGAAGGCATGGTTCATAGTTCCAGTGGAGACCACAGAATGGGTGAGTCCAGTAGTGGTCAGCCCAAAGAAGGATGGAAAGTGGAAGATTTGTGTAGATTTTAAACCCTTAAACACAACCACTAAGAAGAACCCATATCATCTTCCATTCATCGATTACCTCTTGCATTCAGTGGCAAGAGATACAATGTGTGTGATGGTTTTTTATGCTATTTTCAATTGAAGATTGCTCTTAAAATAACAAACAAATAAAACTTTCATTACGCCATGGGGTTGTCATTGCTACACGGTTTTTCCTTTTGGGTTGTAAAATGGACCATCCTTCTATCAAGAGAGAGCAGACTGGGTATTATCACCATTCATTGGTAGTTGTGTTAAAGATTCTATGGACGACTTTTGTGTCTACAACAATAGGGCTGAACACCATGAGAAGCTGCCGATGGTATTGGCTCGATATGATGAATGTGGAGGACAACTAAATCCAAAGAAACATCATCTAGCACAGCCAAGGGTGAAGTTATTGGGCCATATGGTGTCAGAAAATGGCATTGAGGCTGATCTAGACAAGGTTAAGTCTATTATTCTTCTTCCATCACCTAAGAGTACAAAGCGATTGGCAACCTTTATAGTGAAGTACATGGTGCAGTTTATTCCATTATCTTAAAAGCTCCGTATCCATTACAAAAAGTGGCAAAGCATGATACATTGCAATGGGATGAAAAGTGTGAAGAAGTGTTTCAAGAGGTGTTAGGGGGGCTGTGAGCCATGTAGACTCCTAATTGGGAGAAAGTGTGTTATGTAAATCCATTGGTAGGGGATGATGCCATTGGAGCCATGCTATTGCAAAAGGGGAAGGGCAGCCATTATATGAGGCCAGTGTATTGTGCAAGCCGAGTGAAGTTGGTAGCAAAAAGAAAATTGTTGGAAGTAGAGCTAGTGATGGCCAATGTAATATTTGCGAGGATTTCGTCATTACTTGCTACCATGACCTTTTGTTTTCTTAACAAGTTACACCTTTTTGCCACAGTTAATTAATGGCACTAGCATGTCAAATTTTGGTCAAGAAATGGGTAATTGAGTTGCAAGAGTTTGAGTTCTCTTTTTTAGTGGAAGACAGCACAAGAGCTACCCTAGCTGATTTCTTGACTTACAAGGAGAATCCCCTTCTTGTTAAGGAAGAAGTAGTGAGAAGGGTAGTTGAAGAAGTGCCATAGATCAACAATTCACATGTGTTGTTCTTTGATGGTGACGGGAGAAAAGCAAACCCCAAACCCCCGGCGGCCTCTAAAACACCGGGGACCGAATGGCGCGCCTCGAGCCTGTTATGGTAAAGCAAACAGGGGGCACCACCTAGCTTCAACGGCTAGGACGCAAACAACACACCACCATAACAAATTTTTCATCCAAGAGAGATGGATGCTTGGGAGTAATGATGAAGACGAAGGGAAATGAGATCAAGTGAGAGAGAGAGAGAGAGAGAGAGAGAGAGAGAGAGAGAGAGAGAGTGAGGGGGTATAGCAGCTTACTACTTAGGCACCACAGAAGGATGGCGAATCCGCACACCCTTCACACATACACAAGCTCACTCCAAACACAAGACTAGGTGGCGATTTCGCACACCTCACATGGGCAAAACATTGCAGGAAAACATACTCAAAAAACCTCAATCTTTATTCAGAGAATTATGCTATGAAATGGGGAGCATAGGGTAGGGGAATGAGAAGGGAGAGAGTGGTAGAGCACATGGCGGATAGGTAAGAGTTGATGGCGAAGACTCGCACGAGGATTATGGCCATCATCCTTCATTTAGTTTCCCTTCATCTTCCATAGCCAAGGGTGTAGAGGTCATGCTCAAGACAAGCATGGTGATTGCGGTGATGGTGATGGTGTGGGTGTGTGTGTGTGCACTAGGCACACACAGTGCATAGTGTACTCTTTGGTGATGGTGTGTGTGTCCTTAGTGTGATGGTGACCCCTCTTTATATAGGGGAGGAGGGGGGAGAAATTCTAGAATTTAGAAATGAAGAAATCATTATCTACATAGGCCATGTGACTGTGGGCCCCACTTGTCTGGCTGTGTGTATATGTGCCAGAACAGCAGTCTCATGAGAGAGAGACTAAGAGAGAGAGATGGGTTGATGAAAAAAAGTGAGAGGTGACATGGAGAATAAAGTAATTACAAGAGGGGAGAGAGGGGAGTGTGTTCAGAGGTGAATCTGTGTGCAGATGTGTGTGAACACAAGAAAAATCAGGTAACCACCGGGTGGGGATGGGTCTGTGGGCACCTTTTTCAGTGAAACTGAGTGTGTGTGAGTGTGGGGGAGGCCATCTGGCTACAAGACAAGAGAGATTTCGAATTTTAGAGAGAGAGGGGGGTATTTGGATCATGGGAGAGTGTAGGAGAGAGAAAAGGGGGGTGGGGTATACTGTTTTGGAAGATAGCATAAGTTGCATGTGAGTTAGGGTGCATTATTGGTGAGTTATAATGCATTATTGGTGAGAGGTGGGGTAGCTTGAGGGGAGAGAGAAAGGAGAAAGGACAAGGGGAAGAGAGAGGGGGTTGACCTTTTGAGTGGAGGAGAGGAAAAGGGACACATGGCGGGGAACAGTGAAGAAAAAGAAGGCAAGGTGGGGATGGGCTGCCCCGCAGGCATGAGGTGGCCAATTTTACCTTTTTTCATATAGTTACATAGTCATACTTTATTTTTTTTAAATTTTTTCCAATGCTTTTATCACTCCCTCCCTAAGAGGAGGTTTCCATGGGGTGGGGACAAGAGAAGAGGGGTATGGAGCTTGGCTTGTGAAAAGCCCCCATCATTAGCCCTCCCCTTTTGGCTAGAGGCATTCATGTCTCTAGCTCTGTTTCTTCTTCCGCTTAGCTGTAGGATCCGATATCAAGTTGCCTTCTGAACTAGCCATTCCATTTGGCCATTGGTGAGATTTCTGGGATATTCATGAATCTTTAACAAGTCCGGGTGATAGCTTGTTCCTTGGAATAGTGTCGGTTGATTAAAGGGGAAGCCCATGGCTTCCAGAACTTTGTGCCAGTGTCCTCTTGGATCCCAAGTGAAAAATAGGATCATTGTCTGCAGTGTCCGAACAATAAAATTTGCATGCCAAATTGGACCAAATTTGTAACCACAAGTAGCGAGAGGGGAAATGAGCATCTTGGCTCCTGCAAAGACAGAACCGAAAATTATGATTCCCAAGAGTGTACCAAGAATCCACCTTATATGGCCGCCTTGTTGGTGTGGTGAGCTCAAGTTGTCTTCAGAATCCTGCTTACTGCCATGACTGGAAAAAACTGCAAGCATATCATGCTTCTTTTGGGTGTGCTCAAACATGTCAGCTTCCTTTACTGATGCTAATAGCAAGCCACCTACCTTGCGGCTTAAATACAAGCGTAATTCACTTACCTTTCTCCAAAGAGAGGATACATTGTTTGTAAAAAATTGTACCAAATTGCGAATGAGGTCTTCATTCTTGCATTCTATCAGGCTTTTGTCTATCCATGGCTCCTTTACTCTTATCTCCATGCTGATCTTCTCTCTATATGTTATAGCAGCTAGCCATAGCCATAGGTCTGATGCATCCCATGCAAACACAATGCTGTGTTGTGGAGGAGTTTGGAACATCCTTAAAAGGTTGGCAACATATTGATCATCAAACTTACTCTGAACACCCTCACATAAACTGGAGGCATTACCCATATCCAAGTTTATAACACCCTTCAGTAGACTAGAGGCATTACCCATCTCCAAGTCTATAACACTACACAATAAAGTCTTGCTCGGCTGCCAAGCCTCTGGAGCAATAGCCAACTCCAAACCTTCAGTCATACTTACCTCTTCGTTATGGTCCTCAAGTGAAACTGCCTTGATGCAAGATTCCTTTAGCTTGCTACACTGTCCTTGGTCCATGATGGTGCACAGGCTTCCGTTTTCAAAGCCCTCCCCTTTGCTTGATATGTTGTCCACCTTCTGCAAAGCCTTGCTAGCAGGCTGGTCTTCCTCTTCTCTTGTATCTTTCATGACCTTTGCATTCCTCTTACTCTGACGAGGCCTAATCAACACTTTACACCTTCTTACCCTTACTGCCCAATGTTGTCGATTCATCGCTTTGGTGCCTATTTCATTCAAGGTTAAAGATGTACTCACATTTGTAACACAATTTTCTTGACTTACCTCCCCCACCTGGGTAGCATCTTTTGATTCTTTAACCTCTTGTTCCACTGCTTCGGTTCTTTGAATAGTCTTCTTACTTGATCCTTCTTCTGTTACACTCATCTTGACCTCTTCTGCAAGACCAATGATACTTGGTGTGCGGGTACCAATTGGTGGTGGGCGTAGGATGATTGTAAGTGGTGATTGTGGTGGTGGTTGCATTGGTGACTGGCGTCGAATTGGTGTGGCCAGCTGTGGTTGCACCGCTGGTGGTGTGATTTGAACAGGTGGGATTGGTTGCCTGAGTGGCGGTGGTCTTGCTCTTGGTGGAGAGATCTGATTCTGTCTCCCCCCTCTATTGAAATTCTGCCTCCTCGGGTGTGGGCAATAGTACATTTCATGACCATCTTCCCCGTAGTTGTCACAGTGGTACTCTGGGTTCTGCCTTCGTTGTCCTCTTCCTTGTTCTGGGTTCCTGCCAGGTGCATGCCCTTGCTGCACCAGATGCACAGATAAACTCTCTAGTTGGGTGGTGATACGACTCAGCAGGTCTTGCTCTTCTGATGCCTCCTGCGGTTGGACTCTATGATTGGCTATTGCAGTCACTGGGGTTGGTTGGGCCGAGCTTGTTTCCTCTGACTTGTTTACTCTTGCTTGCATGCGTAGCTTCTTGTCTTTAAGGCGGGCTACTTCGACTGCCAACTCATATGTTGCAGAAAACCTTCCCTTCACCTTCTCTCTAAGAGGCGACCATAGACCAGCAATGAAACGGTCCTTCTTTAGGAAACTAGGCGCTCCTTCACCTTCCTCCAGCAAGGCAACCCATCTCTCCCATAAGTCCACAAATTTAGACTCGTAGGTGGCATACTCCAGCAGGCCTCCCTGCTTTAATTCTGTCAGTAACTGCCATAGCCTCTCCGAGGTTGTGCCTCCACCAAACCTCTTTACAAAAGCAGCCATTAACACATCCCATGCATTCTTGGTGGCCTGGGGCAATGCATTATACCAGGACTTGGCCTCTACTTTCATCAGTAGAGGAAAAATTCTAAGTCGTGAAGCGTCGTCATCTTTGTTGGAGACGATACAAGCAATGTCGAAATCATCCAAAAAGTCGGTGGTGAGATCCTCTCCCTTCTTTCCACTGAAGGTGGGGAAAGAAACACTTGCCATGGTAGTGACTCAGGAAATTACAAAACTTTTTTTTTCTTTTTTTTTTTTAACATTACATTAACAGTAGCGGCTCATAGCAGCTTTTTACAGGGGTGGTGGATAGGTTAAAACAAGATAAAGATAGAAACATTAAAGGAATGATGGTAATCTAATATGGGGAGAATGATAGGGTTCGGGGAATTGAGGATTTCTCTACCGCCGCACCGAATAGGTGTACGATCTTCTGTTGGTAGAAGACTTTCCTATCTACATAGATATTCACATGCATATGCTGCAAGAATCTGAACGGGAATGCCGTTGGCCCGTTTTCCATCATGCACAGAGGATAAAATACTTACTTATACTCTTACCGTGCTCGTGTTGATGAGTCGGCACATCCACAATAGGTCGTCGCCTTTCATGGGCTCTACCTTTCGTTCGTCGCTCAGCACGTACGGGGTGATGGCGACGCGTCTGACCACTCCCAGCCTCTTGGATAGCAACAATTGCAGGTAATTTCCGTAGTCGACGTGTTGCATGAATTCTACTCCATTCAGTTGCAACTCATCCCTAGCCCACTGGGTTTCTCCCGTGGTAGAGAGCTTCTTCAGGATAAGTTGTATAGGGAGAGGAGGAAGATCCTCCACTCTCTTTCCAAAACAGCGAGAGCAGTAGCCGAACCACTCTTCTCTAGGACATGGGAATCTTCTTACCACTTCTTCTTCCGGATTGTCAAAGTGGATTGGTAGCACTCGCATGCGTCGTGCAAATCGGTAGGCGACCTTTCGCCGCTTAGCTTCGGATGAATTTCTCTTTGGAAAACTGGGTACAACCCGGCTTTCTGAGCTTGAAGCACTTGCTTGGCCAGATGCTTCTCCCTTCGGGGTCATGTGTTTCCAGACTGGCTTATCTTCTCCTTGCCTTTGGCTCGAGCAGCCCCTTTAGGCCACTTTGGAGTTATAACTTTGACTGTAGTTTCTTTACGGAAAAGAGGTCTCACCGTTTGCTTCCCTTCCTTGATGTGAATGACTTCTTTGCGATGAATGTCGATGTAGATGACTTCAGCCCTTTCGCTGCCTTCGTTGCTGGCACTCATTGACAGTGTGCCTTGGTTGACAACAATGATGGCACTTCACCGACCTCCCACCTGATGCTCTCAATTTATAATTAGAACGAGTGACACGAGATGGTGAATTTACCTCTTGAATGCTGACGACACTGCAGCCTGGCAGTAGCACCTCAATGAAGGCGGCTAGTGCCTCCTTCGTCTCTTCTTCTTCCGTCCTCCAGTTAAAAAATTCCTTCAGCCATTCGTCCATGATTGATAGTGGGCGTCACTTTCAGCATTGTAAACTGAAGGGTCTTAGAAAGCCCTCCTCAGTGGGGGCACCAAATGACGGGAGTAAAGCGAACCCCGAACCCCCGGCGGCCTCTAAAACACCGGGGACCGAATGGCGCGCCTCGAGCCTGTCATGGTAAAGCAAACACGGGGCACCACCTAGCATCAGCGGCTAGGATGCAAACAACACACCACCATAACAAAGTTTTCGTCCAAGAGAGATGGATGCTTGGGAGTAATGATGAAGACGAAGGGAAATGAGATCAAGAGAGAGAGAGAGAGAGAGAGAGAGAGAGAGAGAGAGAGAGAGAGAGAGAGAGAGAGAGAGAGAGAGTGAGGGAGGGGGTATAGCGGCTTAGTACTTAGGCACCACAGAAGGATGGCGAATCCGCACACCCTTCACACATACACAAGCTCACTCCAAACACAAGACTAGGTGGCGATTTCGCACACCTCACATGGGAAAAACATTGCAGGAAAACATACTCACAAAACCTCAAGCTTTATTTAGAGAATTAGGCGATGAAATGGGGAGCATAGGGTAGGGGAATGAGAAGGGAGAGAGTGGTAGAGCACATGGTGGTGAGGCGGTCCGGGGCGGGCAACAAGAGAGGCGACCTCTAAACACCCCTCAAGGCTCCCGTGCTGCTCAATTGGGGCTGGGGAAACCACAAGCACAACACCACAACAAATCCACAGCCAAACCCAAACAAGATAGGGGCACCACCTAGTTATGGTATGCGAACTAGGACGCAAGAGAGATTTTGGCACAACCAAGAAGATGCACCACACAACACACACAAGCAACCTCACACCAAGACACACATGAAATGGACTAGTGAGAGCTAGAGCAAAGGGAAGAGAGAGAGAAAAGGATCTTGTGTAATACCTTATTTGTGACTTGCAAATGGAGATGGTTCGTTATGATGCTATCGTAGAACTTGTACAAACTCACTCAATGCTTAGTGATTGCTAATCATTGCCAAAACACACACACACTGTCTTAGGGTGTGGGAGACCTCTCACCACAATACCCTCTTACAATGGACACAAAACTGGCAATGAAAAACACACTAAACACTTTCTAAAATCAAGATCAACCGATAAAAAACTCAAAATACACAAGTCACCTTGAATTCACCAAACCGTATTACACAAATGGAAGGACGAAGATTTCAACGTCGAATCACGCCTTTGATGCACCAAACCTCGATTTATTGATGATGAAGGAGCATGTACAATAGTGGTTTTTGAGATTTGTGGAACTCACGCTCTCTCACTTGCAATGTGTAGCTTGAAGGCTTCTCTCACACCAAGAGTGAAGCTCACAAGTGGTTGCTACACCTAAGTCTCTCCTCACGCATAGAGTGTTGGGGTGCTATGTGAGATGTTGGAAGTTGTTTTACAAGAAGGAGAGGGGCCTATTTATAGGTTGAAGACCCCTCATTAAGATTATTGAAAATCCTAATTTACAAGCTAACAAATCAGGATTATGATTTTTTGAATATCAAAACATTGCGGGCCTTCTTTGTCTGCTTGAGTCATGGGGGTGGGCTCAAAAGAGAGCATTATTGATGGTAGATAAGGTGAAAGTAAGTTTTAAGGAAGGGGAGAGAGAGAGAGAGAGTTACTATACATGTCTTGAGGTGAGGTGTCTTTATGGTTAGGTCAATGCTATTTTGTGTTAGTATGTTAGTCGTTAGTAATCACTAGAAAGTTAATGTTACATTACAATGGGTAGAGTGAGTTGATTTGATGAAGGAAGAGGGGTGAATTAAAAGAGAATCATTGAGATGGTGAAGCTTTTAAGAAGCTTGAACTCACCCTTGTGTAGATTGTGGAAAAAATGACCGTTGGTCTTCTTCTTCTTCTTCGCTTCTTTACGCCGCCGCCACGGTTGACCACCACGATGAAAAGAGGATTTGTTGATGAAAAATCCTCAATTTGCAGAAGTTATTATGGTTAAGATGCTGAATTTTAGATATTTTAGGAGAGGTAAATGAAATTGTAACATAGAAGCAATAGAGAGAGACATGGAGAGGGTGTATGTATGTAGAGGTTCATAAAAGAAGTATAGGGATGAGAGAGAAGGGTAATGGTGAAGAGGGTGGGAGAAGCCATGGAAATTGCAGGTTTGAGTGAGGGAAGGAGAGGGAGGGATGTGTAAGAGTGAGTAGGTGTGTGGAAGGGTGAGAGAAGACTAAGGGCTACTTGTGAGAAAAGTGGGCAAGCTGGGGTCCACTCAAAAAATCATAGCTCACCGCTGGTAGCTCCAAAAATCATGAAAAAATTTGAGGTGATTATTCAGAGCGTGGGCTACATTTTCTCTTTTGACTACCGCTCCAAATTCGGAGTGGAGGTAGGTGCCAAAATTCTCACCAAAAAGCCTGTTTTTTATGCCTGCAAAAGTCTTTTAGTGGACCCCTCCTTTGTTGAATTTGTACAATGCATCCAAGAGTGAGCCCCTCCTTTGTCATATTATAATACAAGGCATTCAAGTTGCCCTTGACCCATGCATGGAGGAGGATTATTGGTGAAATAAGAAATATATACATGGTGGGACTAGTGTATGGACTATTCGTGGACTTTAGCTCAATGAGCACATGGTGTTAGAATAATGAGTAAAAATAATAATAAAAATATGGAGGAGTTATGGATATGGAAAGATATTGGAATCATATGATATGGTCCCTCCTTGAATTATTTTGGGTGAAAGAGGAAAAGGTATGCAAGTAAATAATATAATAAAAGTAACCAATGAGTAGAAATCAATTTTTTGTTTTCACGAGGGTGAGGGTGAAAATGTGGGAGTGATTTGTATAAAGGAAAAATATGAGGTTAGAGTATGTACATATTGGCAAAAAATATAATTATGGTGTAAGAGGATGAAAGAAGGTGTACATAGGTTTAATAAAACACACACCTAAGTAGAAATATTTAAATAAAATACCAAAATAATTATAAAAAATCCCTATATTTAGGCCATATATACAATGAAATATTTACACACAAAGAGGCCATAATATACTTTTATTTTTTTATTTTTTTTTTGGCTCACCTAGCCCAGTGACTAGCTAGCTGAGGGTTTTTAAGAAGATATGGGAAAAGCCCCCTAACTCACACACGCCTATGTACAGTGAAATGGTAGGGATAGCCATAGCGTTTGGATGAATTTGGTAGGGTGGAGTAATCTAGTATGGCAATTATGGAGAGCCGAAAAACGGCTATCATTAGCCCTCCCCCAGGATGATGGTATATTCATGTACCATCATAGAGCATCTTTTCCAAAGAGAGTGCTTCAGAGTCCTTGACGAGATCTTCATTGTTTGGCCCCTCAGAATTTTGGCTGGAGTTACACTCATGCTTCATTTAACAATACTTACATGAGACAGCGGCCTTTGGACAGATATTTGGTAGATCCTTTGGTAGAAGGCGACTCAAATAGGGCTTCAAGCGATACCCGTTTACCTTCCTGGAGTGCTCTTTACCATTCAAGTCCATAAGCTGATAGTAACTAGAATTGAAAGCCTTCTTGACTATGTATGGCCCTTGCCATCTAGTTTGAAACTTGGCATCAAAACGATTGTCAAGTCGATTGTCATACCTTAGCACAAGCTCTCCTTCCTTGATGCCTTTGTCCTTCAGTTTCTTGTCGTGCATTTCTTTCGCTTGTGTGGCTTTCCTCTTGTAGCACTCGTCTGCTGCTTCTCTCTTCCACTCAAGCTCCACTAACGTAAGAAGTCGATCCATCCATACCTCTTGATCATCTTGTGCTCCTTTGCCATGAAGTCACATTGTTGGAATGTTGAGCTCGATAGGCTGCAAAGCCTCTTGACCATAGACCAAGTGAAATGGTGTGAACTCCGTGGCTTCCCTATATGTGGTTCGATATGCCCACAAGGCACCATCCAAGAAGTCATCCCATAATTTTGTCTTGTTTTGCACCATCTTTCTAATGATTCCTGCAATGACACCATTAGCCTTCTCCACCAAACCATTTGACTGTGGGTAGTATGGTGTGCTATGACGATGTAGAATGTGAAGCTCTTCACAAACTTCTGTGAGCAAGCCCTTCCTAAACCCTGGACCATTATCAGAAACAATCTCCAAAGGTGTGCCAAATCTGCAACAAATGTGAGTGTACACAAACTTGCTAACTGTCCTCTCATTCACTCTTGCCACACTTTGAGCTTCCACCCACCTAGTCATATAGTCTACAGCCACTAGAATGTAGAGTTTACCATTTTTTGTCCTAGGCAGAGGACCCATAGCATCAATGCCCCACTTTTCAAAGGGTCCATTTGCAAGCACTATTTGCCTCGGGCCATGCACCAACCTTCTATCTCCATTTATCTGACAATTGTGACAGCTTTTACACCAATGTTGAACATCCACATGCAAGCTTGGCCAAACATACCCCGCAAGCAAAATCTTCTTCACAGTTGATTCTTGGGCAAAATGACCACCACATGCCTCTTCATGCAAACCTTTTAGAATGGCTGGAATTTCCTCAATAGTTGGTACTCTTCTGCACACTTGATCCTTCCCTCTTTGATAGAGGGAGCCTTCTAGGAAGAGATACATGCTTGCCTTCTTCATGAGTCTCCTCTTCTGAGCTTTTGTGAAGTCTAGTGGAAACTCACCCTCCAAAATGTAGCCAATGATGGGAGCCAATGACTCCAATCCCTGGTATCTCGGTTGCTTGACAGCTGCTGCCACCATGATGACCTGCACTTCTCTCTCAACACATGTAACTGCTTGTTGTGCAAGTAAATCGGCATCTTCATTTTGTTTCCTTGGAATATGATATAGTTGCACTTCTTCAAACTGATTAAACATCCTACGAATGGCATGAACTTTTGTCCTTAAGCTTTCATTCTTGCATGCCCAAATGCCTAAAATCTGTTTAACAATGAGAAGTGCATCTCCTTTTACCATGAGACGTTTTATCCCTTGGCCAATGCACATCTTCAAACCATGAAGTAGTGTGTCGTATTCTGCTTCATTGTTGCTAGTTGAACCTGGTAGATTGACCTTCTCTTTCGTGACCACCTCTCCACTTGGGTTGAGCAACACTAGCCCTCCCCCTGCTTTCCCTGTGGCTCGTCAAAAAGCTCCATCAAAGAACAAGGTAAAAGCATTAGGAATACTTTTTGGTGGTGGTAATGGTAGGGTCTTTACTTCAGGCACCTTAATCTCCTTTTCATGCACCCTATAAGTGAGAATCCCTGCCAATTGTGCACGCACACTATCTTCTACCTTGAAGGAGTATTGAAACTCTTGCAACTCCATAATCCACTTTGAGATCCTAGTACTAAGATTCATTTGAGATGACACCCAAGGGAACAAATTCTCTGCAGTGAGAATTACAAAAGGTTTTGGTAGCAGGTAGGATCTAAACTTTCTCACCGCAAACATGAGAGAAAGCATCATGAGTTCTGCTTCTGTGTAGTCTCTCTCCAAAGCATTCATGACCCTACTAGCAAAGTAGATGGGTCGCATCCTTGTACTGTGGGGATCTTGTTGTAGCAACACAGCACCAATTGTTTCTTTCCCAACACTAGAGCTAACAAAGAATGTGTACTCCCAACAAGGAGGCATGAGTGTTGATAGCTCTGACAAAATGACTTTAATTTTACAAAAGTACTCTTCAAGCTCATCAGACCATACAAATTCTACTTGTTGTGTCAACTTTTGCAAAGGGTGAAGTAACTCCGAGGCTAAGTGAATGAAGCGTGACATATACTTCACCTTTTGAATGAATGAGATGACCTCCTTAAGACTCTTGGGTGATGGTAGCTCAATAAGAGCCTTTGCCTTCGAAGGATCCACTTCAATGCCTTTGTAAGAAACTTTATGACCAAGCAAGATTACTTCATCCTCACCTATATGGCACTTGTCGGGGTTGAGTTGACCTCCCATGTCGTAGAGCTTCTTTAAACCTTCTTCTACCCTTTGTAGATGCAATGATTTTGAGCTATAAATATAGAAATCATCAATGAACACCCTAATTGACTTTCCAAAGAATGCTTGAAACACCATATTCATGAAACGTTGGAATGTTGCAGGAGCATTTGTCAGACCAAATGGCATGACTCTAAAAGCATAACAACCCCAAGGAGTGATAAAGGTTGTTTTCAATTGATCCTCCAGTGCAATCCCTATTTGAAAGTAACCTGAGTAACCATCGCACACAGTGTACTTCTCATGACCAGCTACCTCATTTAGTATCTCATCCTGGAATGGGAGGGGAAAGTGATCTCTCTTTGTTGCCTCATTGAGTGGACGGTAATCCACACACACCCTCCACTTTCCGTTTTTCTTAGGAGTGACAACAACAGGAGAGACCCACTCTGAATTCTCCATTGGATAAATGAAACCTGCTGCTAGAAGCTTTCTTACCTCCTTGAGTAGAGCCTGCTCCTTTATAACTCCTAGCCTTCGTAGCTTCTGAGCTTTAGGTGTGGCCTCAGGCTTTAACTCAATCTTGTGTTGAACAACATCTACCCCACGCACGTCGGTGTAGTCTTTAGCGAAAAGCCTAGGAAACTTCCTTAGCACACATTTGAACTCCTCTCTTTCATCCTTTGTAAGTTGTTGTTGATAGCATACCTTCCTGCATCCCTTGATCTTGAACACCTTCGTTCTCTTGAGGACCTACCTCCTCCAACCTTGACAAGATCTCTTGGTTGCTTCCTAAACCTTACCCCCATGACTTCGATGGAAGACTCCTCTTCAGTAATGCTGCTGCTACTTTCTCTTCTGAAGTGCTATCGGTCCAACCTTCTTCCGTCTCACTTTGAGATGATTCTTCATGGAGCTCCTCTTGGCGTGCTCCTTCATGTCAAAGACAACCTTCTTATGATTGTCATTCCTGCAAATTAATTTCCCACTCTCCCAATCCTGCAAAGCTCGCATTTTCATTAGCCATGGTCTTCCTAGGATAAATGGATAACCACTTCCCTTGGTCGACATAACATAAAAATCCACTGCCTTCTTAATGCCAAAGGCCTCACAAAAACATTTTTACAAATTCCTACGCACCTAGCCTTGCTATTGTTTGCCATTTTCACTTTGATTTCAGGTGTCTCATGGATGTGCATGCCTAGTCTTTGCATGAGTCCCTCTGTCATGATGCAAATTTGTGCACCCCCATCCACTAGACCTTTCCTAACCAATCTCCCTTTGATGTAACAGTCTAGCACCGGTGTAATGTCCTCATTCATTTCAGCTTGTGCAATTTTTACAACAGGCACACTCTCTTTTACCTTTCTCCTAGTGCTAACTGCCCTTGTTAAATCCCTCCTAACTTGTGGACATAATGCAAGAAATTGAGGCCATGAAATATCAGGACCCTTACCTCTCATGTCTTCCAACAAGGTTGTACGGAGCCATACCATGTCCAAGAGGGAAGTCTTGGAGGTTGATACGACGTCGAGTCCTCTTGGTTTCCTTGGTTTCCTTTGCCTTCTTGCCTTGTCCATGGTCACTCTGTGATGTGACTCCTTCTTTCTCTTTACCTTTTCGTCGGCCACGCTTAATGCCATTGGCTTCCATGTCAACCTCATTTGAATTTGTCACCTCTACCACATGCACATTTGGATCTGGCAAAGGTGGAACTCCTTCTACCCCTTGTGGAGGTGGTCTTGGTCCATTTGTCCTTTGTAGAAGCCTTGGTTGTTGACCAGCTCCTTCTCCTGCATTCATCACTGGGTAATTCAAGTTAGGTCTCCCTGGTTCTCCACGGGGCCAAGGACAATTATACATCCCATGTCCAGACTCTCCGCAATTCCAACATTGCAAGACTCTCCTAGGTCGTGGGTCTCGCTCTTCAGACTTCTTTGCTTGTCCCTTTGGACCTACGGCTTGTGCAAGGTGAATTGACAGGCTACTTAAGGATTCATTTAACTTCTCAATCACTTCCGCCGTTACCTCAGGAAGCTCCTTACATGTTGATGCTTGTGACTTACCTTTGGGTCTAAGACCTTCTATTGGAACCTCCCCCCTTAAGCACTTGAGTTTCCTATATTTCTCAGCAGCCCTAGTTTCAGCTGCATCAAAGGTAGCAGGTGCACCCGCCTCAACTTTTACCTTAAGGTCAGGAAAGAGTCCGGCTATGAACCTCTTCTTCTTTAGAAATTCTGCACCATCACCAGGGTTAGCAACATTTTGTATCCATAGAGCCCAAAGACGTAGGAACTCTTGCTTGTACAAGTAGTAGTCATCTAAGTCTTTTTGCTTATGAGAAACAATGTCTTGCCATAATTTCTGAGTGTTTTGGGGATCAAAGAAGTATTTCTTGAAACGATTCAAAACTTCCGTGTAATTCCCTTTAAATTCCTCAGGCAAAGAGTCAAACCAAGTGCTAGCATCTTTCCTAAGGACCACCTCAAACATTTCTACACGTTCTTGATCAGTTACTATCCTCTTGATACGACAAGACATCTTGAAATTCGCTAGAAATAATTCTGCATCCTCTCCAGGCTCTCCAAAGAAAAGAGGATATCCAGACATTTGGCGTTGGCTCTCCATTGAATTGATTTCAAAGTGACGCGTTTTTGTTTTTTTCTTTCTTTAAAAGATTTACACAATAATATTTTCTAAATTGCAATCTATTCTACAACAAAATAAAAATATTCACATCAAATGACCTATGATAATCAATAAGAGGTAGAATAACAGGGTTTGGTGATGCAAGAATTTCTCCTACTCTTTGGGCACCAAACATGAATACCATACGTTGTTGAAAATGGATTTTCCTACTAATTGCAATGTTTATTCTAATGGTGGAGTGAAATGGAAGGGGAAAACCTCTATTCCTGGGCCATTATCCATGGTCTATGCATGACCTAATGCTTAAAACAAAACAAAAATATAGACGTCCAAACTAAGGTCGTACCTAATGAGAGGCAAAATAAAAGGATTTACTGAAGCGTTTATCTCGGCCAACCTAAGAGGACCTAAAATTCTACGAATGACACGTTGAAATTGCAACTTAGTACTAACAATTATGTGCACCTTTTGCCTTGCAATGGGAATCAAGGGATCATACAAATTTTCGTGATTCATGCAAACTACTTGACTATGCTAAAGGTTGATTCTACACAAAAATACACAAGCCTTCCTCCGTGGGGGCACCAAAATTGAGGCGGTCCGGGGCGGGCAACAAGAGAGGCGACCTCTAAACACCCCTCAAGGCTCCCGTGTTGCTCAATTGGGGCTGGGGAAACCACAAGCACAACACCACAACAAACCCACAGCCAAACCCAAACAAGATAGGGGCACCACCTAGTTATGGTATGCGAACTAGGACGCAAGAGAGATTTTGGCACAACCAAGAAGATGCACCACACAACACACACAAGCAACCTCACACCAAGACACACATGAAATGGACCAGTGAGAGCTAGAGCAAAGGGAAGAGAGAGAGAAAAGGATCTTGCGTAATACCTTATTTGTGACTTGCAAATGGAGATGGTTCATTATGATGCTATCGTAGAACTTGTACAAACTCACTCAATGCTTAGTGATTGCTAATCATTGCCAAAACACACACACACTGTCTTAGGGTGTGGGAGACCTCTCACCACAATACCCTCTTACAATGGACACAAAACTGGCAATGAAAAACACACTAAACACTTTCTAAAATCAAGATCAACCGATAAAAAACTCAAAATACACAAGTCACCTTGAATTCACCAAACCGTATTACACAAATGGAAGGACGAAGATTTCAACGTCGAATCACGCCTTTGATGCACCAAACCTCGATTTATTGATGATGAAGGAGCATGTACAATAGTGGTTTTTGAGATTTGTGGAACTCACGCTCTCTCACTTGCAATGTGTAGCTTGAAGGCTTCTCTCACACCAAGAGTGAAGCTCACAAGTGGTTGCTACACCTAAGTCTCTCCTCACGCATAGAGTGTTGGGGTGCTATGTGAGATGTTGGAGGTTGTTTTACAAGAAGGAGAGGGGCCTATTTATAGGTTGGAGACCCCTCATTAAGATTATTGAAAATCCTAATTTACAAGCTAACAAATCAGGATTATGATTTTTTGAATATCAAAACATTGCGGGCCTTCTTTGTCTGCTTGAGTCATGGGGGTGGGCTCAAAAGAGAGCATTATTGATGGTAGATAAGGTGAAAGTAAGTTTTAAGGAAGGGGAGAGAGAGAGAGAGAGAGTTACTATACATGTCTTGAGGTGAGGTGTCTTTATGGTTAGGTCAATGCTATTTTGTGTTAGTATGTTAGTCGTTAGTAATCACTAGAAAGTTAATGTTACATTTACAATGGGTAGAGTGAGTTGATTTGATGAAGGAAGAGGGGTGAATTAAAAGAGAATCATTGAGATGGTGAAGTTTTTAAGGAGCTTGAACTCACCCTTGTGTAGATTGTGGAAAAAATGACCGTTGATCTTCTTCTTCTTCTTCGCTTCTTTACGCCGCCGCCACGGTTGACCACCACGATGAAAAGAGGATTTGTTGATGAAAAATCCTCAATTTGTAGAAGTTATTATGGTTAAGATGCTGAATTTTAGATATTTTAGGAGAGGTAAATGAAATTGTAACATAGAAGCAATAGAGAGAGACATGGAGAGGGTGTATGTATGTAGAGGTTCATAAAAGAAGTATAGGGATGAGAGAGAAGGGTAATGGTGAAGAGGGTGGGAGAAGCCATGGAAATTGCAGGTTTGAGTGAGGGAAGGAGAGGGAGGGATGTGTAAGAGTGAGTAGGTGTGTGGAAGGGTGAGAGAAGACTAAGGGCTACTTGTGAGAAAAGTGGGCAAGCTGGGGTCCACTCAAAAAATCATAGCTCACCGCTGGTAGCTCCAAAAATCATGAAAAAATTTGAGGTGATTATTCAGAGCGTGGGCTACATTTTCTCTTTTGACTACCGCTCCAAATTCGGAGTGGAGGTAGGTGCCAAAATTCTCACCAAAAAGCCTGTTTTTTATGTCTGCAAAAGTCTTTTAGTGGACCCCTCCTTTGTTGAATTTGTACAATGCATCCAAGAGTGAGCCCCTCCTTTGTCATATTATAATACAAGGCATTCAAGTTGCCCTTGACCCATGCATGGAGGAGGATTATTGGTGAAATAAGAAATATATACATGGTGGGACTAGTGTATGGACTATTCGTGGACTTTAGCTCAATGAGCACATGGTGTTAGAATAATGAGTAAAAATAATAATAAAAATATGGAGGAGTTATGGATATGGAAAGATATTGGAATCATATGATATGGTCCCTCCTTGAATTATTTTGGGTGAAAGAGGAAAAGGTATGCAAGTAAATAATATAATAAAAGTAACCAATGAGTAGAAATCAATTTTTTGTTTTCACGAGGGTGAGGGTGAAAATGTGGGAGTGATTTGTATAAAGGAAAAATATGAGGTTAGAGTATGTACATATTGGCAAAAAATATAATTATGGTGTAAGAGGATGAAAGAAGGTGTACATAGGTTAAATAAAACACACACCTAAGTAGAAATATTTAAATAAAATACCAAAATAATTATAAAAAATCCCTATATTTAGGCCATATATACAATGAAATATTTACACACAAAGAGGCCATAATATACTTTTATTTTTTTATTTTTTTTTTGGCTCACCTAGCCCAGTGACTAGCTAGCTGAGGGTTTTTAAGAAGATATGGGAAAAGCCCCCTAACTCACACACGCCTATGTACAGTGAAATGGTAGGGATAGCCATAGCGTTTGGATGAATTTGGTAGGGTGGAGTAATCTAGTATGGCAATTATGGAGAGCCGAAAAACGGCTATCAGTGGATAGGTGGGAGTTGATGGCGAAGACTCGCACGAGGATTATGGCCATCATCCTTCATTTAGTTGCCCTTCATCTTCCATAGCCAAGGGTGTAGAGGTCATGCTCAAGACAAGCATGGTGATTGCGGTGATGGTGATGGTGTGGGTGTGTGTGTGTGCACTAGGCACACACAGTGCATAGTGTACTCTTTGGTGATGGTGTGTGTGTCCTTAGTGTGATGGTGACCCCTCTTTATATAGGGGAGGAGGGGAGAGAAATTCTAGAATTTAGAAATGAAGAAATCATTATCTACATAGGCCATGTGACTGTGGGCCCCACTTGTCTGGCTGTGTGTATATGTGCCAGAACAGCAGTCTCATGAGAGAGAGACTAAGAGAGAGAGATGGGTTGATGAAAAAAAGTGAGAGGTGACATGGAGAATAAAGTAATTACAAGAGTGGAGAGAGGGGAGTGTGTTCAGAGGTGAATCTGTGTGCAGATGTGTGTGAACACAAGAAAAATTAGGTAACCACCGGGTGGGGATGGGTCTGTGGGCACCTTTTTCAGTGAAATTGAGTGTGTGTGAGTGTGGGGGAGGCCATCTGGCTACAAGACAAGAGAGATTTCGAATTTTAGAGAGAGAGGGGGGTATTTGGATCATGGGAGAGTGTAGGAGAGAGAAAAGGGGGGTGGGGTATACTGTTTTGGAAGATAGCATAAGTTGCATGTGAGTTAGGGTGCATTATTGGTGAGTTATAATGCATTATTGGTGAGAGGTGGGGTAGCTTGAGGGGAGAGAGAAAGGAGAAAGGACAAGGGGAAGAGAGAGGGGGTTGACCTTTTGAGTGGAGGAGAGGAAAAGGGACACACGGCGGGGCAACAGTGAAGAAAAAGGAGGCAAGGTGGGGATGGGCTGCCCCGCAGGCACCGCAGGCATGAGGTGGCCAATTTTACCTTTTTTCATATAGTTACATAGTCATACTTTATTTTTTTAAAATTTTTTCCAATGCTTTTATCACTCCCTCCCTAAGAGGAGGTTTCCATGGGGTGGGGACAAGAGAAGAGGGGTATGGAGCTTGGCTTGTGAAAAGCCCCCATCAATGGCTCATACAAAAAGAACTATGATGCGGCTTCAGGGGGTATAGCACTTTACAATCTAGAGGGGAAGCTAGTATGCAAGAGAGGGTTCAAATTGGATGCTCATAGCTACAATGAGGCTGCATATGCTACTTTGGAAGCCGGATTACACATTTGTTTGAAGGATGGGATTAGAAGGTTGAGCATAAAAGGTGATGCCTTGTTAGTTGTGAAGCAAGTGTTGGGTGTGTGGAAGAGCAAGAACACCTCATTGAAGGAAATGTGTTTCAAAACTAAAGGCCTGTTAAAAAAGTTCGAAGCATGAAGCATCACACATTGAATGTGCTCTAAATGGATAGGCACATGAAGCAGCTCAAAGCATGATTGGGGAGCTATTTGTTTTAAGAACTAATTTACCTCTTTATCATGGCCGAGAAAGTTTGACTCAAGAAGAGGAGTTTTTGCTAACAGGAATCATTCCGAAGGACATTTAGAAGTCTAAGAAATATGGTTTTGTGCGTAGAGCATCCAAGTACAAATTGATTCGTGATGTCGTACATGAAAGGGGTTGATCTCGTGTTGAGACGTGTACCTTGGCGGCGGGAGGAGCTTTAATTATAGACTGTTGGAAGAGAATCATAAAGGCACATGTGGCGAACATTCTGCTCTAAAGATCAGCTTGCAAAAGATCTTGCAAGAGCGGTATGTATGGCCTAGTTTGCACAAGGATGTTCACCATTGTTGTAGGTCTTGCAATCATGATGTCAAGCATTTGGGAAGAGAGTGTTGAAGCCAGAGCTATGAAAAACCATTATGGTGTTTGATGTGTTTGAAAAGTGGGGGATTGATGCAATAGGCCCATTACCTATCACAAGCAGGGGCAAAAGCTATATTTTGACTACAGTGGACTATCTCTCTAGATGAGCAGAGGCTACACAGTAAAACAAATCACTACAAAGGATGTGGCCACTTTTGTGTACGATGAAATATGTTGCAAGTTTGGGGTGCCACTGGTGCTACTTTCGGATAAGGGGTTAGGATTTAGAGCTAAACTATTAGACTTTTTATGCACAAAGATGAAGATTAGGCACCAATATACCACTCCTTATTATCCACAATGTAATGGCTTAAATGAAAGATTCAATGGTGAGATGGTACAAATTCTTTTGAACGTGACATAGCACCAAGGAAAGAATTGGGATTTGGAATTGCTTAGTGTATTAAGGGCCTACCGTACTTCAGTAAAGACAGTTTTTTGCTCCATTTCATTTGGTATATGGAAAGGAAGCACTATTGCCTGTGGAAGTAGAGTTGCCTACGGTCAAGATGTTAGAGAAGTTGCTTGGGCAGTCCAGTGATGCTTTTAAAGAGAGGCTCTTACAATTACAAGAGGTTCAACTGGATAGAATGAGCGCATTGGAACATTATGTACAAATGCAAGATAAGGCTTTAGCAAAGATAAATGAAAAGGTCAAAAGTAAGGGTATCAAGCAACATGAATTGGTTTTGTGCTACAACAGTAAGCTAGACAAGACATTCCAAAAGAAGTTTCAAGTTAAGTGGGAAGGCCCTTTCACGGTAGTTGAGTGTTTTCCGACTGGCACATATCAGCTGGCTAACCTGGATGGGATTCTACATAAGTTAAGGGTAAATGGATTGCGTAATAAACTGTATCATGCTAGATTAATGATGGTGGAGAAAGATGAGCTGTCTGCAGAACAAGTAATGTCTGTAAGGGATGAGGAGACATGTGAGGTGGCGAGTCTCATATCTCTTTTTGCTACTGTTGATCATGAATGATCTAGCAGGCTAGGGGATTGGCAAATTATGTTTTTTTTTTTTTTGGAATAAGTGATTGTGCATATGTACATACACATGCATGGTGCATCGAATAAAGGATTGCCCATTTTCCAGAGCCAGGTGGTTACGTGGGGCCCACATGTCTATGTACATTGATTTTCATTATCACCAGTATCAGTGTGTTTTATGGTAATAATGAGGAGTTGATGGAGCGTAAAACTTATCAAGGAAGCTATCAGCGGGGTCAAACATGAGGTAAGCAAGCGTGTCAGATGCCATCCAGTGGTGTTAGGAGGTCGAATGGGATCAAGACTTGCACATGGATAAGTGAGGACACGAGAAGAGTGTTTTTTTGTGATGAATTATGCGGAAAGGTCATGATGATAACTATCTTTGGGGGCCACTTCATGTGATTGCGGGATGCATTTTTGGGAAAAGTTGCATGCCAGGTGTGCGGATGGATGTAGAAAGGTAACAAAAACGCATTGCGTGGCCATTTTTTGTCATGTTCGGGGTCCGTTTGAGGTCAATCAAAAGGCCAAAGGTTCCCAAGGGATAAAGTGAAGTGTGGAAACTAAAAAACCTAAGAAAAAAACCAAAAAAACATGGAGAGAAGAGGATGAAGAGCTGCTACCCAGTTTTTACTATTTTTGGAGCCTCTTTTGGCCATATATTGCTCATCCGAGCTCGGATTTGAGCACTTTGATATTGTAGACTGGGGGTTTTGGCCATTCGGAATGCAATGGCACTGTCCATTTTGCCAAATTCCTTGTTGTTTTCCTGCTATTTTGGCTGTGTAAGTTTCTCTTGTGAGCGAAGCCTCTGCTCAAATTTGTGATTGTATCTCGCATATTTCATCCATATGGTGTGAGCTATTTGCCCCATTGGTGTTTCCCAAGCTCAATTGTATCTAAGAACCATAAATATTCCTCCTTTGAGCTAATTTGCGTGTGTGTGTGTGTGTGTGTGTGTTGAGTGGGCAAATGGAAAATTTCTCTCCTCTCACTCCATTGATGTGTTCCCTGTCTCGGTCAAGTGGGTTGTGTAAGCCGAGTGATGCCCCATAGTGTGTGTGTATTATCCCAAGAGTGTGTGTCAGATGATTATAGAGGCATTGTATGTATTTCCATCCCACTAACAACGGTAAGTGAGTCAAGATGTGATTTTTGGTACCTCTCTCTACAAGCGCGTGGTACAAGTACACTGTTATATGCTTATAGAATAATCTACGACACAAACATGGTTTGCAGTGGATCATATGCAAGGGGCATACACCACATTTGAATAAGGAGTTTTTCCTCAGCCCAACATTCTCTCTCTCTCTCTCTCTCTCTCTCTCTCTTTCTCTCTCTTTCCAACTTCTATGCAGGGAAAGGTGAAACTAGGCATGATTTTATTGACATCTTTCTATGTGAATATGGCAATAGGAAGGGCTAAGAGCCAACATGAAGGGATAAGTGCCATCTATTACCACATGTTTTGGAAGAGCTATGAGCCATCTATTTATAATCCATCAGTGATTGCTTTCAAGATCAAACAATTCTATTCAATTGAGTACCCATCAATTATAATGGCCAAGCAAGAAATCTAGAGGATATTGCATTTAGATAATCCTCCTAACTCAATTAGTATTAGAGTAGTTGTTTTAACCATTAGTCATAGTGATAGACTTATCCATAAGCCCAAAACTCTTGATTAGTTTATTTTGGCAAGTGTAATGTATTTGTCCTTAATGAAAGTGTAACATTTCATAACTCTTTGCATTTACTATTACCACATGTGTTTTGACTTCCCCTTATGCTTTATGGCCATATGATTGAACTTGCTACCTCATCATTGTTTTTCTTTTGCAAGCCATTTTTCCTTGAGGCTTTGTCAAGGACAACAAAGCTTGGGAAGGGAGAAATGCTACGAGTGCCAACATGAAGTAGTGGACGGCCTTCAATGATGCTAATTTTAGCATATAGTGCCTCATTTTTTGACAGCCCTATCATTTGTATATGCAGTTTTGATGTATTTATGAGCTCTACATGAGTTCCATATTTTATATTTGATGCTACCATGATGTTTAGCAGCTATAGAGATACACATAATTTTATGCATCTCATGGGCGATAGCTCATATCTTCTATGCCCTGCGTATAAAAGTGAAAGTTAGGTCATTTTTCACTTATCTTTTTGAGAGTAAAAGTGAAATTTGGTTCTTTTTTCACTTGTCCTTTTGAAACTAGAGATTTCATGGAAAGCTTGTAAAGAAGTTGGAGATTGAGATGCTTGTAGTGGAGCTTCCTTTTGCGTAGTGGAGCTTCCTTTTGTGCTTACACTCTTTCTATGGCATGCAATGGAAAGTTAAGCGCTCTTGTTCTTCTATTGCTTTGTCATTTGTGTTGATGGTGTGTGGTTAAGTGTTAATTAGTCTCTAATTATTTCTTTCCACTCTCATTTATCTTCTCCTTCACTTGATTTGTGAGCTCATTAAGCTTTTGATCTATGTGTCTGAGTGACTAATGAAATGCACAATTGTCTACTTGATTGTTGATATTAGAGTTTAGATTAGAGAGTAGGAATTGAGTAGCACTCTTTATTAGCACTGCATTTCCTTCTTCTTCTCTCTCTTGATGAGGATCCTCTTCTTTCATTTATGTTGACTCCATGCCTCCATGCACTAGTTGGGTTTAGATCCATCCGATTGACATTATGTCGGTGGATTGAGCTATGCTACAACCCCCCAACACAAGCCATTCCTCAATGAGTTGTTGTTTCCACAAACTAGATTCACTATGTATGACCTAGTATGGTGGGAAGAAAAAATGTATTTCCTTCAATAGCTAGCACGGGAATAAAAATGCTACCGATTGTTGGTTGCGAACATGCGTGCAACCTATCTCACATGTAAATAGCCTCTGGGAGAATTTCTGCAGAGTGCATTGGTAATTAGTTTATAAGACCCTAGTTAAGATAGCTAAGGTTGGTGGAGACGAGGCGGTAGTGCAGCAACACACATGGGTGCCTTCATAAGATGGTGCATAAGCATTGGAGGGAAACTAATGGAAAGTTCTCCATACCCATCAAGAAAATGAGAGACTCCCATTTCCTAGAAATATGAGGACTATTGCTCACTTTTTCATCTACAATGATGGAGACATGGATTGAGATTTGATGAGGCCCTTCAAAACCTAACGTGAGTCCACCACGGTATTTTTGACTTGTTGCTATAGGCAGAGGCAGAATTTTCTTGTAGTAGCAGAGAGTTGCATCTCTTGTAAACAAGGAGACTTGAGGTTGCAAAATTCAATGGGGATTTTGTTTTCCTGATTTGACCTACTAGGTTTAGGCTAGGTGGTGGAACAACAACACGTAGAGGTATCCTTGTAAGGTGGCATGTGAGCATTGGAGGACATGAATGGAGTGCTCTCCAGATGCACTAGGAAAATGGGCATCCCCTTTCCCATTGAAGATGAGAACTTCCGCTCACTTTTGAAGTGGGAATGATGGAGACACACCTTGAGCTCTGCTGAGCCTATCAAAGACTATTATCATGTGCCCAACAAGGTATTTTTGATTTGCTGTAGGTTGAGGAAAACATTTATTATAGTAGAGAGTTATCCATTTTTTGAAATACGAGGGTGGAGGTAGAAGAATTCAATGAGGGCCGTCGATGTCCTTGTCTAAAGCCACTATGTTTAGACCAGGTGGAAACACATCAATGCATAGGGATGTCCTTTTAATGTGGCATCTGAGAATTAGAGGAAATGAATGGATAGCTCTATGGACCCACTAACAAAAAGGGTGATACCACACCCTCCCCCTTGGACGATGAGAAATTTCGTTCAATTTTTTAGTGGGAATGATGGAGACACACCTTCATCTTTGACGAGGGTGAGAGCCTATTATGGCGTGCCTAGCAAGGTGTTTCTCACTCAGTATAAACTGAGACAAAATTTTATTTAGTAGAGAGCTTCCACCTATTGTGCTTATACATAAGTATCCAAGGTGTTGTTCACATGCAAGTGAGGTTTGCAACAAGTTTCCATCCTAGTATGTTCATGTGAGCGGTTACTAGAAACTAATCAAGAAGTTGGTGGCAACAAGCTAGGTGCCACATTTCTTCAATATGTTGGTGGGGAGGAGCAAAACTGCAACCACAAATAAGACAAGCGATTCCTAAATTGAACTTTTCTTTTATCAGTAACCTACACAAAAATTGCTATTGGTTGCTCGTTGTGAACTTGTACGCAACCTGCCTCACATATGAATAGTCTTTGCTCTGGCATGCAATGAAGTATGCATTTCAAAACCCATCATGGAGAATATACATCCGTGTCTTTAGAAAACTGACGAGGGTTGGTGGAGATATACTCAGGGGCAGCTCAAGGGTAGTCTCAAAGGTGTTTGTTTTGACATTCCAAAGACAGATATGCTAGCTTTGGAAATGTCATCTAGTTGGGAATAAGCTAGAAGTGTCCCAATTTGTAATGGCGCAATAAACACCTTTGTTAGCAAAATGCAACATAATGTTGCGAGGGTGAAGGTCATTGTGCAAAAAATCATGGTGGTGCAAGAACTTCAATGTTTGCACTAGAGCATTGACAATGTCCAGGATATTGTGTTGGAAGCGCTAAATACTACTAGTCGTTTGCAAAAAAATCTTTGATGGCAAGCTTGCTTCCATCCGAGTGACATGCTTGTATCCACTGCTCCACATGGCCTCCATTCCAACATCAAAAGATAATAATTGGTCGGGGGGAGTGACGCATGATGCCAAGTGGCATGATTATACCTCAGTGTTGGATACTTAAAGCGATGACTTCTTCCATGTGCTTGTTGTGCAGTAGTTGGCCCATGTGGCTAGATCGTGGATACTTTAGAGTTTCTCTCCAAAGGAGGAGGCCACCGTGCAATCCTTGTTCCAAAAATGAAGGGAGCCTGCTTGCGCAAAACGAGGGGAGCCCAGGGATGCCCAACTAGGGCTCCTCCCCAGGAGAACATCTGTAGTACAGGGGCCCTCTTCCTGCCCCATCCCTGCTCCCCACGTTGTAAAGCGAAGAAGACCCTCAAACTTGCTCGTGTTCTCTATGCCCTAAAATAGTATTCTAAGCTAAGACATTTTTCTCAAACACCAAAATTTGACCAAATGTACCTCTTTTGAGCACTTATTCACTAATGAGAATAATACACGTGTGAAAAAGGAGCTCACTCAAACATGGGGATACATTAAACCTAATCTCTGTATCATTTTTTTAAAGACATCTTTATACATATAGGAAGATCACTACAAAGAAAAATCCTATCATGTGGGTTCATCATCCAATAGGGATTTTTTCCTATATTTTTGACATTTTCACATTTAGAAGGGTGTTGAAAAAATATTCTTGAAAATAAATAAATTCAAAGTTGACTAAGAAAAAGATCCCTTCAATTGGTGAAAATTTTCCAATTAATGGATTTTATAAATAGTTCGTGAAACCACATGACATATAGTGTACACACACACACACACACACCCCAACAACAAATAGTTCGTGAAACCACATGACATATAGTACACACACACACACACACACCGCAACAACAAGCCATGCACAACAAATTCCCTTAGCTTTCTTTGAATAATAAAATATTCTTCAATTGGTAGCTAGAGAGTGCTTGCGCATTCACGTTTGAAGGTATTTAGTAGATTTCTTTACCAAAGCTTATTATTTGCTTAATTGTGCCATAAGGGTCATGCTTGGACTTTTCACCAATCTTTGTTGTAGCATTGGCATCTTTGAGATTGCAAAGAACTTTTCCCTTCCCATTATGGCCATTAGCAATGCCTACAACAATCTAGAGATCAAAAGACACCAATGTGAGGGTATAAACTATTGCTCTATCCAAGAGCATCACCATGAAGCTTTCCACAAAGCTTCTGGGCTTACTCCCCTTTGTGGACTGATCATGTCCTCACAAGACATGCCACTTCATATATTGTATGTGCCAGCTCTTGTTCACCGTATTACTCCCATGGGAGATTTTTTATCATATATATGTGGTAGTGATGTGTATGAACACACTAAGGACCACCGGGGTATTTTTTCCCTCACTAGGAGGTTTTTTTTCCGATGCATTGTATATATGCCCATCACTCTAGGGCTATCTTATCTTTCTACTGCACACTAAGTAATACACTCTCTATTGTGTGACTTGAGCTTCCTTAGTCTTCTCCAAGTTGTGTGTGTTTCCCTACAACCCTAATTCTAGCAAAAAGGAGGAGAAGAGTTCTACTTGTATTTGTTGTCCTAGGATGGGCAATCTTCAACGGCTATGGAGAAGAAAATACCATTATTGTTATCCATAGGCTTTTATGCAAAGTGAAAAGGAATGTGGACAGATAGTACATAGAAAATTGGAAACATGAAGGACCTTTGACAACGTTGAAGTTGAGAAAATGATTTCATCACTTGCTGTCAAAGTGCAAAATTGTTTTGAGTTCTCTCATAATATTTTGGTCAAAATTTTCTCTCTCTTACCTTTTTTACAATAAAAAAAGCCATGTGACCAATTATCTTGATCACATGGGCTGTTTGGGCCTCTCCAAGGCTCTAGAATACATTTATCCTAAAAAAATAGCCCACATCTTTTTTCTCTATTTCCTTGTACACCCTCTCTTTTCATTCAGCGCACGCGTGCGCATGCACACACACAAACCCACACACACACACAGACCCACACACACACACACACACACACACACACACACACACCATTTTTACTAGCATTAATAATAAAGTCCACATAGTAGGCTATGGCTTCTAAGTGTATATCTACTTATTCCACTACTTTTCAAGCATAATTCATTAATTTGTTTCTTTCTCTAACTCATATACTACCTCCATAGCTCTAACTTTCTATGATTTTTATCCACACAGAGCGGAAAATGAAGAATAAATTTAGCAAAGTATTGAATCCATCCAAATATCAATACACAACACGTGGAAATGATGACAATATTCAACAACAAAGAAAGAGAATCTTCCAGATTGGGCTATTTTTTCATCTCCCCAATTTCACCATTTGTGAATTTTCCTTTATGCTATTCATTGTAGAAATCCATACTAACTCTAACTTTAACTCTGACTAAACTACTAACCTAAACTCTAGCCCTACCACTTATTTCTTCACTTAAATCAACTACCTCCTTAAGAAAGTTTTGTTATGTGTAGCTAGAAGTGTTCATGCAAATTCTAATCCCTATAAAAACCTATAAAATGAGGGTCTCTTTTTGTAAAGAAAGACACATGAGAAGAAGAAGTGAGAAGTCTAGAGAAGAAGAGCACGAGAGGAAGTGTGTGAGAGACAAACTTTATGAAAGAAGCCTTGCAGTATTTCATGTTAGGTTTTGAGTGCAAATAGTCATAACCTTTTCCCAATGCTTGCTCAATTTCAAAATTCAAAGTGCTTTGTGTAGTGTATGCCAAAGAGAAGACAGAAGAGGATTTGGAGGTTGCTGCTACATTTGTATGCTCATTTTGGTGGTCTTAGCAAGAAAGAGGTGGTTCTGGGCTCCATGTCTTGATGGTTTTCTTTCATCTTGTGATTGTTTAACATCACGGAATCTATGCCATTGTAAGCATTTCAAGTGTTCTATTGTTTGTTGATTGTTTGGATGACATTTTGTGTGTGTAGCCCTAGCCTCAAGTAAGCCATTGTAAGAGTGTTGTAAGGTACAACGGATTCCCTTCGCCCTAAGAAAATGCATGGGGTGGCTAGATTTGAGTCTATATTTTGTGTTGAATGGGACTTGACATTCTAAACTACTGTAGTGTCAAAATTTTTTAGCCTCTATGTGTTGTGGTTTTGCTTAAGTTGAGGTGCTCATATCACTTATCCATTATCTTGAACCTTTTAATAGACATGCTTGAAGGTTTTCATGGTGTTTTCTAATAAAGGTGGTCTCTCTCTCTCTCTCTCTCTCTCTCTCTCTCTCTCTCTCTACCTTCACGCACGTCCTAGTTTGTGATATAGAATCCTAGGTGGTGCCCCTATATTTTCCAAATTTTGTGTATGGTATTTTGGGTGTGTTGTTGTGTTTGATATCTTTGTGTTGTGTTTGTGTGAGGCCCTCAAATCCTATGAGTAGCACGGGAGCCTTGAGATGTTTCTAGAGGCCACTTCTCTCATTGGTTGCCCCAGACTACTTCATTTTTAGGTAGTCTCCACGAAGGAGGGATTTCATGTGAGTGAGTTGCTTATTTTAAAGTTCAAGATTTTGTTATGTGAATGCTAAAGGTTCATGTTGTTTGAGTGCTTAATTTCTAGCATGATTGAATTGGCTACATGAATCACAAACTCTTGTATGAGCATGCCATTCCATTTGCACGACAAACCATCCATGTCATTGTGAGTACCAAATTGCAATTTCAGTGTGTCATTTGTGGAGTGCTTGGTTGTCGTAGATTAGTGGAAATAAATGCATCAATGAATCCTTATATTGTACCCCTTATTAGATGCGGCATTAACTTGGATGTGTTTATCTTTACTTTAATTTAGGTACTAAGTTACATGGTGCATGTGCCAAGAATATATTTTTAGTCATTTCACTTTGCATCTCATATTAGAATCAAAGTCACTATTAGTAGAAAGATCTATTTTCAACAATGCATGGTGTTTTTGTTTGGTTCACAAAAGGTCGCAAAAATCTTAGCATCTCCACAACCCATTAATTTGCCACCTATTGATTATCATGTTTCATTTGATGTGCGTGTTTTCATCTTGTTATAAAATAAATTGCATCCTTGCAAAACGGTGATCTGGTTTTTTCCCTTTTATAAGACAAAAAGTGGTTTGTATCCAAGGGTCCCATAGCTCTATCCAAGCCATATGCTCTTGAAACCTTGATTGGACTTGAAGAAGATGTTTTATTCAAAATTGTGAGAAGTGTCTTCACTTTGCGATGGTGGAGATTGAAGACAACAAGTTGCATATCAATTGCTACTACCTTACTCCCTTCAATGAGCACAAAGATTTCTCTTTCATATAATTTTTTGTGCCCTCATATAAGCATGATTAGTTGAAGATGAGAATCTAGGGTGGTTTTTCTTGACTTCAACATTTTCTAGTGATTGGTTGTAAATCTCTTCTTTTTTATCCTTTTTGTAATCAGTTTGTTTACAAATGGTGGGTCAACAATAAATGCCAGGATAACCTATGTTCTTTGGAGAGCCTGGTGAGGATGTTGACTTGTTCTTGCAAAAGTTTGCATAGAATTGCATATTAATCATCAAGTGACAGCTCAAGAGAGTTTAGGTATGTTTGAAGTAGTCCTTAAAAAAGATGCATGCACTTGGTTTGACACCATTTGACTTAGTGTATGGACAAGAAGCTTTGCAACTGAACTTCACATTCCTACTATAAAGCTTACAGGTAAACATGAGCATAAGGGCAATGAAGCATGGAGAAATAGGCTCCTCATCATGGTGGAACTAGAGTGGAAAAGAGAGTTAGCATAGAGGTGCATCTCCAATCACAAGGTAGGTAACCTTTGGAAATTCTAGAAGGAATTATGCAAAGCTACTACTAAAAATGACTCGAATAGTGAGCTTGCAAACAATCACAAGAATATTTGGCTAACTTTTGATAAAGAGGTCAAGCTTATGGGTCTTACCGGGACAACAAAAGAACAAACACAAATTATTTCAAGAAGTCTTGGTGGATTTCACCAAGCTCTTTGAAAATAACATCACACATTACATGGTAAGCCATGTCACATAGTGAACTTATTACAAGAAACTATTTTCATTTGATAATGTGCATCGTTTTTGCATGTGAACAATATGTCTTGTTTGCACATGGTGCATTTTTTATTCATAAATATGGTTTGCTTGAATTTTTTAGCACTCAAGGCATGGAGAAGTCCCATTATCAAGAAAGGAGGGTGTACTTTAAAATTAATCGACATGGTGGTGGTACGTGCGATTCAATTATTTGGAAGAGATGTTCAACTAGTTTTTTCGCATGATATTTGCTTGTAAGCTTGCAATGGAGCATGCAGAACAATCCAAGATTGCAAGGGAAGTGCACAAATTAACTCATTAAGAGAACAATAACAAGTGGAAAATGTGGCAAGGCCCACCAAGCATGTTGTGCACATAGTGTCAATGTAGAGCGCGGCAAGGGTCAAGGCGGATTCTGCACTAGTGACTATACATGAACGCAGGGTCCAACTTTTCTTTACATATATTTATAATAAATTTTGGGGCACCCTTTTAAGAAATAATAGCTTTTTGTAAAAACTATAGTGTGAACGGGCTCTTATCAATATTAGATCCACTCTTATAAATTATAGTGTGAACGAGCACGTTGATTGAGGTGGGACTTTGAGCATTAGCCAAAGTGACACCTACCTTTTTGTATTACTCACCCTGCTTTTGTACTCAAAAAATTTGACAATGACAAAATGGTTGAGAGTTTTGTATCTACTATCTCCAAAATCATTTTCTTCTTAATGTGTTTAGGTTAAGCGATATCTATGCATTGAATAAACTTTGGGTCCAAGAGTGTGAAGGGGAAAGAGGGTGAGTCTGTGCATGAACAATTGAATTCAAACTTATTAATATGAGAATTTTTGGTGTCTTGGAGTGTAGACAAGGCCACAAAATCTAAAAAGGGGGTGTCCACAAGGGCCCGCAAATGGGCCAGACAAGGATCCCCATCCGGCCCATCTGCGTGTCCTTGTGGTCAACCCCATTTTGGGATTCTCTAGCCTTGTCTACACTCAAAGACACCAGAAACACTTAGATATTCTATGCAATCAACTACATTAGGAGTTTTGGGAGGATATTGCAATTACAGATGTCTATCCTTCATTATACAAGGAATGAGCGCTAGTGGAATGTATTGTCTTGCACACACACACTTTTTTTAACTAAATTTTCACACACATACACACACACACCATGTGAGTCTATCTTCCATGTCTCTCTCTCTCTCTCTCTCTCTCTCTCTCTCTCTCTCTCTTGCTCGCTTAGGATGTGGCAATAAGGTGTGTGAGCAGCTTTTTGAGTGTCTTTGTAGTTCACCCCGTGGCCATAGGGCTACTTCCTCTCACACACACACACACACACACACACACACACACACACACACACACACACACACACACACACGCACGCACGCACATACACACACACACACATGCTTGATTGGAGAAACTTCTTATACCATTTAATTGTTCATGTTTGCAAGATAGCCATGCCAAGCCAAGGAAAAGGTGATATATATATATATATATATATATATATATATATATATATATATATATATATATATATATATATATATATATATATATATATATATATATATATATATATATATATATATATGTATGTATAAATGCAAGTAATCTTTCTATTTTGTCCCATGATGTGTGCAAACGTACTTAGTGTTGCTATATTTTCCTGCGCACGTTGTGGGATAAAATATTGAGAGATAGAGAGAAACGTATTGTAAGCATTGGAGATTGAAGAGAGTGAATTAGAAGCTACAAAACACACACATATGTATACATTTACAACATTAAAATTATATAAATAGAACAAAAAAAAAATCTCCTTTTTTACAAGGATTTCTATTCACCTTGTTTATTTCTCCTAGGTTGAAACCTAAACTAACATACGGTTCGGTGGTTTTTGTTTGAAAAAATCCCTCTTCCTTCTATTGTCTCATGGGTACCCACCCCTAAGAAGATTATGTGAAGATCGTGGTTTTCATTACCCTAAAATTCACGCCCGCATTCTCTTTGTCCCCCTTGACTATCCTACAACACACAATAGCGTAATGCTAACTCCTACACATGCTCTCTCTCCCTCTCAACTCCCACTATGCGAGTAGGAGTCGCCATAGTGGCGGTTTGGAAAATTGTAGCTTCTGAATACTCGATCGTGGGGTGTCTTCTCATATTCAGCAAACTGGATGCTCTATAAAAGGTGAGGGTGCTTTGGACCCTCACTTAGTTTGTGGATGTATTTTTCTTTGTGTGTGTATTTCGAAGCAAGGTACAAGGGCTTTAACATTGTGCAGCTATGGAGATGGTTGAAATGCCATCACAGGTTGGTATTCTCCTTGTTAATGGTACCTTGATGAATTAAAATAATGTTGCTCTACATACTGCATTAAACATTCATGTTACTATGACGAGCTTAGTTTATTTTCCACCTATGGCACAGGTATTGCCTGGCTTAACCTGGTTTTTTTGTTGGGTATTCTGTCGCAACTACATACTGTGCATAAATTGGTTGTTTACGGGATGTATGGTGAAACACTACAGTTTGTGGTACCTGATTTTTTAAATAAAATTAGAAATGAGTAGTATGATTTTCCAAACCATACTAATCACGCCGATTATTGTTGCATTTTTTTGGTGGGATGTTGACTTTTTATACAGTGGATTATGACCCAAAAAAAAGCAATTGATAACTTTTATATTTCCTTAAATACATTGTGGTTGAGGTTTTTGGAAACCCATGCATAATTAGAGTACTGGGGCTTGATACTATAGTGTTTTCACAAAAAAATAATGGGGGCTCTTTAGGTACTTGGTACTGACGTATGTCTAGTCCGTCATGATAATACGCAACCTAATGTATGGGTTTTTAACTATGTATTGATGTGTGGAAAAATCTGCATACTACTGCTTGGTATATTGGGGTTTTTCTTCCTTATGCCATTTTTGGGATTGTTGTACTTGTTAAAGATCTTGCTTATTATCTTATATAGCATGACACTCACTGAACTATAAACAAATATGGGTCTTTTTGCTAAACAAGCTATAAAATAGGTTCTTTTGCACTAACATCTTTGCTTTCGCTCATTTAGTGTGTTTTCTTCTCATTTGGCATATAAACTGAGGTAAAATGGATTCCGTAAGCCCAAATGGGCATGAAAAATTTGAGTTTGCTTGATAACATAACCTTGTTTTGATACCTTTAAATGGAATTTTTTGTTGTTGAGAGATATATGAAGCCATTGATTTGGATACTTTATGGCTTCATGGTACTTAAAAAATCTAGAGAAATTGGAGCTTGACAAAATTGGCAAAGTCATTCTTGTATGGAGAGACTGATATATGAGATGATATGGGGATTAAGACACTTGGATCAGAAGGGGTGGTGGCCTTTTGATCAGAATGATATGTATGCTAATATCTATTTAAGGTCTAAATAAAAAATGGGGATATATAAATACCATACTTATAAGTACTTCATTTAAAATCTCTGGGGTAACAAAAACCAAAGAACTGAAATACATGAACACTTAGGACAATGGTTTTAAGTTTTTTTTTTTTAAAAAGCTGTAAGTTGGACATGGATAACAACTAGTATAGTCCATTGACACCTGTAAAGCATATCCAAGACTAATGTATTTGTTGTCTTGTTTGGATGCAAGTGAAGACTCTATCCTTTCTTGGAATCTTAAAGCTATTGTCTGTCCGATAGTACACTTGCTCCTACCACTTGGGAAGTAATTTATTATTGAATCACTATCATTGTTTACTAGAATGTGGCTTCATTCTCATATTCCATGTACAAAGATAATTCTAAGACTGAGTTGTTTATGTACTAATTTTTCCTTTTCTCTAAAGCCAGCTATCTTTTGAATGTAAAAGTTTATTTACGTTGTCAGGAGTTTTTTGGAGCAAGGGATTGCGCATATGTACATACACATGCATGGTGCATCAAATAAAGAATTGCCCATTTTCCTTAGCCAGGTGGTTATGTGGGGCCCACATGTGTACAGGTAGGACAGCATGTACATAGTGCATCGATTTTCACTATTACCAATACCAGTGTGTTTTTTTCTACAATAAGGAGGAGTTGGTAGCGCGTAAAACTTCTCGAGGAAGCTATCCGCGGGCCGACGACATGAGGTAAGCAGGTGCGTCAGATGGCATCTAGTGGCGTCAGGAGGGCGAACGAGGTCAATATTTGCACGCGGATGAGGACGGACACAACGTGGGTGTTTTCTTGTGAGAGTTACGCAGAAAGGTCATCATGAGGACCTTTTTTTGGGGCCACTTCACGTGGTGGCGAGGTGCATTATGGGAAAAAAGCTGAGTGCCAGGTGTGCGAATGATGCAAAAAGGTGACAACTATGCACTGCGAGGTCAGTTTTTGGCCTGTTCGGGGTCCGTTTGAGGTCATCTAAAAGGCCAAGGGTGCCCAACTAATAAAGCTAAGTGTGGGAACTGAAAAAACTGAGAGAAGACCAGAAAAAACATGGAGAAGAGAGGAGGAACAGCCGCAGGTGTGTTTTTGCTCATTTTGGAGCCTGTTTTGGCCGTAAACTGCTCATCCGAGGTTGGATTTGAGCACTTTGACATTGTAGACTGGGGTTTTGGGCCGTTCCGGACGCGATGGCGCTGTCCATTTTGCCAAATTCCTCACTCTTTTCCTGCTGTTTTTCTGTGTAAGTTTCTCCTATGAGCGAAGTTTCTGCTCTAGTTTGTGATTGTATCTGGTATCTTTTACCCATATTGTGTGAGCTGTTTGCCCCATTGGTGTTGGCCCAAGCTCATTTGTATCTAAACATCAGAAATTCTCCTCTTTTGAGCTGAGTTTTTTGGGTGTGTGTGTGTGTATGTGTGTGTCTGTGTGGAGTGGGCAAGTGGATAGTCTCTCTCCTCTCACTCCAGAGGTGTGTTCCCTGTCTCGGCCAGGTGTGTTGTGTAAGCCAAGTGGTGCCCCATAGTGTGTGTGTGTATCTTCCCAAGAGTGTGTGTCGGGTCGTTATAGAGGCGCTGTGTGTGTTTTCATCCCGCTCACATTCTTTTGGCGCCCCCACGGAGGATCTTCTTCGAGTACCTTCTGCTTCGAGGTTCGAGCTTCGGGATTACAGATTACAGGTTACAGGTTACAGGTTACAGGAACAGGGACAGGGACAGGTACAGGTGATTCACACAGGTACAGGTAGCTGGAGTACAGTGATGTCACTTGCAGTTGTGGTGGGAATGCATCACTTGGCGCCTATTTGAGCGCATTGTCTGTTGGATTGTACGTTACTTGTGGAAACTGCCATTGTACACCTTTGTGGAGCCATATATGGTTTTATTTGGCAGTCCCAGCCATTTCTGAGACTTGGTCTGGAAGATAGTCATTTCTGAGACTTGACTATACGCGATTTGCATTAGCTTTCGTGTGAGGGTCGATAGCGTGAGGTTTTTATTGAGCTGGGGGATTCTCAAATGTGGAGATCCTTTCGGTGATACAGGTAGCTGGAGCACCCTTTTCGTGACCTCGCCATAGGCTATGTACTAGTGAGTCCTACTTGATGCTCGGGTTCTATTGTTGACAGTTTATGCGTACATAGACAGTCTATATTTTGGGTTCCTACTGCTCTACTTCTGGGGAAACTCTGTCGAAATTTTCCCAAGTTATGATGGCTGGTTTTTTGGTATTTTGAGCCATTTATGCTGTTATGCTGCTGAAATTTTGGCAAAATCAGAGGTTGAGTCAGGTGTGCCTTCTTGGGAGCTTCATGGTTGGCTTTAATGGATGATCAAAATGGCCCTCAGTTCACTCCTTTTCATTTAACTCAAAGAATTCAGATTAATGTTCATGTGTCCAGGAAGATCTTTTTCCAGCAGCGCATAGTCTTTATGTTTGGGCCAAGAAGATTGAGAGAGATCCTGGAATGTCCTTTGCCTGTTGTAATTCCGATGATCAACTATGAAAACTCATTTGATGTGCATGTGTTTGTTCTCATCTAAAGCTGAGCTCCATTGAAGTTTCTGGGGATTGGGTAGTGAAAAGTTTTGGGTTCTTGCACGTTTGTTTGAAGGGGTTCTCTAGCCATGGCTTTCTCTTATCCGGAGTTTCATGGAAGAAGTGATGAAGATGTGGAGGACTTTCTGGAAAAGATGGAGGTTGCCTGCATTAGCAACCAGATTCATGACCCTACGCAAATGTTACGCCTTCTCCAAATTTGTTTGAAGAGTGATGCACGAGCTTGGTCCAAAGCATTTGAAGAGGAGTTGCGTATGGCTGATCCACCTATAAGATTGAGTTGGGACAATCTAAGGCATGGATTGGAAGTGGAGTTTGTGAAGATAGAAGATCCTGACAAAGTGTGGCAAGAAGTACAAGGTTTGGTGCAGAAGGAAGGTGAGCTAGTAGATGCATACATACGAAAGTTTTCATTGGCATGGGAGCGAATGTGCAAGGCTTTAGCACCACAGGTACCCCCGCCTGACATGATGAAGAAGGACAGGTTCTTGGCTGGTCTTTGGGAGAATATACGTTGGAGAGTGGAGCTAAAGAAGCCTAGGACATATGAAGATGCACTAGAGGTAGCAAGGAACAAAGAGTGGAAGCTGAGGAAAATGAGCCAGTTAGGGGTGGAGTCTTTGCCAATGAGGTCTGAATTTCAGCCTATAGAGTCTTTACAAGGGCGCATGTCAGGGGTTCATCATGAACCAGTGGTTCCTGTTACTACTCAGGTTATGCCAGCAGTGGTCACTACAGCAGTGCAAGATGATGGCCTAAGGCAAGACATGAGGCAAGTGGTTGATCTGATGAAGAATCTCAGTCTAAACATGCCAGGTCAAGTGGGAAATAATCGAGGTCGAGGGCGGTTTGCAAATCAACCAGGAGGTGAAGAAAGACCTAGGAATGGTGCTGGACAAAGTAATAGTAGGTTTTGGAGGCAGACGCCCACATGTTATAATTGTGGAGAGTTGGGTCACATCAGCCCGCAATGTGATAAGCCACCAAGAATGGGGGGAGACATGTATCCATTGCCAAGACAGGTGCTAACTAGATCAAATGATTATGGCATCGAAATTAAGGGAGACGAAGGAACCAGTGGTCTGACCCAGGAGGAAAAAGGAAAGACAAAAGTGCTAAGTGTAGTCACCTTGGAGAAGGCATCAAAGCCAGAGGATACATTAGTGATGCCTATTGGGAAGAGGACCACAGAGGATAAGGAAGGAAGAAGTGCCCCAGGTCCTAGTAAGAAGAAAGGAAAGAGCCATGAAGGCGAGGATGTCAAGGCCAAGAGGAAAAGGAGAGCTCGTCGAAAGTTTCATGTTTCAGATTTTCCACTAGGGGATGGGCAATTAAGCTATGACTTGAAGGAGGATCTGACGAGCAGGAAGGCAGATGTTACTTTTGGGCAGCTTATAGAGGTGGTGCCTAAGCTAAAGCGACAGTGGAAGAGGATGGTTAACCCAATGGAGAAAGAGCCAGAGAGAGGTTCAGTGAAGGTGTTGGCAATGGACGAGCTACCAGACATTTATCCAATAGTAGATGTGTGGCATAAAAGGAAAAATTTGGGACAAGGTTATGTGGATGGCGGAGCCAAAATATGCGTCATAACACACTCATGCGTTGAGAAGATGGGTCTCACAGTGGCTGGGGTGTCAGGTTTTCGGATCAGATTGGCAAACCATCAAAAAGTAAAATGCTTGGGTGTTGTAAAGAGCTTAGAAGTGGAGGCATATGATGCAAAGGCAGTGGTTGATTTTCATGTGATGCCAGCAGGGTTGGGAGCATATCCTATTATACTGGGCAGACCATGGTTACGTGCAGTGGGAGCTGTTCAAGATTGGCGACATGGTACAATTAGCCTCTATGGAAAGACAGGTACCAAGAAGCTTTATAATATGGACACAAGGAAACGATTAGAGGAGCTTTATGAAGATGAGGATGAGTCTAGTGATGAAGACTCTTCCACGGTGACAGATGAGGACAGTGATAGCACTACCAGCAGTGATGAGGATGCTGATGTTGCATTTATTTTGATGGATAAAGAAATCCAGGAGTGTGGTTTAGTCGCATTTGCGAATGAAGTTGAAGATGAAAGTGAAGGGCCTTATGAAGTGATTGAAGGGCTGATGCAAACCAAGGTTGAGTTGTCAAAGAAGCAGGAATTAATGACGCAAATGATTAGTGGAGACCTCTCAGCTATGGAGAAGGATATATTTTTGCATATGCTGGCTAGTTTTCCTGATTTGTTCATTACTTCATATGAAGAGATCAGAGGGTTCAAGGGTGAAGAGATGCATATAGAGCTGAAAGAAGGTGCTAAGCCAGTACGGCAAAGGCTAAGAAGGATGGGTCAAGAGCAAATGGAAGCCTTGCGGGTAGAGGTGGACAAGTTATTGAAGGCAGGGTTCATAGTTCCAGTGGAGACCACAGAATGGGTGAGTCCAGTAGTAGTCAGTCCAAAGAAGGATGGGAAGTGGAGGATTTGTGTAGATTTTAAACCCTTAAATGCAGCCACTAAGAAGAACCCATATCCTCTTCCATTCATTGATCAGATCTTGGATTCAGTGGCAGGTTATGAGAGGTACAGTGTGTGTGATGGTTTTTCAGGCTATTTTCAATTGAAGATTGCTCTTAAAGACCGCACAAAGACAACATTTATTACGCCATGGGGCTGCTATTGCTACACAGTGTTGCCGTTTGGGTTGTCAAATGGACCATCTTTCTATCAAGAAAGAGCAAATTGGGTGCTGGAACCATTCATTGGTAGTTGTGTTAAGGCTTTTATGGATGACTTCTGTGTTTATAGCAGTAGGGCTGAACACCATGAGAAGCTGCAGATGGTATTGGCTCGATATGATGAATGTGGAGGACAACTAAATCCAAAGAAATGTCATCTAGCACAGCCAAGGGTGAAGTTATTGGGCCATATGGTGTCAGAAAATGGCATTGAGGCTGATCCAGATAAGGTGAAGTCTATTATTCTTCTTCCATCACCTATGAGTACGAAGCAATTGGCAACCTTTATACACAAAGTGAAGTACATGGCACGGTTTATTCCATTGTCTTCGCAGCTTCTTTATCCATTACAGCAAGTGGCAAAGCATGATCCATTGCAATGGGATGACAAGTGTGAAGAAGTGTTTCAAGAGGTGAAAGAGGTGTTAGGGGGGTTGTCAGCCATGCAGGCTCCTGATTGGGAGAAAGTTTTTTATGTAAATCCATCTGTAGGGGATGATGCCATTGGAGCCATGCTATTGCAAAAGGGGAAGGGCAGCCATTATATGAGGCCAGTGTATTGTGCAAGCCGAGTGAAGTTGGTAGCGGAGAGAAAGTTATCGGAAGTAGAGCTAGTGATGGCCAGTGTAATATTTGCTTGTCGACGATTTCGTCATTACTTGCTACCACGGCCTTTTGTTTTCTTGACGAGTTATGCCTTTTTGCCACAGTTAATTAATGGTATTAACATGTCAAATGTGGTGAAGAAATGGGTAATTGAGCTGCAAGAGTTTGAGTTCTCTTTTCTTGTGGAAGATAGTACAAGGGCTACCCTAGCTGATTTGTTGACCTACAAGGAGAATCCCCTTATTGTTAAGGAAGAGGTGGTGAGAAAGGTAGTTGAAGAAGTGCCACAGATCAGCAATGCACATGTGTTGTTCTTTGATGGTTCATACAGAAAGAGCCACGATGCAGCTTCAGGGGGTATAGCACTTTATGATCCAGAGGGGAAGCTAGTATGCAAGAGAGGGTTCAAATTGGATGCGCATAGTAACAATGAGGCTGAATATGCTACATTGGAAGCCGGATTACACATTTGTTTGAAGCATGGGGTTCGAAGGTTGAGCATAAAAGGTGATGCCTTGTTAGTGGTGAAGCAAGTGCTGGGTGTGTGGAAGAGCAAGAACACCTCATTGAAGGAAATGTGCTTCAGAATTAAAGGCCTGTTAAAAAAGTTTGAAGCATGGAGTATCAGACACATTGAACGTGCTCTAAATGGAGAGGCACATGAAGCAGCTCAAGGCATGATTGGGGAGCTATTTGTGTTGAGGACCACTTTACCTCTTTATCATGGCCGGGAAAGTTTGGCTCAAGAAGAGGAGTTTTTGCTAACAGGAATCATTCCAAAGGAGATTCAGAAGTCTAAGAAGTATGGCTTTGTGCGTAGAGCATACAGGTACAAATTGATTGGCGATGTCTTATACATGAAAGGAGCTGATCTCGTGTTGAGGCGTGTACCTTGGCGGGAGGAGCTTTACAGAGTGTTGGAAGAGAATCATGAAGGCGCATGTGGTGGCCATTTTGCTCTAAAGATCACCTTGCATAAGATTTTGCAAGAGGGGTATGTATGGCCTAGTTTGCACAAGGATGTTCACCATTGGTGTAGGTCTTGCAATAGGTGTCAAGCATTTGGGAAGAGAGTGTTGAAGCCAGAGCTACGAAAAACCATTATGGCGTTTGATGTGTTTGAAAAGTGGGGGATTGATGCAATAGGCCCGTTACCTATCACAAGCAGGGGCAAAAGCTATATTTTGACGGCAGTGGACTATCTCTCTAGATGGGCAGAGGCTATAGTAGTAAAACAGATCACTGCAAAGGATGTGGCAAAATTTGTGTATGATGAAATATGTTGCAAGTTTGGGGTGCCACTGGAGCTACTTTCAGATAAGGGGCCTGGCTTTAGAGCTAAACTGCTAGATTTTTTATGTGCAAAGATGAAGATTAGGCACCAGCATACCACTCCTTATTACCCGCAGTGTAATGGCTTGAATGAAAGATTCAATGGTGAGTTGGTACAGATTCTTTCAAAAGTGACAGAGCACCAAGGAAAGAATTGGGATTTAGAATTGCCTAGTGCATTATGGGCTTACCGTACTTCGGTGAAGACAGGTACAGGGTTTACTCCATTTCATTTGGTGTATGGAAAGGAAGCACTATTGCCTGTGGAGGTAGAGTTGCCTGCGGTCAAGATGTTAGAGAAGTTGCTTGGGCCGCCTAGTGATGCATTCAAAGAGAGGCTCTTGCAGTTACAAGAGGTCCAGTTGGATAGGATGAGCGCATTGGAGCATTATGGGCAGATGCAGGATAAGGCTTTGACAAAGATAAATGAAAAGGTCAAAAGTAAGGGTATCAAGAAACATGACTTGGTTTTGCGCTACAACAGTAAGCTGGACAACACCTTCCAAAAGAAGTTTCAAATTAAGTGGGAAGGCCCTTTCAAGGTAGTAGAGTGTTTTCCAAATGGCACATATCAGCTGGCTAACCTGGATGGTATTCTACATAAGTCAAGGGTAAATGGGTTGCGTCTTAAGTTGTATCATGCCAGGTTGATGATGGTGGAGCAAGAGGAGTTTTCTGAAGAGCGAGTGATGTCTGTGAGGGATGAGGAGACCTGTGATGCGGCGAGTCTCATATCTCTCTTTGCTGCTGCTGATCATGAATGATCTAGCAGGCTAGGGGGTGGGCAAATTATGTCAGGAGTTTTTTGGAGCAAGGGATTGCGCATATGTACATACACATGCATGGTGCATCAAATAAAGAATTGCCCATTTTCCTTAGCCAGGTGGTTATGTGGGGCCCACATGTGTACAGGTAGGACAGCATGTACATAGTGCATCGATTTTCACTATTACCAATACCAGTGTGTTTTTTTCTACAATAAGGAGGAGTTGGTAGCGCGTAAAACTTCTCGAGGAAGCTATCCGCGGGCCGACGACATGAGGTAAGCAGGTGCGTCAGATGGCATCTAGTGGCGTCAGGAGGGCGAACGAGGTCAATATTTGCACGCGGATGAGGACGGACACAACGTGGGTGTTTTCTTGTGAGAGTTACGCAGAAAGGTCATCATGAGGACCTTTTTTTGGGGCCACTTCACGTGGTGGCGAGGTGCATTATGGGAAAAAAGCTGAGTGCCAGGTGTGCGAATGATGCAAAAAGGTGACAACTATGCACTGCGAGGTCAGTTTTTGGCCTGTTCGGGGTCCGTTTGAGGTCATCTAAAAGGCCAAGGGTGCCCAACTAATAAAGCTAAGTGTGGGAACTGAAAAAACTGAGAGAAGACCAGAAAAAACGTGGAGAAGAGAGGAGGAACAGCCGCAGGTGTGTTTTTGCTCATTTTGGAGCCTGTTTTGGCCGTAAACTGCTCATCCGAGGTCGGATTTGAGCACTTTGACATTGTAGACTGGGGTTTTGGGCCGTTCCGGACGCGATGGCGCTGTCCATTTTGCCAAATTCCTCACTCTTTTCCTGCTGTTTTTCTGTGTAAGTTTCTCCTATGAGCGAAGTTTCTGCTCTAGTTTGTGATTGTATCTGGTATCTTTTACCCATATTGTGTGAGCTGTTTGCCCCATTGGTGTTGGCCCAAGCTCATTTGTATCTAAATATCAGAAATTCTCCTCTTTTGAGCTGAGTTTTTTGGGTGTGTGTGTGTGTATGTGTGTGTCTGTGTGGAGTGGGCAAGTGGATAGTCTCTCTCCTCTCACTCCAGAGGTGTGTTCCCTGTCTCGGCCAGGTGTGTTGTGTAAGCCGAGTGGTGCCCCATAGTGTGTGTGTGTATCTTCCCAAGAGTGTGTGTCGGGTCGTTATAGAGGCGCTGTGTGTGTTTTCATCCCGCTCACAACGTCTTGTTATATAAGTTAAAACAGCTACACACACACATAAACTCAAAAAGGGGGAGATAGAGACTCTAGAGAGGGACCCACCCACCCACACATACACACACACACACACACAGACTCGAAAAGGGAGAGAGAGACTCCCGCCTACACACACACACACACAAAGAATATACTCTCTCTCTCTCTCTCTCTCTCTCTCTCTATTTGAGTCACACACACACACACATACACATGCTTGATTGGAGGTACTTCCCACAGGGAAGATATTAAAATACCCCTCTAGAAGTGTGCTCCATGTACCATCGTCTTTGCAAGATATCCATGCCAAGTCTAAGAAAAGGTAACAAAAATTTATGCTTCTGCTGCAAACTTTTATATGAGTATTATTGATTATGTGATAGATATATATATGAGATTTCTATTTCATCCCATGGCGCGTATGGATGCACGTGTTTCTATGTTCTCGTGCGTTCGCCGTGGACAAAATATTGAGAGAGAGAAATTTCTATTTCATCCCCTAGTGCACTATCGGAGTGCCCAATTCTCCAGGGTTGACCAGGAAAGCACCGAGTCTCTGGCTATAGACAAAAGCTTATTACACGTTCAAACTCGGATAAACGAGTGCATATAGAATTAAATAGGGATTAATACACGTAATACTAATAATTAAAGAGAGTTTAAGAGAAAAGACTGTAATGCTATTATCTGTTAAGTAGTAAGAAACATAGAATCAAGAATCAAGAGATCTATTCAACTGACAGGTGATACAACTTCAACTTTTTTTATTGCCCTTTTTACGATCCGTTTGCATACGCCACATTGGTATGCCCTATGAATTGCAACCCTTCGACCAGAAAGCTCCCAAAAATTGAACCACCGTCGAGTATTTTCATGCTCTTGACGCTCTTTTCGACCTTCTTTGATCCTTTCCCCACTGCTTCCAAGAACAAGCTCGAAGAAAAGGACCCAGCATCGCTATGGTTTCAGCCGGTTTGTGCCAAAAGCTCTCTTCCCCAATAACCTTTCCCCCAAAACTGCAAAGAAAAAGGACCCCTTTCAACTCATAAAAAACTCCTCTTATAGGAGGTGAGCATTCAAAAAAAAAAGAAAAAAATGACTTGCTCTCACCCATGTCATTCACTTTGAGCTCCCCTTTTAGTATTCTAGTACACTTGGCATGCTCTTTTTTAGTATTATCCCTACATGGTGGACACCTCCGCAACTTACACTCACCCTCTTCCACTTGAACTCTCTCTTACACTACAAAAGGTACTTCACATAAGCGACGCTCACACTGTGATGCTCAAAAGTGAAAATTCACTGCGTCACGATGGGCGTCACTATTTTCTTTGTTGCATAGTGACGCCTATAGCGACACCCATAGCAACACCGACATGGGTAAAAAATAAATCAAGAGCGCTCAAAACTAAGATCTTAGATCTGAGTTTCGACGCTTAAGCGAAAGAGGTAAACCCGCACTCTCCCTCTCTCTCTCTTTCTTCCCCCCCCCCCCCCAACATACACACAAACACACACACACGAGGAGAGGAAGGAGAGCCATGTATGCTCCTTCCCTCTCCTCTCTCTCATGTTCCCTTCCTCTCTTTCTCTCTCTCCCCCGCCTCTCTCTCTCTCTCACACACACACACACATGCACACACACACATTGTGTCTTTGAGAGAGAGAGAGAGAGAGAGAGAGAGAGAGAGAGGGAGAGAGTACACACATGCATAAACAAAAAACATATATACACACATACATATGCATAAACAAAGAATGAATACACACACACACATTGAGAGAGAGAGAGAGAGAGAGAGAGAGAGAGAGAGAGAGAGAGAGAGATAAAGTAAAGAGAGAGAATGAGAGAGAGAGAGAGAGATATAAAGCAAAGAGAAAGAAAGAGAAAGAGAGAGAGAGAGAGAGGAGAAAAAAAAAGAAAGAGAAAGAGGGAGAGAGAAAAAAAACCAAAGAGAGAGAGACAGAGAGGAGGAGAAGACAAAAAGAGAGAGGTAAGGGGAGACAACAAAGAGAGAGAGAGAGAGAGAGAGAGAGAGAGAGAGAGAGAGAGAGAGAGAGAGAGATAAGTAGAGAAAATATGAAATGAAATACTGTATTAAGATTTAGGGTTAGGTTAGATTTAAAATTACATTTAAAATTAGATTAGATTAAGATTTAAGATTAAGTTAGATTACATTTAACTTATGTTTAAAATTTATGCTAAATTTAAAATTACGTTAGACTTAATATTAGGTTAAGATTTAAATTAGGATTAAGATTAGGTTAGATTACATGTAGGTTTAAGTTAGATTTAGGTTTAGATTAGACTTTGGTTAGATTTTAGGGCATGCCAATGAAGGCTTTGCCCAAAGAGCAAACACTAGGTACACAACAATATGTATATTCCTATCTCACCCACTAACCATGTTCAATTAGCTCAGAATCACCATATGTTCAATTAGGTTAGATTTAAGATTAGATTTTGGATTTAGTTTTTATATTAAAGTCTACCTTCGGGATTACGGAAAAAAATTAGAGTTAGGCGAACGATGATCCTTCTCTTCCTCTCTACGGATACGACCTTAAGTTGAAAGCTTTCAAAGGTATGATACTCACATTGGAGGCCAACATGTAATGTGCTAAGTAATTTCTCAAACTAGGATCTGCTGTGAAGAGATGTTAAAATGCTGTGAATTGCTACAGCTAGAGAAGAGGCAAAGGGGTTTTGTCAACTACATGCACTATCATGTAGACGTGGGTGTGTAGATTTCTCGTACTCACAAAGATAGGCATTGAACAATAAAGACAAGATTATAACCCGGTGGTTCTCATCTCTGTGCACCTCTGGACCGAGGTGTGCGGGGATCAGACATGACTAGAGAATGTGAGGTAGTTTATAGCGTGAAGAGAGAGAGAGAGAGAGAGAGAGAGAGAGAGAGAGAGAGAGAGAGAGAGAGAGAGAGAGAGAGAGAGAGAGAGAGAGAGAGATAAAAGACAGAGGATGCCAATAGAGTATTAAATTTATGTTTAGGTTATAAGGTTTTTACATTCATTATGAGTAGCAACGAGGATGTGGGGTAGTCCAACCAAAAAACCTATCTCTCAACAAGGATCTTATGTTCTTGTAATCAATGCAAGCATGCTGTGCGATGGACAAGACGTGTTTCTTTGCAACACATTTGAAAATTTGGCGAGTTTGATCCATCTATTATAGATCAAGTTGTTGCCATGAATTACAACTCGTCGGACTCTCTCGCTGGCCAACAAGCAGCAATCTTGTAACCCAATAGACATGTTCATAGGCGCTTTGGTCAAGCAGCATATGTGAGGCCACAAGATGTAGCCTTTGACAACTCGGAGGATGATCATGCAAACCACATTTCCAACGAGGCAATGTTTTCGATGAAATGATTGAGACGATCATGGATTCAAAAAGGCTTATCTATGATGATATAAAAAGTAAGCCGATATGCCATTGTATAATGGAGCACGTGTGTCTAGATTGAAGGCACTCCTGGTTCTTCTCAACATGCATGCAAAGTTTGTCACAGTGCTTTTTAGGTGATCTATTACAATGTGTTTACTTCAATAAAAAACTCTATATGTATAATGATCTAATAGATTATTTACACAATTCTACCGCATTTGTTCCGCTGTGTAGATTGCTTAAAGAGTACATACTGCCAGCTGATAATGTGATGCCAGATTCTAGAGAGGAAGCAAGAAAGATCTTGTGAAACTTGGGGATGGATTACAATTTGATTCACGCTTGTCCTAATGACTGCATTCTTTTCAGAGGGGAATACATAGACATGGAGAAGTGTCCGAAATGTGATTTCGAGAGATATCAAGTAGATCTCCACGGACAAAAAATTCCACAAAAGGTTTTGCAACATTTTTCTCTGCTTCCTTGCATCAAGCATTTCTTTGAATGTAAGTCCATGGCCACCCTAGTGTCATGGCAAGAGAATAGATCTTCGGATGATGTGCTACGGATTCCTGCAGATTGTGCAGCCTGGAAACATATAGACGATACATGGTCGGATTTTGCCAGGGAAGCTCAAAATATGTGCATAGGCCTAGCTATGGATGGTGTAAATCCATTTGTTCAGAGATCAACATCTTATAGTGTATGGCTCGTTGTCATTGTCAACTACAACATTCCCTCGTGGTTGACTACCAAGAAGGGGCACCTGTTTCTAAGCTTGATTGTCTGGGGTGGTATAAGTGAAGAATATGGATGTGTATCTTTGTCCACTATTGGAAGAGCTACAACAATTGTGGATTGGCATAGAAGTAGTGGATATGAGCCAACACATAGGTCGAGGGAATGCTTTGAGTAGAGGATTCTAATGTAGACCATACATGACTATCCTGTACTAACAGAATGTTGAGGTGATTTACACTCAAACTCAAACACTATAAAGCTCGGTTTCTCTCAAGCTTATCTATTGTCATGTATATACATGCAAGGCTTCAAACAAGCGGATACAAAGCATGTGTCACATGTGGACCTAGACTTAATGCACGTCGAGCACCCTCACTGAAGAAGAAAATCTATGAAGGCAATCAAGTGTATCTTCCAGACAATCATAAGTTACGTGACGGCTTTTTGACAAGAGAGCAACCAAGGATGTGTGCACAAGCATGGTTAGAGCAGAAGGAGATGTGTGATGACGGTTTGCCCCTAGGGATGAAGAGACTCTCTCTATGGTACGAGTTACCATATTGGCCCAGACTCATGATCAATCACTTGCTCGCTCCAATGCACATATTCAAGAATGTGGGTAATCTGCTGTGGGACCATCTGACCGGCAAGAAAGATACTTTGGGAGCCAGGGTTGACCTTAGAAATGTGGATCATATGGAGAAATATTGGCCGCAGATAGCACCCGATGGATTGATAAAACTCCCTAAAACGCCATGGATTTTGACAGGAGCCCAAGAAGGCAAAGTAAAAGAGAACATTCAATCTTTGCGGACCCCCACTAGCATAATGCACTCGCTCCAAATGTGTTTCACTAAAGAAGAGAAGCTTATCGGTTTGAAGTAACACGACTTGCATAAAATGTGTCAGGTATGTTTGAAGTGGAGTATATCATAGTGGAGGTTGGGTAACAAATTTGTGTGTGGACTTTAATATCATTGCTAGACGTGGTTTGCAGTTTATTTTATTGGTGGCCATTGAGGGATGTTTGTCTCTTGACGTCCGTAACACAATCTACAAACTTGGGAAGTTGGTGCAATGGATCTCATAAAAGGAGATCAATGTAGACTCCATACCATTCGCCAAACTAAACGTTGCGGAGGTTGTGTGCATGTTTGAGAAACACTTTCCTACTACCATGCTAACCATTCACGTGCATCTTCTTGTTCACATAGTTGATGAGGTGGAAATAGCTGGCAACGTACATTCTAGATGGATGTTCTTTTTAAAACGTTTCATGAAAATGCTCAAGGGATATGTGCGTTAGAAGGCACGTCCAGAGGGTAGCATGACAGAAGGTTGGCTAGTATTAGAGTCCCTAGTATACATTGGAGAGTGGCTAGACGGATTTGATAAAGCCCGGGACACGCTATGGTGAACCATAGATGATGAGCGCATATCTGGGATTGTCATGTGCAATCTCAGTGTTGAGAAGAAGATGACGGAAGATCTAGAGGCTAAAATACACCAATTTTGCATGCTTCATGATGCATGGTTTTTAGGACCCCTTCTGAAGATGCAATAAAGGCACAATCAGTTGTTGGGGAGATGAGGATACTCTAGTCCAAGGGATCTTGAAAGAGAAGAAAAATCTACTTCACAAGCACCAAAGAGTAAAAAGTGCCATGGACAGAAGATACGTGGGAAAAAAAAAAAGAAGACAAAAAAGAAGAAAAAAGAAAAAAAGAGAAGAAAAAAAGAAAAAAAGAGAATGCTACCAGTGAAAGCGGATATTGACAATGGATGGGGTATGGCTTTCAAGGGTCTAGGAGACCAGTTGTTAGTCATGGATGGATACAATTATTCATCAGAAAGGACTAAACAGGGTGCATCAGCCAAGAAAGTAGTAACATGGCAAATTCAATTGGTACCAGGTGGGTAAGAATTCAAGAGAACCCTATTGTAGCACAACCTACAGCTAGAGGCATCAAATACCTCTAGCTTAAGGGGGAGGGCTATATGATGCATGGTTTTTAGGACCCCTTCTGAAGATACGATAAAGGCACAGTCAGTTGTTGGGGAGATGAGGATACTCTAGTCCAAGGGATCTCGAAAGAGAAGAAAAATCTACTTCACAAGCACCAAAGAGTAAAAAGTGCCATGGACAGAAGATACGTGGGAACGAGCTCTTATGCATGCCTACAACCTATATTTTACAGAATAGCCCATTCTAGGTGTGAATTTCTAGTGAAATTTACACGAGGATGTTCGTGTGGACTCACAGCACAGCATACTCCGTTTTCACTTTTTTACCGACAGTAAATAATTTTTACATACAGTAAATATTTTTCACCTACATGGTAAATACAAATCACTTTTTATCTACAGTAACTTTTTTTACCCATGGTAAATATTTTTTTACTGCACCATAAGTATTTGGTAGGTAACAGTTCACTGTTACTAGAAGCAGTGATAGGGCATCAACAATGCAGTTACAGGAGGAGAAAAGGGGGCAATCTTATGGTAAAGGTGAGTCAACAGGGATAAAGACTTTTGAGTTGAAAAGAGACATGCTGATTTTTTCAAAGAACACATGTCAAAAGAAGCCATGGTTGAGGATTTTTTGAGAATTTGATATTCAGGAGGACCCAGCTGCCACCTCCCCCCCCGCAGGCCCCCCCCTGACATGTGCAGAACCTCCAATTTCAACACCCACCTTATCTGCTCTTAAATGCTGGTCAAGGCCTTATCCCCATGTGTCACAATCAGAAAAATCAGCATTTACCCTCCCCTCTCACATCACTCTAGAGAATATCTTGATGGTGACATATCAGGTGACCTCAATCTGTTGACCACCCTAAGCAAAAAGTAACCCCAATCAGCGGATTTAAGCATGTTTATCCCTAATCCTAAACCCTCTCAGAAACCTATATAAGGAGGCCTTCTCTCACTCAAAACCAACAATTCACCCACTTCACCAAGCAATGAAGCTATGACGACATTGCTCACAACGAGGAGCTATGGATGGAGCTCTACTCTCTCTCCCTCTCTCTCTCTCCCTCTAGTATGCTACATTACTAGCCCTAAAACCTAAATAAGGAGTCTTCTCTCATGCTCCATGGCCACCATCCTTGCCATCATTCTCTAAGGTATTGATGTGTTGCTAGTAGGATCATACCTACTTGCTGGGTTGATTGTTTTTGACAAGGGATTATGCCATCCTTGGCTTGCTTCTCTATATCCTTGTTATGTATGATCAGATGCCGTTGTATTGTTAAGCTGATGTCTTGTGTATATATATGCTACATAAGGTCCCTAAGCTTCGTTTCTATGTGTTTTTCCATATGTTTTGATGCCATCATAATGCCAGAAGTCTCACTTGCATATGTGCACTATGTGTGAGGTCCCTAAACCTCTTAATTTAGGGTGGTGCCCCCTTTGTTTTTTTCTTTGCTTGTTTGCATGAGGCGTGGTTTGTGGAGTGTGCACGAGTACAGAGGCTACCCGATTGCACTGCTCTTTTTTCCGCTATCATTTTGGTGCCCCCACGGAGGAGGGCTACACAGACCTTCAGTCCACAAGCAATGAAGATGTGCAATCTACAACATGGACGAATGGCGTGAGGAGTTTGCAAATTGGAGAACAGAAGAGGAGGAGGCTTTAGAGGCCTTAAAAGCTTTCATGGAGGTCTTGTTACCAGGTTGCAGTGTCATTGAAATTCAAGAAGTAAGTTCTTCTACATGCCTTGTTCGTGATCGTCGCCAACGAAGGAGAGTAAGAAGAAGAGCTTGATATACCTCTCCTCTCAACCTATGAGTGCTCCAGAAACCTCCAACGCACACGAGCTTGAAATATTCTACATCAACATACACGAAGGTACTGTGACACACATTAAGGGAAGAGAAAGCATCACCAGGCCTCTCTTTCCTAAGGAGCCGACTAAGAGGAGGAAGATCACCTCTACACCTAAGTGGCCCAAGGCCGCAGCACGTGCTCAAGCGTAAGGTAACATTTGGCTTAATCTCATTAATAAGGGATTACATGACCACTACAGGCAAGAAAAAGGCTAGTGAGCAACCAACTTCAACCTCCAACTTGCAACCACGACTCTCACCCCTAAATCCTCCTGAAGCGAAGAGGCGAAGGCTTGCCTACAAGATTGCCGTCCGTCTGCGAGTGCTCCCAGTGCACTTTGTGAATCCAGACACCACCAATCCCAAGCCAATCCCAAGCCAACCTCCTGTCCGCGCGAAGATCACTTTGGATATTGTCCAAAGTGCTTTGGAGACCGGGTGAAAAGCCTCCCTGCCCTACCTTTGCTGCTAATTTTCAAGAAGTTATCTCAATCTAAGGAAATGATGTGCTGCACATTAATGGTGTCACTTTCATTCGTCTTGCTGATTATGGTAATAGCATCCAATTGTTTCTTGCTAAAAGGCTCAGCATTGTACAAAGTGTTGCCATCACGCCTTACGTCTTCACAGATGCATCAGGAAGAGTCGAAGTGATCCGAGGTGCTGACCTTCTATGGCTGATCAGGCTCATTGGTCCCAAGGTGGTGCAACTAAGCTAGGCTCTTGTGTGTAAGTATGGATGCCAATAATGAGAATGATGATCCCCGCATGTTTCCTTTCCATTTTGTGCGTCATATCCGTGTGAATATTTGTATTGATAGAAAAATCTTTTATCAGCAAAGAATAGCCCTGTTGTTTGGAGCCGAGAGACTTCGGGGAATCTTGCGCTCTCCTCATCCTATCATTCTACCCTTACTAGACTATTACCATTCCTTTGATGTGTCGATCTTCATCCTATTTTGAGCTAAGTTGTGCTAAAGCTCCAAATTGTAATTACCATACTCTATTTTAAAATAAATTGGAGCTGTTTGTGTAATTGTTTACTCTCTCACTAATGGCCTTCCCTAATTTTTATGGTAAGCCTGGGGAGGTTGCTCCAGACTTTTTGGATAATTTGGAAATGGCCTTTCTGGTATCGGGAAGGGATGACGAAGCTACTAAGTTAAGGGCCTTTCCTTTGGTCTTGTGGGAAGGTGCAAAATTATGGTATCAAACTTTGGCACTTGAAGAAACAAGAGACTGGGAGTCCTTAAAGATGGCCTTCATCGAAGAATTTCGCCGCCATGAGCCTCCAAAGGAGATATGGAGACAGCTCTTAGAGCTACGCCAAACATCACCCAATAACTATAGAAGCTATGAAGGAAAGTTTTCCAACCTGTGGGAGAAATGGTGTGCATCACTAGGTGAAGGAGAAAGGGCGCCAGAATGCCTAAAGAAGGATTGTTTCCTGGCAGGGCTTTACCCCATCCTTCGAGAAAAGGTGAAAGGTAAATTCCCAGATACCTTTGATAAAGCTATGACTTATGCAAGGGAGAAGGATAGGAAGTTAAAATTCCAAGCTCAACTACAAGGGGGAATGGAGCCTCCACCGCTAGCTCAACCTACGGCAAGGGTAGTAGCAGGGACAGGAGCAACAGACCAAGATTCCTCTCAACAAGAATTACTTCAACAAATCACCAATCAACTAGAGAGCCTGTCCATCAATCTGGTTCAAGGTGTAAGGGCTCCCCAGCTAGGAAATGAACGAAATAGACAAGAAGGACAAAGGCAAGCAGGTGAGTACATTTGCTACAACTGTGGAGAGGTAGGTCACGGCATGTATTATTGCCTCCATCCACGACGCTATCAAGGAAATGGTAATCAAAGACGGCCTCCTCGCCAACAAGTCACTCCTCCTCGAGCTAGGCCACTAAATGGACAAAATGCACACGTGGCTCCACCAATCCAAATATTGAGACCCCCTCCTCCACCACCACAAGCACCAGCAGAGATCCCTCCACTACCATCGGGAGGGGAGGACAGGGCTATCTCTGTCATAAGTCTTGACAATGGTAAGGATAAAGGGAAAGAAAAAATGGAGGAATCTGTTGCCATGCCAATAAAGAGAGTTAGGAGACAAAGAACTGATGAAATGGAAGCTTCAGAGCCGGATAAAGGGAATGAGGGTTCCTCCCAAGTGATAGGAGACAAGAAAAGGAAGAGTAGGTCAAGGAGGCACATAGGAGTAGAAGACTTTCCACTTGGGGTAGGATCCATACCTTATGACCTCGTGGCAGATGTGAGTAAGCAAGGACCAAAGATTTCATGGCAGCAACTCCTCCACCTTTCCCCAAAGATGCGTAGAACCTGGTCTAAGATGGTCAGCACCAGGAGGGCTAAGGCAAAGTCAGTTGGGTCTATTAGTGCAAGAGGCATGAAGGATATCATGCCAGTCATTGATGCAGAGATTAAGAGTCAGCGAGTCTCCAATGTGTACGTAGATGGTGGAGCCGAGATTTGTGTTATGACAGAGAAATTAATGCACAGGTTGGGTTTGGAAGTAAACGAGCAAACTTCCTTACAAGCTAAGATGGCAAATAATGTAAGGGTGGCTTGTGTGGGAAAGGTTAATGGAGTGAAGGTTTCAGCTTTTGGTGTGGCAATCTCAATTGATGCTTATGTGATCCCAACTAAGGGGGAGGGCTATCCGCTAATCCTTGGAAGACCTTGGCTTATGGCTATGAAAGCTAGGCAAGATTGGGAGACAGGTTCCCTTGAGTTGCGACCAAATCATAAGGTAGGTGGCAAGCAACAAAAAATTGTGTATGACATGAAGCAGGGTAGACAACAAGACCTAGAGATGGAGACTTCTATGGATGAATGGAGCACAAGCACCTGCTCTTCATCTGAGGATGAGTCATCTGAGGAGGATGCTAGCTCTTTGGAAGTCATGGGTATAATACTGCGAAACCCAGAAGGAGAAGGTGGTCAAGACTCTCTAAACAAGGAAGAAGCCACAGGCTTAGAGGAGATGCTAGCTAAGGACCTACTAGAAGAAGAGAGAGAACCCTATTTGCAGGTACTAAAGAAGCATGCTGGCCTCTTTATAACTGATTACGAGCACATTAAAGGAGTGACGGTAACCCAACACCATATCCAATTAAAGGAAGGTGCCAAACTAGTGGTACAAAGGCTAAGGAGATTAGGGCTAGTGCAACAAGATGCACTCTTAAAAGAAGTAAAAAGATTACTCAAGGCAGGATTTATCTACCCAGTGGAAGATTCTAAGTGGGTGTCTCCAGTTGTGGTAGCACCAAAGAAAAATGGGAAGTGGAGGGTATGTGTGGATTACAAGCCTCTAAACGCAACCACAAAAAGGGACCATTTTCCTTTGCCTTTTCAAGATGAAATACTAAATGAAGTGGCTGGTCATGAAAGGTACACAGTGTGTGATGGGTACTCAGGCTACTTCCAAATCAGAATTGCAGATGAAGACCAAAGAAAGACTACCTTCATAACACCTTGGGGGTGTTTTGGTTATAGAGTTATGCCTTTTGGTTTAACTAATGCCCCAGCTACTTTCCAGAGGTTTATGAACTTGGTGTTTCAACCTTACTTTGGTAAGTCCATACGAGTCTTCATTGATGATTTTTGCATTTATAGCTCTAGGGAAGTACATCTGTCCAAGGTTGATGAAGGTTTCACCCGTCTGGCCCAATTGGGTGGGCAATTGAATAAAGACAAGTGCCACATAGGTGAGAGCAAGGTCACTCTACTAGGCCATGTTGTGTCTCAAGATGGTATTGAGGCTGACCCTGAAAAGGTAAAGACATTGTTAGCTTTACCTACTCCTTCAAACTTGAAGCAACTAGTCTCCTTCATTCAAAAGGTTCGCTACATGGGACGATTCATACATCTCCTTTCTCAGGCAATCTATCCTTTACAGCAGCTCACTAAACACACTACATTGACATGGAGTGAGGAGGGTGAAAGGTGCTTTCAAGAAGTTAAAACCATTTTGAGCTCATTGCCTGTCGTCCTACAACCCACATGGGGTGAATTATTCTATGTAAATCCTAGTGTAGGTCCAGAAGCTCTAGGAGCTGTCTTGATGCAAAAAGACCGAAAGACATCTCTCATGAGACCAGTCTACTTCTCTAGTAGAGTGATGACAGCTGCTGAAAAGGGTTTCAGCGCAACTGAGCAATTGGTGCTAGCTCTTAAGTTTGCAGTGGAGAAGTTTCGGGCTTACTTACTTCCGAGACAATTTGTGGTGATCACAACTGAGGAGGTTTTTCCATATGCCCTACAACACATGGAATTGTGTCAAAGAATAGCAAAGTGGGTGGTGCAGCTTCAAGAGTTTGACTACACACTTCAAGTAGAGGATTCCACTCGTGCTTTTTTGGCAGATGTCCTCACACAAAGGTGTTATGAGAAGGGGTAATCCATTCATATAATCATTGCAACTAAGTTTAGGTTTCAATCTATCATAAGGAGGATATTTGGATCCACTTGCCTCAATCCATTTATTCTACCTATGATAAAGTACGAATTAACAATGGATGTGTACATCTTCATTTTAATGTAATCAGATTTATAGTGTCAACAATCTTGTGCGGTCCGTAAGAGAAAAGTTTCTTTTAAAAAAAGAAATTTCAAAAAGTCTAAACAAAATGTCAAGTTCTTTTCCCACGTTCTATGCAAGAAGTGGGGAAGATGCGCAAGAGTTTCTTGACAACTTGGAGATGGCACATCTCATATCCGGGAGAGATGAAGAGGAAGTAAAGCTACGAGCCTTCCCGTTGGTTCTAAAAGCAGAAGCTAAAGCATGGTATGAGACCTTGCAACCCCAAATCAAGTCCAATTGGGAGAGACTGCGAGCAAGCTTCCTCTCCAAGTTCGGGCAAGGTGATACTTCTGAAGGACTATGGAAATGTCTTATTGGACATAAGCAGGTATCACTTGAAGACTATCCCTCTTATGAAGCAACCTTTGTCAATCTATGGGGTAGGTGGGAGGCTACATTAGAAAATCATGGTGGTGCACCTAACTTTCTAAAAAAAGAGAGATTCATGGTTGGCTTGTATCCACTTTTAAAGGTGAAAGTAGAGCTAAAATTCCCATCCACCTTCGAAGAAGCACGTGAGGTAGCCATCATCAAGTTTAGAAAACTACACTTCCAAGCACATAGAGCAAGGGGTTTGAATGAAGTGAGTGAGAGGGAGTCTTCACAAACCATGGAAGCACCAATTAGGGCCCCTCTTGCACAATCTTCACAAATAGGAGATAACTCTCAACAAGAGGTTTTACAAAGGCTAACTCAACAGGTTGAGAACCTCACTCTGAATCTAGTACAAGGCCTACCTCAACAACGACAACCAAGAGAAGGGAATCGCAATCAACGAAGATAAGCTCAAGAGTTGCGATGTTGGAATTGCAATGAAATGGGCCATGGCATGTACAATTGTCCACATCCAAGGCGACTTCCGGGAGACATATATCCCCCCAGACCGCCTCCTCTCACTATGCAGCAAGAACTAGCTCAAGGCCCACAAATCCTTCGTCGACCACCACCACCAGCAAATATACCTCCCGTCCCACATGAGGAGGAAGAAAGAGGAGTCAACATCATCAAGCTAGAAGAGGTAATAGATGAGCATACTCTAAACTTTGATGTTATGCCGGCAGAAAAACGCACAAGAGCACATGATAAGGATGAAGACATGAGAAGTGAAGGAACAAATTCAGCCAGAAGGGACAAGAAGAAGAAGTCAAAGATGGAAGAAGCTGAAAGTAGTAGGAAGAAAAGATCAAGGCGAAGGGAAATTGGTATCAACGACTTCCCATTGGGAAAGGAGCTAGAGCCCTACAACATCCTGGAGGATTTACAAACCCAAAAGCCAAACATTTCATGGCTTCAACTTCTACACCTATCAGCCAAAGTAAGAAGGCAATGGCCAAAGTTGGTAAGTACAAGAATTCCAAAAAAGAAAGCAAATCTTTCCATTAAGGTTGTGGCCTCAAAGCTACAAAAAGATGTGGAACCCATTGTGGATGCTTACATAAGGGGTAAAAAGGTGTCTAATGTATATGTTGATGGTGGAGCTCAAATGTGTGTGATCACGGAAAAATCAATGAACAGGTTAGGGCTTGAAATTACAAAGTCCTCTAATTGTCAAGCTAGGCTAGCCAACAACTCAAGTGTGAAGTGTTTGGGGATCATTGAAAATGTAAAAGTCTCTGTATGTAACATAGATGCACGAGTGGATATGTATGTCATGCCAGCTAAGGGGGAGGGCTATCCCATCATCCTAGGGAGGCCTTGGCTCATTGCTGTGAATGCAGATCAAAAATGGGGAAGTGGTCGTTTGATTCTTAAGAAGGGTCAACCGGTGGTGTATGATTGGCGAGAAGGAAAGCAACTAGATACCAACTATGAAACCACGGCAGATGAAGAGAGCGAGGAGGAGAGTCCTTACTCAAGTGATGAGGAAGCATCAACCAGTGAAGAGGAGTCTTCTTTGGAGGTAATGGGAATTGTATTCAACGCCAACACTCAAGATATTCCTGTAGAAGAAAAGCCAACAGACAATCACACACGAGGGGATGAAAGATGCCACCACCTTGAAGAAGGATTTGAGAAGATGCTTGCAAAAGATCTTACTTGTGAGGAGAAGAGGTCCTACATCAATATGTTAAGGAGGTATCCCAATTTGTTTATCACTGACTACTCACAAATAAGAGGTGTAGATGTAATAGAGCATCGAATTGAATTGAAACCAGGGACCAAACCCGTGGCTCAAAAGTTAAGGCGACTAGGATCTGTGCAACAAAAGGCTCTCCTACAAGAAGTGAATCGACTCTTGAAGGCTGACTTCATCTATCCAGTATCCAACTCCGAATGGGTATCACCTATTTTAGTCACTCCCAAGAAGAATGGTAAGTGGAGGGTCTGCGTGGATTACAAACCCCTCAACGCTGCGACAAAGAGGGACCACTTCCCTCTCCCTTTCCAAGATGAAATTTTGAATGAAGTAGCAGGTCACGAATGCTACACTGTGTGTGATGGGTATTCAGGATATTTTCAAATTAGAATAGCAGAAGAGGACCAACCAAAAACCACCTTCATCACACCTTGGGGATGTTTTGCATTCAGAGTAATGCCTTTTGGGCTCACCAACGCTCCTAGCACCTTCATGAGATTCACAATATTTGTATTTCAGCCATTCTTTGGAAAATCTATAAGAGTCTTTATGGATGATTTCTGTATTTATAAATGTAGATCACTTCATTGCCAAAAGGTTGAAGAGGGGCTTAAGAGGCTCCATCAATTTGGGGGACAACTCAACCCAGAGAAGTGTCATATCGGTGAATCTCAGGTGGTTTTGCTAGGCCATGTGGTTTCTTCACAAGGAATTCAAGTGGATCCCTCTAAAGTAGAGGCCCTTTTGTCATTATCTCCACCAACAACAACTAAGGAGCTAATGACCTTCAACCACAAAGTGAGGTACATGTCTCGCTTCATCCATCTACTAGCAGAAGCCATCGCCCCTTTGCATAGGTTGGCAAGCCAATCTACATTTGAATGGGGGAGGGAACATTCAAAATGTTTTGAGGAAGTGAAGGGCATTCTTAGCTCTCTCCCAATCCTAATGCCACCAGATCCAAAGGAGACCTACTATGTCACTCCAAGTGTAGGTTTCGAAGCAATTGGTGTTGTTTGATGCAAAAAAATCCTAAAACATCATACATGAGGCCGATCTATTTTGCAAGCAAGGTGATGACTCCGGCCGAGAAGGGATACACTGAAATGGAGAAAGTGGTCTTTGCAATCTTGTTTGCGATAAGGAAGTTTCGATCGTATCTTCTCCTTGTGCCATTTGTTTTTCTCACCTTAGAGCACAATCTACCATATGTAGTACAACATGAGCCTCTCATCTAGAATAGCAAAGTGGGTGCTTGAACTCCAAGAATTTGAAATCACTTTCCTTGTAGAAGATAGCAAAAGAGCAGGACTTGCAGACATTCTCACCTACAAAGTGAGAGAAAGGGAAGGATCACGACTACAAAGAGAGGAAGTCTCAAAGCAGTTCAAAGTGAAGGAGATTGATAATTCCCATACTTTATGCTTTGACGGAGCTTATCAACGCCAACAAGACAAAGCAGCAGGGGGAATCATCATTTTGAACCCACAAAAGGAGGTAATGGTTAGAAAAGGTATCACTCTACCCTGTGTTCACTCTAACAATGAGGCTGAGTATGTTGCTCTAACCCTTGGGTTAGAAGAATGCAAAGAATTAGGCATACAAAGACTTATTATAAAAGGTAATTCTTTGCTAGTGGTCAGGCAAATCCAAGGGACTTGGAGGTGCAAGAATCGTACATTGTTTGAGTGGCTTAGTAGTGTAAGAGCTTTGATGAAGGGTTTTAAAGCAACACAGGTACAACACATTGTGAGAACACATAACAAGGAAGCAGACTTACTCGCAAATGAAAAGCTTCAAATGGCGGTAGGAGGTGTGAAACTATATGAACCCAAATATCAAGGTCAAGAGGAGCTAAAAGACATTATCTTCTTTCTACAAGCAGGTGAGTGTCCCAAACACTTAGACAAGGTGCAAAGACATATACTAGTTAAGAAGGCCACACCTTACCAGTTGATCGGGGATGATTTATATCACAAAGGGAAAGGTTTGGTCTTGAGGAGAGTACCAGGTGTGCAAGAGATAGAGAAAATTCTTCTTTCATGTCATGATGATGTCTGTGGTGGTCACTTTTCTCAAGATATTACAAGTAGGAAGATTTTACAAGCAGGGTTTATTTGGCCGAGCTTACATCGTGATGTCCAATATTGGTGTAAGGCATGTAAGCCATGCCGAATTGTTGGGGATAGACGATTAACATATGAGCCTTGAGTCCCAGTAATATCTTATGGCCCTTTTGAAAAGTGGGGCGTGGATGCAATAGGTCCCCTACCTCGTACTTCTACAGGGAAGGTTTTCATCATCATGGGTGTTGACTACATGACACGATGGGCGGAAGCAACAAGCACAACCCGAATCACAACTGAAGAGGTATCAAAGTTTATTTTTGATCATATTTGTAGTAGGTTTGGAACACCCCTAGAAATCTTATCAGATCGAGGCCCGGGTTTTAGGGTTGACCTTCTGAATGATCTCTTGAGGAGGTTAAAAGTGAAACACCTGCATTCCACACTCTACTATCCTCAATGCAATGGATTGGTGGAAAAAGTGAATGGAATGATATGTAAGATCATTTCTAAGTAGGTTGTGGACCGGCCTAAGTAGGTTGTGGACCGGCCTAATGATTGGGATCGCCATTTGACGGCTGATGTTTGGGCGTATAGGACATATTTCAAGGTATCTACCCAATTCACCCCTTTTTATCTAGTTTATGGACAGGAGGCACTTCTCCCCATTGAGGTAGAGCTCTCAAGCTTGCGCGTTCTTGAAAGAGTGGCAAAAAAACCAAAAGAGGTTCTACATGAAAGGATCTTAGATCTCCAACGACTTGAGCTAGATGGAGAAGAGTCCATTGATCACTACATCACCAAAGCGACAAGCCAAAGGGATAAAATCACCAAGAAGCTCAAGGGGAAAGGATTGAAGGAAGGTATGTTGGTTCTTCGCTATGATAACCAACTTGATACTCGACTTGACAAAAAGTTTTTGCAAAGATGGGAGGGACCTTTCATGATAAAAACAAAGTTTGGGAATGGTAGTTACAGATTAGCAGATTTATCAGGAAAACTCCACAAGACCAGAGTCAATGGATGGAGATTAAAGCCCTACTTTCAACGTATCAATCCGTTGATAGGCATTCATCTGCCTACATCGTCTAAGCTCCAAATTGACATGGCTCCCTTCTGCTTGGCAAATGCTCCACCTATTTTTAAAGATTTGATGTGCAAAGAAGAACCAACCTTGGAATCTGAACATACCCAAGGCAACCCTCCCATCTCCGATTTATGGGATTGAGGTAATGAAAAGCAGGTCTAATGGAGTAAAAGAGTGCATGACACTCCTCCTATTGAAAAAAAAAAGTGAAAAAGGAAACATGACAAAAAAAGAAGAAGAAAAAGAAGCAACACCGTCCTCCTAAAGATATGAATATCTCTAGGCATGGAGGAGGGCTAATATGAGTGGCATAAAATGGTAACCATCTTTTTGCAACATTTGTCAGCCTACTCAACGTCCTCTTCCTCATATGTGTATATATTTTTCTACGCTATTAAGTTATCTAGAGTAAACTCCCCCTCTTCGTTTAACCTTTGTTGTGACACATACATTATACTCTTCCCAAAAATGTCACCTTAGTCATATATTTATATTACCACCCTTTTCTTGTTTGGTTTGTAAATAGAATAAGCATACAATAACCAACTATATACCCCCAAACTTTCTTACCTCTTGTGAATTAGTAGTAGAAAAATAATATATCCATTTTCCACCCCATAAAGATAAATTCCCATGGAAACCAACTCTCCACTTGTCTTTACCAAAGATTATGGTCCCTCTCTACAAGTCTTCTATGCCCCCTACATAGGTGGCCCAATATCTCTTAAGAATATATATATAGTTTCTCTCCTTTCAAAAAGACTCCAATTGTATATTCTTTTCACAAGCAAATAATATTGGGTCCTCCTCTATTTGTTTAAGCATCATAGCCTTTTGAAAAAGCATGATTCCCCTTGGATGCATACAAGCAAAGGGCCCATACAAGAAGACTTGGAAGCAAAAGGTTCCCTAGTCTAGTGTGGACCTTCCAAACCGACTTCCTTGGTGCATGGGCATGAAGAATAGTCCAAATTCATATCAAACATGTTGAGAAGGTCAATTTTGCCTTTTGAAGCATGTCATTCCGAGCTACAGGTAAAAAGTTATGGTCAAAATAGTGTAAATCTGTTAGATTCGTAGCAAAAGGGAACTGTAAATCAAGTAAATCAAGAGGGTGAGATCTTATTTTTCCCATACTCATCTTCTAAAAGAGCAATGAGTGTTCAAGGTCACTTGCATGTGATGGGACCAACCTAAATATGCTTTCTAAATGCCAAGACAGACAAGTTGAGATACCCCGCAGGAGCCACCCGTAGGGCCTCATGGTGGGGCCCACCTACATTATGCACCCCTATGGAGCCTTCACGGTCTAAAATGATATTTTTGGTGAATAAATAGTCCCTTTTATGTCCAATATTCAATGAGTGGTCAAAGGACACTTAATTAGGTCTAATCACTTACTCTAATTAAGTGTAGCATAATCCCACTCCTACACAACTATAAATAGCCCCCCTTGGAGAGACTCAAGGACACACACCTATATTTTAAACTTCATGTTGTTTCTTGATCAATAGTAGAGAAAAACCCAACTATCCCTCTTTCACATCCTCCCTCCTAACCCTCCTCTTTGGAGGAAGTGCAACTCTATTCTCCACTCTTTCCATTCTACAATCTCTTACTCCATCAACCCAATAAATCATTTGTAGCACCTCAATAACTTGTAAATACATCATGATCTCTCTCATGGTTATGTTACTGATCATGAAATCATCTTCAAAACTTTCAAGTGTCGCAATTCGTGATGGTTAGCCAGCGTCTGTCCTCCCCTTAAAAGGTGTGCGAGAAATCAAGTAAGTGTTTTATTCTCAATTTACCATTGGTTTGTTTCTCCACACTTATTCAATTGGTCTAAAGAAATTTCTCACTCCAACTCTCTTTTGCTTCATTACATATGCATGTGGCTACCTCTCATGGTGATTTTATTTGTGTCACGGCATTGCATAGATGGATATGAGCTCTCTATGCAAAGTGTGTTAGTTTGATGTAAGTGATTATCTTGTGTGTTTGAGAGGCAAGTCTTGTGCGCATGATTTTTTGATGAGTGCTTGAGAGAGGAAGAGTTTGGATGTATTATGGGTATTCTTATGGGGAGAAGGTGAATGTTGTTCCACAAATTGCATATTTCATTTTGATGCACGGAATTGGGTTGCATAATCGTTGATGGTGTTCAAGTGTCCAAAGTGTATATAGAGAAAGGGGGTTTTCAAAGTGTGTTGCTTGAGTGGGTGAGTGCAAGTTTTATTTTGATTGGTTTCCTTCTCCACTCCCAAAAGAAGGTGGTGCCCCAAGTAGTGTGCGTACCTCTTTACGAACATTTTGTGAGGGTAGGCCCATTGGTTTGGGTTTAGAGGCCCCATTTCAAAAAGCTCGCCTTCACTAGAAGGGGTCTTCTCATTCTCATATGCTTAACTCTGGATCTCTACAAGGCCACAAGTCACAAGTATGCAACTAATGATTTCCAATGGCTCTAGATTGTTTTCAAATTTGCAGAGACCCCTCCAAATGCAATCACATACATCATGTACGCCTCATGCAATGCACTTCATAAAGCATAAAAAGTGCTTTAAAAGCTTTCTGTTTGGGATGTCGTCACTTGACATGTAGTGATTGTGCGATACAGCCAAGATGCTAATATGGACAACAAAATTCACGATGATATTGTTAGTTGGTGGTTATGGAAAGAAAACATTATGATTGGTAGTGCCTTGGTGCACATCATAAAGCACAAAAAGTGCTTGAGGAGCTTCCTATCCCAGATGTCGTCTCTTGGAATGCATTGATTGCCAGATATAGCCAACTTGGCTAGGACAAGAAGCTATAGGCTATTTTCAGCAAGTGCAAAGCGAGGGTGTCTTTCTAGATGCAATTATATACACTTGACACTCCTTTTCTCAGCATGTATGCGAGAGATGTAGTGCACTTTATTAAGCACAAAAATTTCGTAAGGAGCTTCTTGTCTGGGATTTTGTCTCTTGGAATGCATTGATTGTGGGATATGTCCAATTTGGAAAGGGCCAAGAAGATCAAGGCTGTCTTTTGTGGATGAAAATTCAGGCTATCTCTCCAAATGCAATCACGTATGCTTGCATCTTGAACGAAAGGGTCAGGGTGAGGAAGCTATGAGCTGTTTTCAGCAGACGTAGAGTGAGGGAAATTCCTAAAATACTATCACTTACACTTGCAATCCAATCAGGGATGTTGTCTCTTGGAATGCATTGATTTTGGGATATGCACAAGATTATTCAAGATGATACTGTTGGTCACTGGTTATTGAAAAGAAAACTTTGTGATTCGCACTGCCTTGGCCATGTATGCCAGATGTGGTGCACTTCTTAAAGGAAAAAAAGTGCTTGAGGAGCTTGCTATCCAATATGTCGTCTCTTGGAATGCACTGATTGCGGGATACGCCCAACTTGGGTAGGACAAAGAAGCTCTAGGTTGTTTTTGGCAGATGTAAAGTGAGGGTGTCTCTCAACATCCAATCTCATATGCTTGGCGTTGCCTTGATCGACATTTATGTCAAAAACGGTGCAATAAACCAAAAAATGTCTTTCAAGAGTTTTCTATCTAGGATGTCGTCTCTTGGGATGCACTGATTGCAGGATATAACCAGCTTGGAGAGGGCCAAGAAGCACTGGGTTGTTTTCGACTAATGTGAAGTGAGGGTTCACTCTAGATGCAATCACATATGCTTGCATCTTGAAGGTAAGGGTCATGGTGGAAAAGATCTTGGCTATTTTTGGCAAATGTAGTCGGAGAGAACATCTCTCCAATCATGTGGACTTGCACCTTGAAGGCATGTAGCATTACACAAGATGTTGATGTGGGCAAAAGAAGTTGATGACATGGTTAGTCAGTAGTTTTTGAAAGAAAACGTTGTGCTTGTCATTGCCTTGCTCGGTATTTATGCCAGATGTGGTGCAATTCATTAAGCACAAAAAGTGCTTGACTTGGAATTTACTATTTGTGGGATATGCCCAACTTAGGCAAGACCAAGAAGCTGTAGACTATTTTCGACGGATGTGAAGTGAGGGTCTCTCTAGATGAGGTCACATATACACTTGCATTTGGAAGGCAAGGGTCAAGGTGAGGAAGCTCTAGTGTTTTCACCAAATGTAGAGTGAGGGCATCTCTCTAAATGCAATCACGTACACTTGCAATCTTGTCCTTTACAATTTTGTAGAGGGCACCCCTGGGGACTATCTAACACGGGCATTGAGGGGGTGGGATCTACAGTGGGATGAAGGAGAGCCGTAGATCGTGGCAAAGTAATCTTGGGCACGAAAAAGTAATCTCGGGTACCCGAGATTACTTTGCACCCAAGATTACTTCGCACCCGAGATTACTTCGCGGCCGACCCTCGAACCCTTGACCTCACCTCTGCGACTCCCATGCCCTAACCACGAGCACGCGCGTGTTTATTGTGATGGTATGGGCCCGAGATTACTCTTATACCAAATGTGACCAAAAGTAATACCGAGATTACTTTTTATACCCGAGATTACTTTTTGCGGTGCCGACAAGATCTATGGTGCTCAATGCTCTCACCATAGATCTCATGCCCCCATGCCCGTGTCATATAGTCCTGAGGGAGAGCACCCACAACGGCTACTGACGAGTTTATCTAGGGACCGTGCTGTATCCACCTTTAATGTTACCTGTTACAACTCTTCACCTCTTCTGCTTGGCTCCACTCCTACCCCATCGTTTTCTCCCCCTAGTTAGGTACTCGCCTCTAGGTGTGTATACTACACATCACAACCTCACCTAGCTTCAACTACTCCTGAGTCCTCAGGCGTGCATCCTTCCCCCAATTTGGTGGAATACCGCATCATCACCCTTGCCCGCTGCCTCTGGTCCTCAAGCAGGGGCCTGATCAGGCTACTCTGCTTCGTTGTTTCTCCGATGAGAGCACACTTTTGATAGCGTTTGATGCGATCAAATCATTCATAGCTGGGTCTACAAAGTCTGTCGTACATGTATTAGTAATTATCGATGCAACCTCTGTGTGTGTGTGTGTGTGTGTGTGTGTGTGTGTGTGTGTGTGTGTGTGTGTGTGAGAGAGAGAGAGAGAGAGAGAGAGAGAGAGAGAGAGAGAAGGAGATGGCGTGGATGTAGGAGCAAATAATCTCTTTGTGTGTTTCCTTCCTAAAAACACAGCACAACACCCATGGCGCCCTCTTTTGCCTTCAATCCGGCCGAGATATGATCTTCGCCCATGCACAACACCAGTAGAAGTTCACAAGTACATGGTGCACTCAGACTCCGTGCTTGTGAGAGAGGCTAAACCCCCTCTCTTCGCAAGGCCTCCTCAGTGCTCGAAAAAAACTATTTTCCAAAAACTTGGCAAACCTACATATGTGAAACAACTTGAAGGTTTTTACACCAAATTACACTAATTTTTTCAAAATTTTGTAGGTTTTCTCACCTTCAAAAATAAAATTTAGAGGTAAATTTCAAAATTTGTAGGTGGGATTACACTAAACCTAGGTTTTTTTCGAGCACTGCGACTCTTGACACTCCCCCTTCTCCAAACCTACTTGCCCCGGCCCCTGCCTCCTCCTCATTTGTCACTGTTGAGTATTAGTGCAAGTGAGCTAGGGAAATCCAACAATCTTTCCACGATTGCAAGGTTGAGCGGCAGGCTGCCGAGGGATGTTTGGCATTGTGGTTGGCCTACTCACGGAATGAATACATTCGCCACATATCAGACTTTGCACACCAAATGATGTGAAATCTTCTCGCTGATCGAATTAGTAAGAGGAAGAGTTTTTTTTTTGGTTAACTAGCCCTTATTCCCGCCTGTTATACTTTTAACTCGGTAGCAGAAGAGGGCAAAGGAAACAGATTTGCATGCCTTTGCCTCTGTGCATGTAATTTTTCAAATGCTTCTCATGGTTTTTTTTGTTGTATTATCATGCATCACACAACACACGTATTGAATTCATCGTTTTGCTATGTGTGTGTGTGTGTGTGTGTGTTTGTGAGAGAGAGAGAGAGAGAGAGAGAGAGAGAGAGAGAGAGAGAGAGAGAGAGAGAGAGAGAGAGAGAGAGAGAGAGAGAGAGAGAGAGAGAGAGAGAGAGAGAGGAGGAGCTAGGTGCTACCATCAAACATTTCACCTTCTTGGGAGCAGGAGCGTCCTTGCGGGTAGCTACGAGGTTCCTCCATGGATCTCTTGCTTGCTACGGACACATATAGTAGCACAAATATTCATCAACACCATCATCATCATATTGAGCAGCAAGACCAACAACAAAAATTGAACTTTTATCATCATTAGGAGCTACCGTACCAACTACATCATCACCAGTACCATCATTCCTAGGTTCCTTAAGCCCTCTCTTAGGCGCCTCTTTCGGGAAAGGGTTTGTTTGATCTTGAGACTTTACATCATATAGGTGCTTCTAGTAGTTCAAGATTAGGGCACTTGGGTGCTTCTTCTTATCAACCGGAGTATGGCATGTCATCTTATACATCAAGACCATCCAATCCTTCATCTTCATCGGCATTTAGTAGCACAAATCTTCATCAGCACCATCACCATGATATCATCTTGAGCAGTAAGATCAACAACAACAATAGAACTACCGTACCAACAATATCATTACTAGTACCATCATTCCATGCTTCCTCAAGCCCTCTATTTGGCACCTCTTTCATGCAAGGGTTTTTTTAATCTCAAAACTTTAGACCATACAAGTGCTTTCGATAGTTCAAGATTAGGGCAGCTAGATGCTTCTTCTTATCAGGCGGAGTATGGCATGTCATCGTATACATCAGGACCGTCCAATCCTTCATCTTCATCGGCATTATCCGTACCATCTCACCACTTGATGCTCTCTCATAGCCCTGTGAAAATGTGGGGAAGAAACCCCATGAACGCACACAACTCACATGTTGGGGCTGATCAAAATTTGAGTTACTTCTGAGTGGATGACCTACATTCTATAGGTTACAATGGTGGAGCAACTATGGGGAAGAAACCCTATGAACATACATAGCTGAGCACATAGCCCACATGTTGAGACTAGTCAAAATTTGAATTACTCCTCAATCAATGACCTACATTCTGTTGAGTGTGTGTGTGTGTGTGTGTGTGTGTGTGTGTGTGTGTGTGTGTGTGTGTGTGTGTGTGTGTGTGAGAGAGAGAGAGAGAGAGAGAGAGAGAGAGACAGAGAGAGAGATGCTAAGTAAGAGCAAGGGGGTTTGAGGGTAAGAGGGGCCATGCCGCCGCCGAAGGTGGCACCATTTTACTAGTGTAGATAGTGTTGGCGAAGAGGCCCTTTTTATATGATCATGGTAAACCCCACACTCCCATGCTCGTGGCATACGCCGTCGAGGCAATGAGGAGAGCACTCCATTTTTTCTTAGCTGGACCAATGGAATGACACCCATTCAGACTGGGCATTGACCATCCTACAACCCACGTGCTGACTCGCGCTTGACTACATCCGTAGGTTACCGGAATGCTCTCTTCGACGTGAGAGACGGACTGAATATAGCCTACGGGTGTGTCTTTTCCATTGGGGGGATGCCTTCAGAGGCCCTTCCGGAGGGCTACGGGAAGGCCCTCTTAGGCCGTGCAAGACGAGAAGAGCAATTTTCCACTCAGGAACTACACAGAGCTTCTAGATCAAGCTTCTAGTTCACACTTGGCAGCTATGTGTGTTACAGAGAACAAGCGCATGACTATTCCTCTTTCTTGATAGCAATGTTACGTATGCTTGAGAGAATTATAAGCACATGACATTTTATCCTTACTAGTAAAATCAGCACCGCCAGTAGATGGCCACCAGTAGAGAGTAGTTGTTGAAGCTTTTACATTACAAGTGCAGTAAACAAAGCTAGCAATTGTCTCCCTTCTTCCTCAGCTCCACGCCTTCCATGTGGTCCTTCTCCTCTTTTGATATTTCTTCCTTAGCTCTCTCTCTCTCTCTCTCTCTCTCCACGCATACTAGCAATGTATGGAAAACAAGCACTCTGCGGAGGTCTCTCTCTCTCTCTCCCTCTCTCTCTCTCTCTGTCTCTCTCTCTCTGCTTGCGGACCAGCAATGTCTGGGAACAATCATTTTATTTCGATTCATTAGGTTTGTTTTTGAAGGATTGACACTATTTTTCTCTTTTTTGGGGAGGAATTTCTCCCTTTCCCCTTTATTCAAACGAACAAAACGAAGGGGGGGGGAGAGAGAGAGAGAGAGAGAGAGAGAGAGAGAGAGAGAGAGAGAGAGAGAGAGAGAGAGAGAGAGAGAGAGAGAAATATTTTGCATTGTTGTCGTTTGTGTACTGCATGGTACCATTTGCGTGTTGCAGGGTCTTTTGAGAGAGAGATAGAGAGCGAAACGGAGAGGGAGACCTCAAATGGTGTTTTGGGAATTTACTCGAGCTGTGTTTTCGGTGCTAGGTGTCATCTTCTCCGTGGGGACCGCGTTCTTTACTGACGGTGCAACTATAGGAGTAGCGATGTACCTAGCAACCAATATGATGCAAGCGGTGTCAGATGTTGTAACTGGGTTGTAGAGGGTGGTGGCCACGCTGGAGAAGTTGGTTGTAGCAATCGACTTCCTGGTGGCGATGAGGGAGCTACTGGAAGCTGTGAATGACATTCACCAGTAGAAGCCCAAGGTAGCACCCCGCATGCAAGATCTACCATCAGAGGTAGAATGTGCGATTTTTGAGAACGATGTGGAGATGGTGGCGGTGGAGATGCCGGACATTAGGAAAAGTTTGGACTCAAAAATGGGCCTTGTAAGAATTGTTGATGTGGCATAGCTTTCAAAAAGTGGGGATCAGTAATTTTTTTGCAAATAAGATTCAAAATTTTCAGAGGTTGGATATTTAGAATCTACTCTTCAATTGCTATCTATTGATATATAGCATGCATGTATTGGACATTGCCTTCATGTAGATCTAGAAAAAGGTGATTTTAAATTACTGTAACGGTAACAAAACCTGGTTGATTGAAAAAAAATGGCATAAATTTCATAGAAGTCATCCAAAATTTTCGGACTTGGCTCTTTAGAATCCATTTTTCAAGAACTTTCTAATGATAGGTCATATCATGGGGTTCTAAGCAATATTTAGAGGGGTCTACCGGGTTGCTTTCTTTTGTACAACTTTGATGATGTGGCACTCTTAAAAGGCCCAAAAATGAGTTCAAAATTTTCCTAATGGTAGGTGTCGGAGATGGAAGACTGGAGAAGTTGGTTGCCAACCCCTCTACTCGGACACATGTCCAAATTTCCAATGTTTTGCCGACTTGCATAGTTCAACGAGTGTGCTCTGCAACCTAGCCACACACACACACACACACACACACACACACACACACACACACAGACTTAAAGAAGGGGAGGTACCACATGCCCACAATAACTATGGCAAGCGCACCTACTGAGCTCCCGATGATGGTTGAGGTAACATGTTGAGGGCTGAAGCAGCAGGGTCTATTGCACGCAGAGCTTGGCATTGTTAGTGCTAGGTGCAGAGGTGGAGGGATTCCAAGGGTGAGGAGTGGAGGATGTTGGTAGGCTCTGTGCATGCGGGGTAGGTTGGGGGCTATGCAGTGGAGGTAGTAGCAATGCAATAATACGCAGCCATCGAGCAAGTGAATATAGATCAACAACAAGCCTTAAGGCCTTTGTACGCTACCTTCAATAGGTGTTGCGGCTTGGATTACAAGAGCTGAGTGGTGACATCATGTAAAGTAGCTATGGCATGGAAGAAGGATCCTGTGGATTGCACCAACACAATGTACAATTACAAGTTTGGAACTTGCGATGGGGGGAGAGAGAGAGAGAGAGAGAGAGAGAGAGAGAGAGAGAGAGAGAGAAAGATTGAGAGAGGCGTGTACTTTGTATATTATAAGGGGGAGGGATTCCGGCACCCTCCCGAGACACGTGGTGACTTCTCTTTCATCTAACCAGGTTTCGTGGTGTGGGCCATGCAGCCTAGCTCTCAGTCTGTTGAGAGAGACAACAAAAAAAAGATTGAGAGAGGCGTGTACTCTGTATAATACAAGGGGGAGGGATTTCGACACCCTCCGTCGGACATGTGGCGACTTCTGTTTCATTTGACCAGGTTCCGTCGTGTGTGTTCTGCAGCCTAGCTCTCAGTTTGTTGAGAGAGACATAGAAAAAAAAGATTGAAAGAGGCGTGTATTCTGTCTCTCTGACGTACTGCACTTGCCAAGTTCCAATGTTGTACAACCCTCTCTCTCTCTCTCTCTCTCTCTCTCTCACTCTCTCTCTCTCTCTCTCTCTCTCTCTCATGAAACGCAAAGCTCTCTCTCTCTCTCTCTCTCTCTCTCTCTCTCTCTCTCTCTCTCTCTCTCCCCCCGCCCCCTCAACGCATGGAAAACAAGCACTCTACCGAGGTCTTGCTCTCTCTTTGCGGGCGGACCAGTAATGTCTGGGAACAATCATTTTTTTTCAATTCATTACGTTTAATTTTGAGGGCTTGACACTATTTTTCTCTTTTTTGGGGAGGAATTTCTCCCTTTCCGCTTTATTCAAACAAACAAAACGAAAGAGGGGGGGGGGGGGGGGGAGAGAGAGAGAGAGAGAGAGAGAGAGAGAGAGAGAGAGATATAGTTCTATTATCGTCCTGGGAGGTCAAATATGACCTATGGGACCAAATGAACGTGTCACGTGGTGTGAGTGGAGTTCATAAGTGACTCTCGATGCTCAAAAATGGCTGAAATGAGCGTCGCAATAGAGAGTCCACATCATGGTTGGGAGAGGAAGGTATGTAGGGAGAGATCATGGCTAAATATATGGGTAAAAGAGGACCTAATGTGGTCAAAAGCTGAGCACTCAAGTAGTGTGTGGTACTCACTCTCTCGCAGTTGACGAGGGCATAAGGTGCAAAGTCGATGACACTTCTCGCCAGAGAGAGAGAGAGTGAGAGAGAGAGAGAGAGAGATAGATAGATAGATAGATTTTATTATCGTCCTCGGAGGTCAAATATGACCTATGGGACCAAAGTTACATGTGATGTAGTATGTGTATGGCTGATGAGTGACTCTCGATGCTCCAAAATTGTAGTGATGACAGTGGCAATGGAGAGCCCACACTTTGGCTGGGAGAGGAAAGTGTGTAGGTCTAAGTTATGGCTGAAAATGTGAGAGAAGCAAGTTCGGATGTGATCAAAAGCTGAGCACTCTAGTAGTGTGTGGTACTCAGACTCTCGAACTTGCAGTGAGCATAATGTGCACAATCGATTTGACTCTTCTCCATTGCCCCAACGCCCTATCTCGCATCGAAGGAAATGGGAGCTAAGCCGAATTGTTGCGATAGTGCGTATCGCGGACAAGGGAATAGGCTCAAGCATGTAAGTGTGAGTATGGTTTCCTCTCTCAGCGAAGAACATGGTTTTGTAGTTGGGGGCAATATAGGTGGTGTAATGTATGAAGCGTGACCCACCGGATTTCTCCCAAGCCGTAATACATTGGCGTTGTAGAAAAGCTTCATTCACTTGAGAGTCAATTGAAGCATCATGTAGCAAGTGTAATGCATCCCATCTCCCAAACCACTTCTTTATGTCTTGCATCCATCCCGTGCTCAAGATCTTGCTTTTATGTGTCTTTTGAACTTTTTTGCTTGCTTCCCATGCAATTGTAGGAAGTCGATGTGAGGGGTTTTGACGCATCTTTATCATGTACTCCACAACCCTTTCCATGCCCATAACCTCAATTGGAAGAGATCCCGACTCAAGAAGTAGGAGCATATATGGTGTTTGTGTCTTAACTTGGAGAAAGTTTGTAAGAAAACGCTTTTGGACATTCTCAAACTCTTTCCAAGTAGACTTTGAGATGCTCCCGCCCCACACTTCAACTCCATAAAGAAGAACCGGTGTCACCAATGCATCAAAAAGATACTTCTTGAGAACCCAACACTTAATGTTTCCCGCATTACACATGTTCTCAAATGCATAATATGCTCTCTTTCCCGCTTCCAAACGACGCATAGCACATTCATGCCACTTGTGATTGGATGGAACCTCAAGGCCAAGGTACTTAAAGCTCTCAACAACTTCAAGTGTCTCGTTGTTGTACACAATGCATGGCTTCTCCTTATGGTTGGTTTTCACAAGCATAACCTTTGTTTTGGATTCATTTACAATTAGCCCACTATGCAAGCAAAAGTTCTCAAGGACAACCATAAGCTTTTGTGCATCTTCTAAAGTGTGTGCTAGAAGCACTACATCATCCGCATACAACAAAAGCATGATTATCGCATTGCAAATAGTGACCTCTTCAATGCCTTCATCTTGCATAAAGTCAAGTACCATTTGTTCCAATTGATCGATGCATAGACCAAAGAGAGTTGGTGACAATGGACATCCTTGTTTAACCCCAATAGTGCTTACAAATTTTTTTGAAATTTCTCTTCCCATTCGCAATTGACAAATCACCTTCTCATAGATTCGAGAAACCGCAAGCATAAACTCACTTGGCACTTGGAGTTCTTCCATCCTTCTCCACAAATTGTTACGTGGAATCATATCAAAGGCTTTCTTAAAGTCCACAAAACAACAATACAATCGCTTGCCTTTCAACCAACTTTCCTCCATGAGAACACGAAGAGTGACAACATGATCAATGGTGCTATGGCATCGACGAAAACCCGCTTGTCCCTTTGCACGCTTGTCATTCTCTTCAGCCCAATCACTCAATTTCATCTCCATTATGCACCCAAACAACTTTGCCATAAGAGACCCAATCATTATAGTCCGGTAGTTGCTTACATTCTTTACATCCCCTCCTTTATGCAAAGGCTTAATCCAATTAGTACTCCAATCATAAGGCATACCATGTTGAAGTGCAAGGTTGAACATATCACACATCCGCTCATGGGTAAAATCTCCCATCCATTTGATCATCTCCGGCTTGATACCTTGAAGATCTCCCGCTTTGCGAGTGGCCAACTTTTCAAGCCCACCGCATACATCCTCAATAGTAAAAAAAGACGGCATACATGGGAGTGAACCATAAAATGGCATTTTTTCAGTATTTTCTTGCTCATATAATTGCCTACAATGTGTGTACATATCCACTAGACTCAAGTTACCAAAATTCTCAACCCGCTTGCCTCTCAAGTTTCTCCAAAATCTTCCACATGCATGTGCCTTTTCTTGGGCTTGAAATTCTTGTTGCTTTACTTCCCATCTTCTTCTCTTCTTTTGAATCAATGCCATGTATGTATGCAAATGACTTTGATAGTTGTCTTTGTCCATAGTTGCATCAAGCTTTATCAAGGACTTTCGAGCATCTTGACATTCTTTATCAAACCACCTTTTGCGTGATCTATCTTTGTTGATACCATGGAGATGCTTTATGGCAAAGCATTCTTCCGCACAAGAACAAATAGCTTTCTTGAAAGCTTCCCATTTAGTTTCCAATGGTGCATCACATTGAAGCTTTGTCATCCATAATTTTTGCTCAACCATTTCAATGTACATTGGTGCCCGTTTGAAATCCATACATAGTGATAACTTCTCTTTCCTTTGGCTGAGATTATCATGCTTAGTTGCTTCTCCACATGAAAGGTCAATACATAAGGTGCGATGGTCGGATTCCGGGGTCCATTGACCAAACATAAAACTCTTTATGCGATACATGATGGCTTCAGAGAGTAGCATATAGTCAATCACACTATCCCCATTATGTCTTCTACATGTAAATCCATTGGTTCCACTCCACAAAGATACACCATTGGCAATGAGCATACCCGTGCTATTACACATGTGTAAAAGTAACTTTCCATAGTGATCCGGCTCTTTCTTATCCATTGAAGTACGATCATACAAGTGAACTTCCTCCAACTCCCTTGAAATGTATGGCATATCAAATTGTTGAGTATCATGTTGCAATGTTTTTGTGCGAGCATTCATATCCCCAAATACAATAACATCACCTTCACCTTTGAAATAAGCAATGTCCTCTTCCAAATCAGAAAATGGTTGATCTCTATCCATGCAAGCATAAAAGGGAGAATCATGATGAGGAATGTAGCAACCGGCTACAAAAATGGGTGCTCTTTTTGGTGTCATAATTTTCAGCCATACATATCGTTTGTACTTGTCATCTTTCACAATTGATACAAAATCTTCCAATCCTTTCTTAACCATACATGCTAACCCTCCTTGTCCTCTTCGTTGCTTGAGATTCTTTGACCACATCAATGAATGTACATTGTAATCCTCCAAGCCGTTAATCCTTTGTGTATCATGCTCCCAAGTTTCAACAAGAAGTACAACATCGGCTTTGCTTGTTAGTTCATCAATGCCAACTCCCGCATTCCATGGGTATCCATTACAATTCCAAAAGCATATTTTCAATTGTAACTCGGTCTCATAGGTCACGCATCCCTATTTGCTTGAGAGACTTGCCTCCTCCTTGGGCACATTTTCTTCATGAGAGATCTCCTTGTTTTTATTATTCTTTTCCTCATATGCCTTGCGACGCATATTTTGTTGCTTAATAGTGCGATCTTCACATACAAAACATTTTGTATCCCTCAAATAGATCCAACTATTATCAAGGATAATCTTTCGCTTGGTCTCATCCGGCATGGTGCATACAATTGGCCGTTCTCCCGAGCGAGGAGCTCCTTGCTTCCCCACTCTATGTGCTCCATAGACCATAACTCCGGACATGCCAAAGTGGGTTTTGAAGAAATCTTCAATAACAATGGCAAGAGAAGGAGGTGTCTCTAACTTCTCTTCGAGAATTCCACGAATAACAATGTTCTTGGAATGTCGCTCCCGTTCCTTCAACTCCTCCACATCCACATTCTCAACATTCTTTGTTTGAACCATAGCTTGCATGAGTGAGGAATTAGAAACCACATTGCTACCACATACATCAGCCCAAGACTTGTTTGTGCATACATTTTTCATGTCGCATACATCCTGACTCATAGTGTCAAATTTCTCCTCTTTCAATACATGGTCATGCTCTACTTTGCTCATCCGCTCCTTCAAAGCATTCAAGTCCACAAGAGAGCATTTACATTCCTTGACTTCCTCTTCAAGTTGCATCAAACGTGTTGTTTGCATCTCAAGTGTCCTCTTGAGATTCTCATTCTCAACCACAAGTACCCTTAGTGTGCCATTCTCCATTGCAAGTGCTCGTAAGTCCTCGCCTTGTTTGTTTACGGTCTCTTGCAATGATACCAAGTACGCCATGATCATGGTTTCCGATGTCGTTGGTTGGGTGGTTGTGTTGCTATCTCCACACTTAGGAGATTTTGGATCATTTTCCACAATGGTTGTGGACCTTGTTGAAGAAGAAGAACCCTTGCGAGTGCCGGAAGACATTGTATGTAAAATAGGAGAAGAGAATCAATTTTGTTGAACCTGTTCACTTTGGAAATGCTGCTACAGAAATGCTTTCCATAACTCTAAAAATTTCTGTCTTTACATCAATATGTAGAGAACTTCGTGCTCTTCGATTGAGGCTATAGATCACCCAAATCGGGGTTCGGATGAAGAAGTTATGATCAAAAGAGTGGACTGCTGTCTACTAGGTCAAAAAACGGCTGCACTGAGAGAGAGAGAGAGAGAGAGAGAGAGAGAGAGAGAGAGAGAGAGATAAATATTTTGCATTGTTGTCGATTGTGTACTGCATGGTACCATTTGCGTGCTGCAGGGTCTTTTGAGAGAGAGATAGAGAGCGAGACGGGAAGGGAGACCTCAAATGGTGTTTTGGCAATTCACTCGAGCTGTGTTTTCAGTGCTAGGTGCCATCTTCTCCGTGGGGACCGCGTTCTTTACCGATGGTGCAACTGTAGGAGAAGCGGTGTACCTAGCACCCAATATGATGCAAGCGGTGTCAGATGTTGTAACTGGGTTGTAGAGGGTGGTGGCCACGCTGGAGAAGTTGGTTGCAGCAATCGACTTCCTAGTGGAGCGACTGGAAGATGTGAATGACATTCACTAGTCGACGCCCGAGGTAGCACCCCGCATGCAAGATCTACCATCAGAGGTAGAATGGGCGAATTTTGAGAACGATGTGAAGATGATGGCGGTGGAGATGCCGGAATATGTGTCGGAGATGGAAGACCAGAGAAGTTGGTTGCCAGCCCCTCTACTCGAACACGTGTCCAAATTTCCAATGTTTTGCCGACTTCAGGCATAGTTCAACGAGTGTGCTCTGCAACCTAGCCACACACACACACACACACACACATACACACAGAGACTCAAAGAAGGGGAGGTACCACATGCCCACAATAACTATGGCAAGCCCACCTACCAAGCTCCCGATGACGGTTGTGGAAACACACACACACACACACACACACACACACACACACAGACTCAAAGAAGGGGAGGTACCACATGCCCACAATAACTATGGCAAGTGCACCTACCGAGCTCCCGATGACGGTTGAGGAAACATGTTAAGGGCTGAAGCAGCGGGGTCTATCGCACGAAGAGCTTGGCATTGTCAGTGCTAGGTGCAGAGGTGGAGGGATTCCAAGGGCGAGGAGTGGAGGATGTTGGCAGGCTCTGTGCATGCGGTGTAGGTTGGGGGCTATGGAGCGGAGGTAGTAGCAATACAATAATGGGCAGCCAGCGAGCAAGTGAATATAGATCAACAACAAGCCGTAAGGCCTTTGTACGCTGCCTTCAAATGGTGTTGTGGCTTCAATTACAGGAGGTGAGTGGTGACATCATGTAAAGTAGCTATGGCATGGAAGAAGGATCCTGTGGATTGCACCAACACAAAGTACAATTACAAGTTTGGAACTTGCGATGGGGAGAGAGAGAGAGAGAGAGAGAGAGAGAGAGAGAGAGAGAGAGGCGTGTACTCTGTATATAATAAGGGGAAGGATTCCGGCACCCTCCCTCGGACACGTGGCGACTTCTCTTTCATCTGACCAGGTTCCGTGGTGTGTGCCCTGCAGCCTAGCTCTGTGTGTGTTGAGAGAGACAAAAAAAAAAGATTTAGAGAGGCGTGTACTCTGTTTAATAAAAAGGGGAGGGATTTCTACACCCTCCCTTGGACATTTGGCAACTTCTATTTCATTTAACCAGATTCGGTGGTGTGTGCTCTGCAGCCTAGCCCTTAGTGTGTTGAGAGAGACAGAAAAAAAAGTTTGAGAGAGGCGTGTATGCTGTCTCTCTAACGTACTGCACTTGCCAAGTTCCAATGTTTCACAGCCCTCTCTCTCTCTCTCTCTCTCTCTCTCTCTCTCGTGAACCATGCATCGAAGCTGAGGGAAGCCAACCGGCTCTCTCTCTCTCTCTCTCTCTCTCTCTCTCTCTTTTGTGCACTCTGCACTGTCTGCAGAAGAGTAGGCCTTCACGTCCCTAGCAGGGCAAGATGGAGCCTAGGGAAGAGGCATGGGCTGCGTAGATTCTCTCTCTCTCTCTCTCTCTCTCTCTCTCTACGCGCATGGAAAACAAGCACTCTGCCGAGGTCTCACTCTCTCTTTCTGCGCGGACCAGCGTTGTCTGGGAACAATCCTTTTTTTTCAATTCATTAGGTTTATTTTTGAGGGCTTGACACTTTTTTTCTCTGTTTTGGCGAGGAATTCTCCCTTTGCTCTTTATTCAAATGAACAAAACAAGGGGGGGGGGGGGGGGGGGGGGGGGGGGAGAGAGAGAGAGAGAGAGAGAGAGAGAGAGAGAAATATTTTGCATTGTTGACGTTTGTGTACTGCATGGTACTATTTGCGTGCTGCAAAGTCTTTGAGAGAGACAAAGAGAGCGAGACGGAGAGGGCGGCCTCAAATGGTGTTTTGGGAATTTACTCGAGCTATGTTTTCGGTGCTAGGTGCCATCTTCTCCGTGGCAAACACGTTCTTTACCGACGGTGCAACCGTAGGAGTAGCAGTGTACCTAGCAGCCAAAATGATGCAAGCGGTGTCAGATGTTGTAACTAGGTTGTAGAGGGTGGTGGCCACGCTGGAGAAGTTGGTTGCAGCAATCGACTTCCTGGTGGCGATGAGGGAGCTATTGGAAGCTGTGCATGACATTCACCAATCGACACCCGAGGTAGTGCCCCGCAAGCAAGATCTACCATCAAAGGTAGAATGGGCGATTTTTGAGAACGATGTGGAGATGGTGGCGGTGGAGATGATGGAGTATGTGTCGGAGATGATGGAAGACTAGAGAAGTTGGTTGCCAACCCCTCTACTCGGACACGTGTCCAAATTTCCAATGTTTTGCCAACTTCAGGCATAGTTCAACAAGTGTGCTCTGCAACCTAGCCACACACACACACACACACACACACACACACAGACTCAAAGAATGGGAGGTACCACATGCCCACCATAACTATGTTAAGCGCACCTACCGAGCTCCGATGTCGGTTGAGGCAACATGTTGAGGGCTGAAGCAGTGGGGTCTATCGCACGAGAGCTTGGCATTGTCAATGCTAGGTGCAGAGGTGGAGGGATTCCAAGGGCGAGCAGTGGAGGATGTTGGCAGGCTGTGTGCATGCGGGGTAGGTTGGGGGCTATGGAGTGGAGGTAGTAGCAATGCAATAATGGGTAGCCAGTGAGCAAGTGAATATAGATCAACAACAAGCCTTAAGGCCTTTGTAGGCTGCCTTGAAATGGTGTTGCGGCTTGGATCACAGGAGGTGAGTTGTGATATAAGCGCATGACTATTCCTCTTTCTTGATAGCAACGTTACGTATGCTTGAGAGAATTATAAGTGCATGACATTTTAACCTTACTAGTAAAACGGCGCCGTCTTTGGTGGCGGCATAGCCTTTCTTACCCTCAAACCACTTGCTCCTCACAAATTTCATAAAGAAAATCAAGAAAACTATTGTGTGTGTGTGTGTGTGTGTGTGTGTGTGTGCGTGCCCATTTTAGTGAATTCCAAGAGACAATAGTGCAATTGCCTTGGGCGGCAGCCTAGTATGACATTTGTCATTTTCTCTCTACCTATCTATTTATCTATGTTACAGACACATAATGCCACACACCTTCAAGATTCTAGAGAGAGACCCTCACTTTGCATTTGCCGAAAACAACCCAGAGCATCTTGGCCGTACCCAAGTTGGGCATACCTCTTAATCAGTGTATTCCAAGAGCCAACATATCGGGCAAGAAGCTCCTCAAGAACTTTTTGTACTTTATGAAGTGCACCACGTTTGGAGAGATGCCCCCTCTCTGCATCTGGCGAAAACAATCCAGAGCCTCCTGACCCTGACCCTTGCATTCAAGATGCAAGCGTATATGATTGCATCTGGAGAGACACTCTCGCTTTGCATCAGTCAAAAACAACACATAGATCCTTGGGCCTATCCAAGTTGGGTATATCTTGCAACCAATGCATTCCAAGAGATGACGTGCCGGATAGGTAGAACTTTTTGTGCTTTATGAAGTGTTGCACCACATTTGGCATACATGTTGACCAAGGCAGTGCCAAGCATAAATTTTTCTTTCAACAACCCTTGATAAATAATATCATTGTGAATTCTTTTGCCCATATCAACATCTTTTCTAATGCCACATGCCTTCAAGGTGCAAGTGTACATGATTAAAATTTGTAGGTGGAATTACACTAAACCTAGGTTGGTATTGAGCACTGCTAAGACTCTCTTTGATGCAATGCAAATGGGGAGGATGTGATAGAGAGAGGATTAGAGGCTAAGGAGAAGGCAGAGGGTGAAAGAGACGGATCATGCACGCAAATACAAAAGCAGCAAACAGATCATGAGGTTGGTGGTCGTTGGGACTGCAACCTCTACATGTGATGAAGATGATGGCCACCAGTAGAGACTAGTTGTTGATGTGTCTAGATTACAGGCGCAGTAACCAAAGCTAGCAATTGTCTCCCTTCTTCCTCAGCTCCATGCCTTCCATGTGGTCCTTCTCCTCTTTAGATTTTTCTTCCTTAGCTCTCTCTCTCTCTCTCTCTCTCTCTCTCTCTCTCTCTCCCCATCGCAAGTCCCAAACTTGTAATTGTACTTTGTGTTGGTGCAATCCACAGGATCCTTCTTCCATGCCATAGCTACTTTACATTATGTCACCACTCACCTCCTGTAATCCAAGCCGCAGCACCATTTGAAGGTAGCATACAAAGGCCTTAAGGCTTGTTGTTGATCTACATTCACTTTCTTGCTGGGTAGCTGCCCATTATTGCATTGCTACTACCTCCGCTCCATAGTCCCCCAGCCTACCCCGCATGCACAGAGCCTGCCAACATCCTCCTCTCCTCGCCCTTGGAGAGAAGCTCTACGTGCGATAGCCCCAGCTGCTTCAGCCCTCAACATGTTGCCTCAACCGTCAATTGTGCGCCTGCCATAGTTATTGTGAGCATGTGGTACCTCCCCTTCTTTGAGTGTGTGTGTGTGTGTGGGGGGCGGGGGGGGGGGGGGGGGGGGACTAGGTTGCAGCGCACACTCTTTGAACTATGCATGAAGTCGCCAAAACATTGGAAATTTGGACACGTGTTTGAGTTGAGGGGTTGGCAGCCAACTTCTCCGGTCTTCCATCTCCGACACCTACTCCGGCATCTCCACGGCCACCATCTCCGGCATCTCCATCTCCCATTCTACCTCTAATGGTAGATCTTGCATGCGGGGTGCTACCTTGGGTGTTGACTGGTGAATTTCATTCACAGCTTCTAGTAGCTCCCTCATCATCATGAGGAAGTCGATTGCTGCAACCAACTTCTCCAACGTGGCCACCACCCTCTGCTACCCAGTTACAACATCTGACATCGCTTGCATCATATTGGCTGCTAGGTACACGCTAGTCCTATAGTTGCACCGTCGGTAAAGAACGCGGTCGCCACGGAGAAGATGTCACCTAATAGCACCGAAAACACAGCTTGAGTAAATTCCCAAAACACCATTTGAGGTCTCCCTCTCCGTCTTGCTCTCTATCTCTCTCTCAAAAGACCCTGCAACACGCAAATGGTACCATGCAGTACACTAGCAACAACAATGCAAAATGTGTTCTTATGGAAGCGTCTCGATTGAAAGGAAAAAAGTTGTATTGCTTCTTTGTGGATTTCAAGAAAGCTTTTGACATGGTACCGCGAGGAAATATTTGGATACGTATGCAAAGCCTTCAAGTGCCGAGATAATTTATGCATTCATTCCTTCGCATCTACCAAAAAGTGATATGTCGATTATGTATGGGAGATGGAATTTCAGAATTTTTTGCAAGCACCATTGGTGTCAGACAAGGATGCCCACTTTCCCCAACCCTCTTTGGGCTACTCATTGATAAATTGGAATGCATGGTTCTTGATTTTATGCAGCAAGAAGGCATAGAAGAGGTTAAGATCGAAAATGCGATGATCATGCTATGCCAATGATGTAGTGCTCTTGGCACATACCTTAGAAGATGCACAAAAGCTTATGAGTGTCTTGGAACGCTTTTGATTACATACAAAGCCCTTTGCATCGACTTCCTAGAATCGCATATGAAGCAAGTCAAGACATGCAAGATCAAAATACTAGGTTCAGGGTGGATGCTTGACATCAAGAAATGGTTTGGAAGATGGGATGCATGTCACTTGGTCAAGGATGCTCGATTGACTCCCAAGTTAATGAGGCCGTCTTACAATGCCAATGTATCACGGCTTGGGAGAAATCCGAAGGTTCTCACTTCAGCCATTACACCACACACGTTGCCCCAAACTACAAATCTCTCTTCTTCTCCAAATGAGGTAACTGAACCCATCCCGTTGCGTGCGATCCGCATCATTTCCTCCATTCGTCTTAGCTCCCATTCTTTATGCTGTGAGACAAGACGTTGGGGCACTGGCGAGGAGTGTCATTGACTTTGCACCTTATGCCCTCGTCAAGTGCGAGAGAGTGAGTACCACACACTACTTGAGTGCTCAACTTTTGACCACATTAAGTCCTCTTTTCCCCATATATTCAGCCATGAGCTCTCCCTACATACCTTCCTCTCCCAACCATGATGTGGACTCTCTATTGCGACGCTCATTTCAGCCATTTTTGAGCATCGAGAGTCACTTATGACCTCCACTCACACCACGTGACATGTTCATTTGGTCCCATAGGTCATATCTGACCTCCAAGGACAATAATAGAACTATCTCTCTCTCTCTCTCTCTCTCTCTCTCTCTCTCTCTCTCTCTCTCCCCTTTGTTTTGTTCATTTGAATAAAAGAGAAAGGGATAAATTTCTCCACAAAACAGAGAAAAATAGTGTCAAGCCCTCAAAAATAAACCTAATGAATTGAAAAAAAAGATTGTTCCGAGACATTGCTGGTCCATGCGCAGAGAGAGAGTGAGACCTCGGCAGAGTGCTTGTTTTCCATACATTGCTAGTATGCGCGAAGGAAGAGAGAGAGAGAGAGAGAGAGAGAGAGAGAGAGAGAATCTACGCAGCCCATGCCTCTTCCCTCGGCTCCATTTTGACCTGCTAGGGACGTGAAGGCCTACTCTTCTGCAATCAGTGCAGAGCGCACGAGAGAGAGAGAGAGAGAGAGAGAGAGAGAGAGAGAGAGAGAGAGAGAGAGAGAGAGAGAGAGAGAGAGAGAGAGAGAGAGAGAGAGAGAGAGAGAGAGACGCATGGCTTCCCTCTGCTTCGATGCGTGGTGAGAGAGAGAGAGAGGGGTGTGGAACATTGGAACTTGGCAAGTGCAGTACGTCAGAGAGACACAGTACACGCCTCTCTCAATCTTTTTTTTCTATCTCTCTCAATGCACTGAGAGCTAGGCTACAGGGCACACACAATGAAACCTGGTCAAATGAAAGAGGAGTCGCCACGTGTCTGGGGAGGGTGCTGGAATCCCTCCCCTTTTTATTATAGTATAGATATCGACTCTACTCCTCGTTTGCGTGGGTTATCAAAGGAGCAAACAGAACAAAATTGGACTCAAAAGTCTTAATTTCCGCCACCGCCAACGCCGGGACACGTTGTTTCTCATTCATTTGTCATGAGGTTACTCCACCTCTCTCCCTCTATGTGTGTGTGTGTGTGTGTGTGTGTGTGTGTGTGTGTGTAGGCGCGCGTGCCTCCCATGCACCCACCCAAAGGAGAAAACCCGAAGAAAAAAAAACCCTCACATGCTCCAGTGTAACCGCCGATGTTATAGAATTACTCTTCTTTTATTTTGGTAAAGCTTGAATTGTTTCCTGTCTAATCAGGGCTCTTAATTACCTTGAATTTGGGAGAATATGCTTTCTTCGTAAGGATTAATCATACTTTCTTAACAACCCAAACGCTGATCCAAAGCACTAGTGGAGGATCTTCTTGTAAGATAATCTTGCCGTTGTAATATTGTGTTTGCCACTATATACACCTAGGTGTAGTTCTGTCTTGAAAAGGATGTACTCTTGCATGTTTTGTTTCTTAGTATAAATGCTTGCTTTGGACGTGTTTGCTGAATTTCCAATTGTCCACTCTTGGAAGGTCGCTTGCTTATGTATCCTATTCTCGATATAGCATGGCAGAAAAGAAGTCCTCACAAAAGGTGTGTAAGACCAATGTTGATAAATTGCCTATAGTGTTGATCACCCCATCTTGTTAATCCATTTTACTGGATATCAAAGCAAAGAAAAACTCCTCATGCAAATAATATTATTGCAGTGAAGGATATTCCTTGGCCACACATGCGTGTGCATGTGTGTGTGCGCGCACATACACACACACACACACATAAAGTATCCACACATTGTCTAGAATAGAATTTTTTTGAATTGAAAAAATCTCCTCCAATCTAGCTCAGTCAATTTTAAATATTACCATCAAATTGGGTGCTTATTGCGTGGGTACGTATTGCACTGTTAACCCTCACGGCTCACAAACACCTTATCACCTACGAGACGGACGTTGTAACCTACGGTGGACATTGTATTATTTATTTGGTAGAGTCAGGTACCGGGCTTGTCGGTCCAATAGGAAAAGGGTAAGAGTGATCGCCGATGAGAGGCGCACTCTAACTGGGACATTCAAGGGATTAGTTGGCTAAGCATGGGCGCCCAAGTGTGAATGGGGTGACTTCATATAAAAGCCAACTAAACCTAAAATTCACTCATTCTCTCATTGGTGCAATAGAAGAGTGCTCTTGCTCCATCTCCATCTCCATCTTCTTCTTCTTCACCTCCTTGTGTGTGTGTGTGTGTGTGTGTGTGTGAGAGAGAGAGAGAGAGAGAGAGAGAGAGAGAGAGAGCGATCGAGCATTGCGGCGGCACAACGGCGGTGAAGCGGTTGAGCGCGACGTAACGGCGTCTCCTTCTTCTTCGCGGCGAGGAATCCTCCACGGCAGGAGCATAGAGCGGTGAGTGATACACCATTGCCCTCTTTTGAGCTTACTAGTTAAGCTAGTTGTGTGCTTGGAGCCGTCTATGGCTCGCACACAGTGTTAGGCAAGGCCCTTGCTTCGACAGTGCGGCAAGGAGCTTCGACAGTGCGGCAAGGAGCGCACATTTTTGGCGCCGCTGCCGAGGAATCGCCCTGCACTAAGCCCAAGAGGCACCTTGTGCTTCTCCTATGAGTTCTTTGTAGTAGGAAAGAAGAGGAAGAGGAAGAGGAATGAGTTATTTTTCTGCAAGTTGTTAATTTCTATATTGTCTGCAAGTTCTGTGATTTCTGCATAATGTTGTGTTTTCTGTTTGCACACAGTCTTTGCACAATTAGTAGTCGTTAGCTTGTTCGTAGTGAATGAATAAGTAGGTAGACAATTAGCAATTTTTGTTTGCACACAGTCTGTACACAGTTTTCTATCAAGGTTTGCTTGCACACAATCTTTGCATAGTAAGGTAGTGAGAGAGGAAGTAGGTGGACAGTTAGCCCACTGTTAGTAAGCAGTTAGCAGAGTGGTTAACAGATTAGTTAGTAGATTAGTTAGTGGTTAGCAGCACTGTTAGTAAGTAGATAAGGTAGTGAGCTGTCTGTGAGCTGTTGACAGAGAGGTTAGGTAGGTGTTGACAGTGTGTATGGCCAAGAAAGGGTCACCTAAACCGCGCGCGGTCGTCGCCTCAAAAAAAAAATAAAAAAAATTTAAGCGTGAGTGACAGGGGGGCTACACTAAAATTTTGGGATAGGGATCATTTTCCCAAGCCCAAGCCCAAGCCCAAGCCTCAGTCCTCAGTCTTATGATATATACTAGACTCACTCTTATATATATACCCTACCCCCTCAACAGGGAATGAGAGCATGTGGGGCAAGTCCTCCACTCTCCTCCCTTCTCTTCCCACTTGCACCCTTAGACTTTCTAATTTGGGCCTAGTTCCCTACTAGAAATTGACGGTTGTAGGGATTCCGAGGGCATAAAGTGACCAAACGGAGGGCTATAAAGCACGGCACGTCCCTCTGACCGAGATGCTCGTTTTGAGCTATCATACGTTCTATTTTATAGCTGGGTCATAAAAAAAGGACCAAAAAATCAAAAAATAAATAAATAAGAAAAGACTTGGGTTGCAAAACACCCAAAATTACTAGGTGAGCAGCCTTCACGGGCACTCACTAACACTTCTAGGGGATCCAAGTCATATGAACCTACGCTCTGGACCAGTGTTAGAGCACGAGCATATTGGTAGTGCCTCCATTTACGCGGGCACACATTACTCCTCCACCCTAGGTTCTGGACCTTCGGCCGGGACTCAAGGTAGCGCGACCCAAGATCCTCATATCGCGTCTAGTGATTCTTCCTCTGACTACGAAGTCATGGAGGGGTATCCTACACCAAACCCTGATAGTTCAAGTCAAGACATGCATGCCATGGGCCCACGGCCCGGGTCCAGCGTGTTTAGCCGCTTAAAAGAGAACCTTAGTAGAGCTACTCGCTCCGAACATGTGGTTAATGAAATAAATGAAGGGAGTGGGGAAGTAAATTCGTCATTCATGCCTAAAGTAGACCCTATGCTTCTTGAGAGTGTGCATGTGAATGTTCCATCCACTGCACCTCCTGATCCTTTAGGACTATCTCCCTCTAAGGTTCTACTACCCGATGGTAGGAGTCTTGCCGAAGTACAAGAGATCGAATGCTATATACAAGCAACAAGGGAGAGGGAAATTGAGAACCTACGAAGGCTGGAACAAGGTCGAGCCCTGAAAGCAAAGGATTCTATGACAACAATCATGCCAGCCGAGCAACCGAGTTCTCCCAAGGTAGCAGGCACGGAAGGGAAAGCGATGGGGAGCAATAATGCTTCCACTTCGAGGGAAACCTCCAGCATGCCAGGCCTAGATGGGATATTCCTAAACTAAAATTGGGAGTATGACCTACAAGCAGAAGCTTTAACTGATACACAGGACACACCTATCATGCGGGTTGGTTAGATGTTCTACAATCCACATCGGGTGCTACTAGCATAGATGAGCAACAACAGAAAGTCTGTGATGTCCTCCATAGGATTGTCGAGTTAGAAAGAAAGAACACAGGGATCAACATGCCTTCAACAGGCCTAATGAGATTCTTGGATACGGGAAAGGCCAACCAACCAACCCTATCACAAATGGAGACTCCCTCAGTGAGCCCCATTGATCCTCCATATGTTGTTTTGACAGGAGCCTCAGTACAATCTTAGCCCACAAGTGGCAGCTTTACCTTCCCAGATCTAGCTCATCTTTCTCTTAATGACACTACGGATACCATGCATATCCCAGTGGTGAGCATGACAAGAAGTACACCATGGAGTTCATTTGTTAACACTGCGCCGATGCCTAGTAGCACAGTGCCCCCAACTATACCTACATGTATGTATCAATCATGTGCACCTGTCGTACCTCAGCCTCATGTAGCTCCTACACCTCTGATTATTCCAAGAGCTTACAATCCACAATGGAATTATCCAAGATCTTATACAAGTGGAGCCATGCCATTTAATAATAACATGCCATATCAGGCACCCCCTATGCCTAGGGCCACGCTTGTAAACTTTGGACCACCGTCTGGTACACCACCATACGAAATTCGGGACCCAAGAGCCGCGCATATGCCAAGGCCAAGGCCAACTCCCATCTCACATGTGGGTCCAAGAGCACATACACCCATTATACCAGCTCAAATAGGAGATTTGGCAGCATTTGCTCAAACTATCAGTCGCTCTATTGCGGAAAACATGCGTAGTGCACCTAATAGAGAGCCTAGGAGCAAGGCAGTTCAAGTAGCTAAGCTCACACAGAAATTCAGTGGAGACGGAGATGCTAGAAAGCATATGGAAGTCTTTGAACATGTGTGCGATTCCTTGGAAGAGCACAATGAGCTACATAAGTGTAAGGCTTTGAGTTTGACCCTAAGCGGAAAGGCTGGAGATTGGTATAGAACCTTAAGAGTAGAAGAGAAAACGATCTACTCTACTCTTAGGAGACTGTTCTTAAAAGAATACATACGAGAGGGAGTACTTTGGGATGTAGCCTCTCAGCTCCAGAAAGCCCAACGAGAAGAAGGTGAATCCGTGAGAGACTTCATTAGTCTCCAAAAGAATTTGAATTCTCGATGCAATCCAAACGAGCGATTCAACAACAACCAATTGCTTGATAGATTCATTAGGGGACTACGACACGAAAGTATTTATAATGTCCTAGTCATTAGAGGTATCACCACTTGGGAAGCAGTCACCATGAATGCAATCCAATTGGAGGATAATTTAATGATTGCAGGAGAAAGAGTGTCTGCCGAGCCGAAGTCTAGTAGCTCGCAAGCATCAAGGCATGAGCCAATGAAGATAAAGCCAATCGTGAAAGAGCAAACGATATCTGAGATGACTTTGGCAGATCTCACCGAGGCCATCCAAGAAATCCTTAGGGGTAATCGTGCTCCACAAAACACTCATATGTATCCAAGAAGGGAGCAGCAATGGTAATTTGCTTGGGCCCACATACTACGAGTGAATGCCCTACTTTCAGAGTAAAGTTTAACAGGACTTGTAACACGTGTGGTAGGTATGGCCATCAAGCGAAGGATTGCCTAATGCTTAAACGCATCATGGAAAATAGACCGCCTATAGCTTGGGCAGACTCACCTCGAGTTCCTACATTGATGCCTATCCCACCTATGGAGCAACAGTTTCCATTACAGCACATGGTCCCTAGAATCCAAAATGTGGTCCAAACCACACCGTTGCCACCTCCAGTGCTAGGACCGCAACCCCCTCATCCAAGAGTTACACCTATGAACCAAATAGGTTGCGAGTCATCTAGTACTTATGTAGATTGCGAAGAGGACATAGACTCTAGTATCACCTATGGAGTCGACATGCTTGAGGAGTGTCCCATGTACTATATGGAAGACCATTGGGGACAAATCAAACCGGTATATCAAGCTACTGCGCTAGCAGCAAGAGGCCAAAACATTAATAGTTTTGCCAGGAGACCACCTCTTCAGTGCTACGAATGTGGTGGACCACATCGAGTAGCTGAGTGCCCCATTAGAATGCAAAATAATGTTGCACTAATGCAAACAAGTCAAGGGAGTGCATTGGCAATGCCAATACTCACTTGTAATTGTTGTGGCATAGATCATTTGATCGCACAGTGTCCTAACAATCCAAACGCACCGAAAATCACACCATTGAACTTAATAGAGATTGTTGATGGGACACCACCAACTATAAACATAGCACCAGTGAATGCACTCACACGGTCGATGCTCCAAAAGCAAAATTACATCCTCGAAGAGAGAGATGCTGCATCCATTGGCCAAGCGAGAAAGAAGAAAACACGAAGAAAGGAATCCCTTAATGCTTCTATCTCAAAACCTAGTTCAAAGACTAACATAGGGACAGGAGAGGATCCCGTGTATATGAATGACCCTGAGGAGACCACGGAGGGAATTACGACGAACACCAAAAGAGTATTCAGATTCGATAGAGACCACGGAGACCAAAACTGTTACTACAAAGGAAAAAGCCAGTGAGGAGGATCACGAGAGGGAATTACGACGAACACCAAAAGAGTATTCAAAGTTAAACCACCCAGTTGCGAACCCCCAAGATAAGCCACGAGAGACAAAAATTGAGGATTGCAAGAGAAAGATTGGAACCTATCCAAACCCAACAGTGGAAATTGAACGAGTCCAACAACTGAGGGGTTTGGTGGAAGAAACTCAACGAACATTAGAACCTGAACCCAAACATATCCAAATATCGGACACAGTGTTTCCCACACAAGTTCAACCTCACAAGAACTACAGGCCATTAGCTATACCCAATATCATTCGGGAAGAGAGTGAGGGTAGGACATCTGAAAGTGGACACACACCTTTTCTACTAGAGAGAATGTTTGGTGAGGGAATGTCCGACCCCCTTGAGGAAGTGGAGATTCCATCTTCACCATTCTCTTGTCAGGGTCCTACGTCCCACAAGATGCCATTAAATGTTGCCAAATTGATGGATTTCATGTCTTCAGAAGTTAGAACCACCATCATGTCCAAACTATATAAAGACCCCGAGCTAGTCTCAGCTCTTCGAGCCTTCCTCAATGGAGAATTATAGGCCGGATTACCACAGTTTGCACATATGAACAAACCTGACTCAGTAATGAATGATGAGGAACATTTAGAACCACCATCTGACCTAGCGGGACATGAATCTGTAATTGAAGTATCCGTCAACAAGTTGGGGCAATACTTTGAAGGTGATGAATCTAATGCTACTCTACCAATCACTACTAAAGGATTAACTGTAAAGGGGGTCCTTGACGGTGGTGCGGGAGTCAGCATGTGACAAAGAGTTGTTGGGAGTCTATGGGGCGACCTCACCTTGAAGCCACAAGCGTAGTGGTAAAAATGGCTAATGGATCTATTGTTACGCCTATTGGAATGCTAAAGGATCTCAGAATCAAAGTCTTGGGACACAAGGTAAGGCAGAATTTCATTGTTATGGATTTTTCCAAGCATCCTATGTCATTTGAGATGATCTTACGGCGTCCATTCATGAGGGAAGCAAAAATGGTGCATGACTGGTCCAAAAACCACGTCTACTTACAGTTCCAAGACTCTGTCATTTGAGTTGATCTTTTAAGTGGTCGAACGCATCCTCTAGGAAATAAATTCATCATTGATAATCGATCAGACACAACAATTTACTCAGCTCCATTACAGTATTGTTACACGTGTAACGAATACACGGATATTGGGGAGAAATCTCCTTATATGGATATCCTACCCGGAATGGCTGAGTCAGACAATGTCGATTGGGTGCACCTAGCGGCAACTATAGATACATGGGGAGCTAGAGGAACAACTTGGGTAACACCAGATGGGGAAGAGATACCACACATTGCACCAGTAAACATGTTAGGTGTAGCGCATGTAACATCCGATGATAAGAAAGAGGCACACCTACCTGAGAGTGAAACCGATGATTCCTCAAAGGCTTCAGGCCAATACACATCAGAAATGGAATCTTAGGGAGAAATGGATTCAGAACCTGAAGAAACATCGAGTGAACCAAGTATAGAAACTGAACACTCAAGGCCTAGTACGACCATCTATGGTAATTTATATGAAAGTGAAGAAGATACAAGCGAAGACCTATCAGGCGAGTCGAGTTCAAACATTTACCAAAATCAAAACCTTAACAAGAAACAAAGGTCATATAAGAGACGACGATATCGAGCAAATGTGAGAGCTAGGATAAACAAGGAAAGATCTACTATAGAATGGCTTAGCTATCTAGGGGCATGTGATGCTCATCGAAAGCTAGTAGAAAATTGGGGTGAACATCTCCAGAGTGTCATGTGGTGCAGCCCGCGACCCATTGACCTCGCTCAATTGGAGGTTACAGAGCCGAAATTGAGTCGAACTATAAGAAGACGTCAAAACCGAGAGTTAGCACAACAACAAAAGGAGGCAGAACTAAAAGAAAGGTCTCCGTCAGGACAAGAGCCTGCTGACTTACATACGGCTCCTGAACATTTCAAATCTTATACCACGGGGGAGCGAAAGGTTGTGTATGCTAAAGCCCAACGAATACCTACCAATGGAAGAAGTGGAGTCTTTGATGGTCCAGCGGTAGTTAAAGAGATAGAATTAGCAGAACCAGGTGAGGAGTCTAAACCAGTCTTTATTGCTCAAGACCTTACCGAAACTGAAGAGTCTGTACTTAAGGAGCTCCTCAAGGAATACAAGGATATCTTTGCTTGGACATATCATGACATGAAGGGCGTTCCACCTTCTGTGGTGCATGGTGCAACATACAATTCCCATGATCAACATTGCTAAACCCGTCTAGCAATGACCCTATCCAATGAATCCTAAGTACGCCAAAATTGTACAAGAGGAGATTGAAAAACTTATCCAATGTGGATTCATATACCCTATTGAGCACTCAGAATGGGTTTCTCCAATAGTCATTGTGCCAAAAAAGAATCGGAAACTAAGAGTGTGCGTGGACCTCAAGAAATTTAATGCAGCTACTAGGAGAGATCATTATCCCTTGCCATATTCAGAACATGTGCTTGAAAGAGTTGCGGGCAAGGAAGCTTATATCTTTTTAGATGGGTACTCTGGTTACAATCAAATCACAATTGCATTAGAGGACCGAGCTAAAACTGCTTTTATCACAGAGTTTGGAGTGTTTGCATTTCGTGTTATGGCTTTTGGCTTAACAAATGCCCCTGCTACATTCCAACGATTAATAAACACTGCGTTTAAAGAATTTCTAAGGGAGTTTTGTGAAGCTTTCCTAGACGACCTTTGTGTGTATTCTTCTTGGGAGAAGCATTTGTTATATCTACGAAAAATATTTGAAAGGTGCAGATTTTATCGCATCTCATTGAACCCTTTCAAATGACAATTTTGGGTTAAGCATGGAGTCATTCTAGGGCATATAGTGTCCAAGAACGAGATATCCACAGATGAGAGTAAGATTAAAGCCATTGCCGATTTGCCACCACCTACTAACTATAAAGGAGTTCAAAGATTTATGGGCCATGTTGGTTATTATCGAAGGTTTATTTTAAACTTTGCCGAGATAGTGCGTCCATTGTACAAGCTTCTTATCGAGTTTCATTGGACAGAAGAATGTCATCAATCTTATGAGTTATTAAAGAAGGCCCTAACAAGTGCTCCAATCCTGCGAACACCTGATGTGCATATTGATGCATCAAATTTTTCTATTGGGTGTGTTCTAACTCAACTAGGAGAACATAAATTGGACTACCCTATTAGCTTTGCAAGTCGCCAATTAAATGATGCTGAGATGAACTACAGTACTACAGAGCGCGAAGGTCTAGCTATGATTTACGCAGTAAAGAAATTTCGCTATTACCTTCTTGCTACCAAGTTTGTGTTTTATGTTGATCATCAAGCATTGCTATATTTGGTAAACAAGCCGTGTTCCACAGGTCGAATTACATGATGGTTGTTAATTCTTCTTGAGTTTGACTTCACCGTTGTTGTGAGGCCTGGGAGGAAACATGTCATGGTGGATCATTTATCTCGTATCCCTAATAGCGAAGCTCCTACGGGGGTTGATGATGAATTGCCTGATACTCCTTTGTTCATTGTTGAGACAATGCCTGAATGGAGTGAAAAGATTGTTAACTTCTTAGTTAATGGTTTTCCACCCAAAGAGCTACGAAAAGATATAGCTCAAAAATTAATCAAGGAATGCAAACCCTATTGCTTACTGGCGGGAACTCTCTATAAGAGAGGAAAAGATGATGTTCTTAGACGCTGTGCCCGCGAGGATGAGTATTTATATATTCTACAAGAGGCACACATGGGCGTAGCTGGTGGTCACTTTTCAGGAAAGTTGACTGCCCGAAAGATCTTACAATTAGGCTATTGGTGGCCCACTCTGTTTAAGGATGCATCACTTTTTGCAAAGGGATGTGATGAACGCCAACGCTTCAAGAAGCCACAAAGAAGTGATAGGATGCCTCTACATCCCATCAAGGTAACCCAACCATTTGAAAAGTGGGGCTTAGACTTTGTAGGACCGATTAGTCCGGCTGCACATAACACGCAATCACGATATATCATTGTGGCTACCGACTATGTAACCAAATGGGCTGAAGCAAAAGCAACACGAAAGGCGGATGCAAAAACAACAGCTAAGTTCCTCTTTGAGAACATTATCACACGTTTTGGATGCCCCTTTGAACTTGTGAGTGACAATGGAACTCATTTTATAAATGAAGTAATAAAAGAACTCACATCAAACTTCATGATATCTCACCACAAGTCTACACCCTATTATCCCCAAGCAAATGGCCAAACTGAGAGTACCAACAAAACTCTCATCTCCATTTTGACAAAGACAGTTGAGGCTCATCGCACTGATTGGGACCTAAAGCTTACATCATCTTTATGGGCTTATCGTACTGCGTATAAAGTTGCTATTAATTGCACACCGTTTAAGATGGTGTATGGCCAAGAAGTAGTTATGCCATGGGAGTTTGTCATTCCTAGTCTTTGAGTAGCTTCTCAAGAAGGTTGGGATGGTAACTCCTTAGTGGAGCGATTATATATCCTAGAAAGGCTAGATGAAGAGAGGCAATTAGCTGTGCGAAATGCTCTAGTGGAGAAGGATAGGAGAAAGAAGTGGTTTGATAGCCATTTAAAGGATAAAGACATCAAGGTTGGTGATAAATTTCTTATGTACGGGGTACGTAATGAAAAGAAGAAATTGAAATACGCTGGTAAGGGACCATATCGAGTGTGTGAAATTACCCCGCAAGGTACCATTCGTGTGGAGACTCTAGATGGAGTTGAAACCATTGGATTCCTTAATGGGAGTAAATTCAAAAGATATTATGATCCTCTAAGCCAGGAAGAGTTGCAAGCCATCCATCAAAAGAAGGCTGCCAAGGAACAAGCAGAGCTTTAAAAAATCCAAGCAAGAGTTGAGGCTCGAGAACGACAACAACGTCTTAAACACCAACAAGAGGCTAATCTGGGAATCACGCAAGCATTTTTCGAGGACACAGATGACGACTCATTAGAATCTGAGCCACCCCTACGATACCCAATTGAGCTAAATAGCCCCTATGGGAAAGTACTATACAATGCCTTATTAGATACGGGAGCTAAACACAATTTGTTATCCTATGGAGTTTGGTGTCAATTAGGGAAATCGACCCTATCCTCGAGTACGATGCAAGTCAAGGGCATTAATAAAAAGAAAACTGCTATTCTTGGAGTCCTTCAGACCCTTGTTGTCTATGACAATGGAAGCATAGTGCAGAGGTTTCTAGTCATGCCCGCGGGAGCTATGGAAGGCAACGTAAACCTGGGACGCACGTGGATGTTGGCAACCAAATGCACAATTGATTGGGATAATGGTAGTGTCACGAGGCGACCACCGACTCTTACCCCTATCATTCAAGCAAAGTCACCTACGTTGCAAACTCTAGCAAAGTTGAAGGATAGCCAACATTCACAAGCCAAGGTGGTTAACTCGTCTTTGCCGGCTACCCATGAACCTAGCACTTCAACACTTGTAGTTGCAGCAAGCAGTAATATTGCAAGTACTCAACCTGCACGACCTAAGAGTACATATCAATGGGTCCCCAAGGCCTTACTTCCAACTATCTCAACCCTCCCATCCATTCCAAGAAAAAATTTCCCTGGAAAACCAAGAGCGCGCCCTAGGAGAGTCAAGACCAAATCACGATGGATTCCAAAACAACTATTAGAAGCCCAAGGCTACTATGATGGAAATGAGAAAATTTGGGTACCTAAACGTAAAATGTGTCCTTCCCTATTGACAACAAGCCCATATGAGTCAAACAGTGTAACGCTAAAGCCAATGGCAGACCGTGGGAAGGGAAAGATCACAGAATGCTACACACCTAGTCCAGAGCTAGTTTGGGCTCCAAGGCAAAACCAATTTATTCCACCTAGCTCAGGAAAGGGGGAGTTCCATGAAGCTTCTAGCTCCTCATGTAATACATCCATAGAGGTAAAAGCTTTTACACAGCCTCCACCTACAATAGTGGACCTCCATGAAGCTACAAAGGAATCCACACCTTATCTTTTTTGCATCTATGATTGTCTGCTTTGATTGTGATTGGTAGGATAACATCCAGCACATTTGCTTAGTAACAAACATTTAATTCAATGTAATTTTTTGTCATAATCACTTGTCTAGGTTTAAAAATCAACCAATCTGACTAAGCTAGTTTGACCAAGTTAGGTGTTAGAGATCTTCTCTTAATACCATGGGGAATGCCTTCCTAATAATCAATGGTTACTTAGGTTCTTAATCCAATTTAGGCAGCATTGTGTGAAATGTATTAGGGATTTCTAGTGGGCTTGACCCTATTGACCTTTCTCTTATGTATTATAAAGGGATTTTACTAGTGTGATGAGCCTGGGGAGGTGTATCAGTGTTATATGAGCCCCCAAAGTTACAAAATTAAAATGCTAAAAATGAACAAACAAAAAATCAAAGTGCCACAATGTAAAATCTTAAGCTGGAAGAGAAATCTCAGCTTGATTTGGTACTTCACTCACATGTATTGCCTATGGTACTAGAGCCCTAGAGGTTCCCAGTGTGGGCGCTTTTCCTTGAAAATCAAAAAACCCAAGGCATACAAAATAAGCACACACATCAAATTGAATCACTGTGAAAACACTTTGGGGGGTCAAAGAAAAGGTAATCAGTCAGGCGATGATTTCATGAGAAATTCCTTTTATCGTAGCTTAACTACAAGGTCCTCTAGGTATAGCCTCTAGTCAACCCTCGAACATGAAATACTTGGCTCTCGCGATTAAACAACTTAATTAACCAGAGAAAATTAAGAAGCTTACCCATGGTATTAATAGTCGTTCTCTAGTGCCTTTTGACCGTTAAATTGGCGACCCTAGACTTGTTTAATTTTTTACCTTTACATCTGTTTATGCATTTGATTACATTGCAATTTAATGCTTATTGCTGATAAATTGTTTAAAATTCTGTTACCAATCAATTGTCTGCCTAAAATTGCATATGATTTTTAATCGCTTATGAAAATGCAATTACTGTGCAATGTTGTTTGATTTTGCAGTGACTAATGAAGGCTAAGGACATTCATCTCAAATGCTCTTCCACCTTGACCAACGAGCTTCAACTCAATAGCTTCCGAGGACGGAATCTACATCAGGAAGGGGGGCATGTTAACCCTCACGGCTCACGGACACCCTATCACCTACGAGACGGACGTTGTAACCTACGATGGACATTGTATTATTTATTTGGTAGAGTCAGGTACCAGGCTTGTCAGTCCAATAGGAAAAGGGTAAGAGTGATCGCCGATGAGAGGCGCACTCTAACTGGGACATTCAAGGGATTAGTTGGCTAAGCATGGGCGCCCAAGTGTGAATGGGGTGAGCTCATATAAAAGCCAACTAAACCTAAAATTCACTCATTCTCTCAATTGTGCAATAGAAGAGTGCTCTTGCTCCATCTCCATCTCCATCTTCTTCTTCTTCACCTCCTTGTGTGTGTGTGTATGTGAGAGAGAGAGAGAGAGAGAGAGAGAGAGAGAGAGAGAGAGAGAGAGAGAGAGAGAGAGAGAGAGAGAGAGAGAGAGAGTGCGATCGAGTGTTGCGGCGGCATGACGGCGGTGAAGCGGTTGAGCGCGACGTAGCGGCGTCTCCTTCTTCTTCGCGGCGAGGAATCCTCCATGGCAGGAGCATAGAGGAGTGAGTGACACACCATTGCCCTCTTTTGAGCTTACTAGTTAAGCTAGTTCTGTGCTTGGAGCCGTCTATGGCTCGCACACAGTGTTAGTCAAGGCCCTTGCTTCGACAGTGCGGCAAGGAGCGCACATGCACCACTGAGACAATTAGGAGAGCACACCCTTTTCTCTTGGTTCCTTCAATGGAATGACACATCTTGCGCTCACCCATTTAGATTGCACATTGACCACCCTCTAGCAATCTTGTTGACTCACGTCCCAATTGCACACAAGGAAATTTTAACATGTTACCATATAGCAAGTTTGAACATGTTCGTGTTGTTTCCTAGATGGAAGCAACAAGTCATGCCATGTATGCTCGATGGAATTGGCAATTGTTAGGCTTATAGTGGAATTGGTAGACAGAACTAGCAAAACAATAGTTTATATGGATTTTCTATGTAGTAAGCTCATAACGGCTAGATTTAATCAGCAATTCTAAAATCCCATGACTAAGTGGAGTTGCTAATTGAAAGTAGAAAATCCTATTTTTTTAAATAGCAAAACTCACAATTTGTGAGTGAATTGTATTTAGCACACCATAAAATTACAAAACAGCCTTAAGCTCAGGCCGAGCCTTGAGGTGTTGAAGATTACACTTGTCTATCACCTCTCATCAAGGATTATTATCATCGGCTTGATAAAGTTCTAGGATTTACTTATCGCATGTTGACAACATGGCATGGGTAGCCCTGTACCAATCTTTTGAGTCTTGATTCCGTCTGAGCGTATAGATCATCACTCTTCTCTCTCGTATAATCTCTAAGAAGCTTGCAAGTTTCCACACCAAGATCTCCTTCAAACTGGCTAGTCTCAATTTTCAACTGACTCAAAGCTCAGCTGAGGCAACCCTTTCTGAAATATTGATTCTAGTTAAACTGAATCTGATGATTTTATCACTTCTATACTATATATAATGCAGCTTTACAATTTTTATTTTATTTTTTTGCAAAACTCACAATTGTGAGTGGATAGTATTAAGAACAGAAATATACATCAATCCTCAAGCTCAGACCGAGCCTTAAGGGTCAAAGGATTACAAGTAATCTGCTTGGCAGAGAAACCACTCCTACTCCTCGGTTTTACTTATTACAATATGTTATGTATTGTTCTAGACCAGTCCTCTGAGGCTTGTTTGCATCCGATCATGTGGATCATCAATCTGATATCTTGCTGATTTCACGAAAGCTTTCCACAGCTAGATCCCCCTCAAACACGTGGCGGTTTCTTGATTGCCAAATATGGTGCAAGAAGTAGTACATGATTACTTGAGTGTAGACTAGAAGAGTAGGACTTCCCATCCTGTTACTACCAAAGAACAGATCATTCTTGAAGAACTTAATTTTCCATGTCCTTTGAATCCACTTGCATATTTTCCCAGCCATGCTCTTGATTGCCTGGCATCCCATGAAAAGGTGGGCTAGGTCTTCACTGGCTATTCTGCACCTCGAGCACCAATCGGACCCGATGCCTCTTTCTTGTATCTTTACGTCTGTTTTGGGAGAGCACCCTCATCACTTTCCACATGAATATCTACATATAATGAGGCCATCCTAGCTTCTACATGTTCTCCATGACTCCCTCCCATCGTTTTTTGTCCAGTTCCTCTTCCATAATTTGTTGAGGGGGCTACACCAATTAGCCTCATGCATTAACGCATGGTAAATGCCTTTAGAGTGTGGTTTCCAAAAAAGGCTACTCCCGGGCCATCTCCAAGCTTCCCATTCAAAGTTGGATTCACAAATTTGCATCACCACCTTATCAAGCTCTTTCATCACCCTATAGACTAGTAAGATCTCAAAGCCATCCATTTGAAATTGGATGGCTAAAGAGTCAGCAATTTTCCAGCACTTCCTGTTGCCATCCCAGAATTGCTCTAGTCGAACGAGCCCTTTATTATTCACCTTCCTGGCCATTTCTATCCAATAAGGGCTTTGCAGTGGCCCCAATATTTTAGAGAGCCAAGGGGACCAGTGTAATATGGAGTTCGTAAAGTATCTGGCTACTTCCCCCCATTCCAGAACCTCCACAACACTTTGCACTTCCTCATCAGCTCCCCTGAGAGTCCACTAGATCTAAGATAAGACCACTTCGGGGTGAGAAGTTTGTTGTGCATCACAACCCCCTTCCACTTTCCCCCTTTCGATCCCAGTTTTGTTGCATCGAGAAGTTCCTTGGTCATGATAGCCCAAGCTTGGTCCTGTTTAGCCAAGGAGACCATAAATTTGGCACAAAGGTCCTCATCATGAGACATAGGGTTAAGAATGCCGAGCCCTCCTTCGTCTACCAGGTGAGCAACTACCTCCCATCTAGCCCACTGCCATGGCCGGGAGGATTTCGTGTTTTTCTTCCAAAGAAACCTTTTCAATGGCTCTAAGAATTCTTTCGAGTTACACTTAGCCATCTTGAGCACGGGGCTGAGGAAAGCAATATACGGGATCATAAAAGCATTGTTCACTCTAATCCGGCTTTGGAAGGGTAGGAGAACAAACTCACACCTTCTCATTTGGGCACTTATTTTCTCAATGACCCATTGAAATCTTTGACTGTGGGTTACGTCCACCCCTACGAGGGCTCCTAGGTGTCTTAATATACTCCCTTTTGAGATAATCTCTCTTTACCAGACTGCAGGGTCAAAAGAGTCGTTCTCCGACACGGAGATTAGTCTTGACTTCTCTATATTGCACTTGGATCTCGAGGCCACAGAAAATGTTTGCACCATCTCTAGAGCTCTCCTGACAACTTGAGGGCACACCTTCAAGAATAGGAGCGAATCATCTGCAAACATTTTGACTAGTAGTTGGTCATTGCCCGTCAATGCAAGACCTTGAATATCTCCCCGTGCAGCACTGGCTTCGAGCATTGTAATGAGAGGATGTGACCCGATGGTGAACAACAAGGGGGATAGGGGACATACTTGCTTAATAGACCTTTTAACCTCAAAAGATCCCACAATTCTGTCATTAAACAAGAGCTCTGATTGGCTGCCACCGCGTAGTGTGCATATGAGGCGACAAAGGCGGGGCCCAAAGCCCAGAGCTCCCATGACTTCTTCTATATAGAACCATTCTATCCTATCATAGGCTTTGTCGAGGTCCAGCTACAACAAGATGCACTCTTGCTTGGAAAACGATGCATACTCTATTCCTACCATTGCTGCCAAGATATTGTCATATATAGATCTCCCTTTAATGAACCCGTGTTGATGGGGAGAGATGATCCGACGCAGGAGGGGGGCAAGTCTCAGAGCTATCTCCTTAGCAATAATTTTGTATGCCACTGGCATCATCGTAGCGGGATGCTAATGTTTAAGTTGAGAGCAGCAAATATGTTTGGGGATGGGCTTGATAAGCCCTCTCTTAACACTTGCATCCAATGACTCTTCGAAAACAGCTAGATTGGCCGTCCGTGTGACTGGACCCTTGAGATCATCCCAAAATTCCTTGAAAAATCTAGTCGTCAGTCCATCCCAGCCGGGGGCCTTTTCATTGCCAAGAGCTTTTAGTGCCACTGAGAATTATTCCTCAGAGAAGGCCTTTTCAATGCGGTTGGCTTCCTCCTGGGGAACTTTCTCTTCAACACTTCCAAGTAAAGACGCCCGGGCTCCTTACACTTCCTGAGATTCGGTCTCTGGGTGGCTGATAATCTGGCTAAGATATTTGAGCATAAGTGCAACCATCTCATCTTGGTTTTGAATTGTATTCCCTTTCTCATCATCGAGCACTTGCACGCGGGCTCGACTTTTCCTCACCTTCAGCGCCCTAAAAAAATGTGCTTGGTTAGAAGGATCTGGTTGCAGGAAATTTTCACTAGATAGCAATCTTGCCTTCTTGATTTCCTCCAGCTGTTTGTTGGCCAGGTGCGATTTAGCTTCAAGCCA